>NC_059112.1:69740800-70055800 GCF_020740685.1 Jaculus jaculus | reverse complement strand
CAAGTTGTATGTTGAAGAGTACAATCTTACTAAGTAAAGTTTTTATAAGGCATGCACTCTGACTGGCATTCTGTCAATATCCTGATAAGCTTTCTTTTAAAAAAATATTTTTTATTTTTATTTATTTATTTGAGAGAAAGAGAGAAGAGGGGCAGATAAAGTAAGAGAGAATGGGTATGCCAGGGCCTTCAGCCACTGCAAAGAACTTCAGACGCGTGCACCACTTTGTGAATCTGGCTTATGTGGGCCCTGGGAATCCAACTTGGGTCCGTTAGCTTTATAGGAAAACACCTTAGCTAAGCCATCTCTCCAGACCCTCTGGAAAGCTTTCTTAATGTCTGCATTAGATGAAGGGAAACATCCTGCCATTTGTGGGAGTCATTTTGTCCTTGGTGTCAAATATCTGTTTGTTCCAATGGCAGGAGAGGAACGGCAGGAGAGGACACGGTACTGAAGCTCTGTCTTACAATATGGATGTGATTCTCAACCATAGCCAGTGCTGGTGCAGCCCTTCCCCTGCTTTAGCTAACTTTCACTTGATTTTCTTTTGGATCACTGAAGTCCTTCTTTCCATTTCTCTCTCTTCTCACTGTCCTTTGGAGAGTGCTCTGCCAAAGCTTCTTCCTCCACTTGTTCCTTAGGACCCTCTTCTTGGTTACTTTCCTTGTCTCTTGCAACATAAACTAGTCTGGGATAATCTGTGCACATTCACATCTTCAGCCACATTCAGTTGTATGCCTATGACAAATAATCTGTCTTTCTAGCCTCACTGCCCAACCTATAGAGCCTCCAAATTCCATATTTCTATAGGAACCTCAAACTCAGTATATCAAAGATAACTGTTTGTTTTAAGCTTGTATCTTCATTTATGTAGCATGAATCAGAGAATGACACTAACAGTTATCAAAATCCAGAGACCTGTGGAAAAAGGGAACCCTTCTACACTATTAGTGGAAATGTAATCTGGTACAGCCATTGTGGAAATCAGTGTGGAGGTTCTTGAGACAGCTAAAAATAGATTTGCCATATGATCCAGCTATAACACTCCTAGGCATATATCCTAATGACTCTTCTCACTACCTTAGAGATACTTACACAACCATGTTTACTGCTGCTCTATTCACAATAGCTAGGAAATGGAAGCAGCTTAGATGTCCATCCACAGATGAATGGATAATAAAGACGTGGTACATTTACACAATGAAGTTCTATTCAGTGGTAAAGAAAAATGAAATTTCAGGGAAATGGATGGATCTGGAAAGGAGGCCCAGAAAGCAAAACACCACATGTTCTCTCTCATAAGTGGATCCTATCTACAAATGTATAGACGTGTGTGAGAGCTGGAACCAAAAATCAGTAGCAGAGGCCCATAAGCTAGAAAAAGGCTATGGGGGGGGGGGAGGAGAGGGAAGGTCTTCAGAGGATGGTATTGTATATATATAAGTAGAAGAACAGATTAAAAATGGAATGGCCTAAGTGAGGCCAGGGGAAGAGATTGAGTAAAAGATGTGTGGGTTATGGTCAATCAAAATTCAAGATAATCTGAATAAGACATATGAAAGCCTACATTTTGGATAATGGCACATCTAGAAGCCATAGATTGTTTGTTACTAGAAAATTTTCAGTGCCATGGATGGGATACCTTCCAGTGAGCTTTTGACCTAGGAGGTCCCTGTTGCCTCCAAAACATTATAGGCTATTGCCAAGGCCCTTGGTTTCCCTTGAGAAACAGATGGTGAGACCCTGCTGCTGAAGACTTCACATGCCTAACTGGCAAAATCACTGAGATATAAAGCTGGTGCTAAGCAGAAAACCTTCTCCCTGTAGACCTGAAGGCTGGAAAATGCTGCACTGTATGCAGTCCTATAGAAGACAGAAATCACCAGCAATGAAAACAGTGGACAGTGGAAGCCTCAAGTTTGGCCAGACAGGCCAAATGACCGAACAAGTACAATGGTAGCATGTCTGCTCTGGGGAAAACCAACTGCTCTCTAATTGCACTGAAGGGCTGCTCTACAGGAGGGAATACATGGCTGGTACTGAAAACCTAATCAAAAGCCTTTGGCAGGGGAGGTCATGAGCCTTAGGGGTATAAAGCCTGCTCTTGTCTACATAAATACATATATTATCTCATTAAGCTGCCGTGAAAGCACTATACTTATGCTCATATTCATATTTTCACTTCTGGTTAGAGAAGCTTCTCTTTTCAGATGGTGATGACCACTGGGATGACCCAAAAGGCAACATAGTGCTGAGAATGAGGGGCAGAGGAATGTCCAGCACTGAAATTATCTCTAGCACACCCTTCAAGGCTCAGGATCCATTGCGGAAGAGGTAGCAGAAAGAATGTTAAGAGCCAGCCCAGTGTGGTGGCATATGCCTTTAATCCTGGCACTTGGGAGGCAGAGGTAGGAGGATCACCATGAGTTTGAGACCCTGAGACTACATAGTGAATTCCAGGTCAGCCTGAGCTAGAATGAATCCCTACCTCAGGAAAAAAAAAAAAAAAAAAGGAATGTAAGAGCCAAAGGAAGGGTACCACTCCTTACAGTGCAACTGCCTAGAAAGAAATTGGCCTCGATATCCTTACTTTGCAGTGCTTAGTAATACTTTCATGAGACCTTCATAATAGGAGAAAAAGATGATGATATCAAAATAAAAGAGAAAATGGAGAGAGGGAGGGGATAATGATGGAGAGCAGAGTTGTGAAGGGGAAAGGGAGAGGGGAGGGAAATATGGTTTATTGTCTGGAAGTATAGAAGTTGACAATCAAAAATAAAAATTAAAAAAAAATCCAGAGACCTGGGAGTCAACACTGCTACCTTTCTCTATGCTCATACCATTAAGTCTTGCTGATTTCTGAGGTTATTCTCCTTTCTCTTTGTCACTTTCTAGTTATTAGATAAGCACAGTGGCTAAAAACACAGGTTTTGGGTTCCATTTTTACTTTGACTACATGCCAGCTGTTTTGATGATCAAGGACTCACCTAGTCTTTTAAAGGGGAAACATTCGAATTTCCAGAATGGCTGAACAAGAACCTTCAAAAATTTATGCTTCTATAAAACAACCAAGAACATAAAAAAATTATCAAAATCAGCCTTTTCAATATTTTGGAAATTAATCTAAGGGAGTCAACAATATAAAAGGATACTTATTCAAGAGGAAGAAAAAGATTCTTGGTAAAAGGGTGAGATTTATGGTATTTTTAGCTCATCTAATATCCATTATTCACTAGGCAAGTCTTGGGCAGCCTTGACAGCTAGCAGCCTTACAGTAGTTGTCAGACTTAGTGTCCTAATAGCCAGTATAAAAGGCAGGGAAATTCTGGAACTTGTGAAAATAACACTATATCATCCTCTTCCCATAAAACTATAACCACAAGACCTGTTTGCAGTGCTCTGGAAAAGCTTCATTTATAGGGCTTCCTGTTAGATTTACTTCAGCATGATCTTCACTGGGAAATCTCTATCCCCAGGGCTTTGGACAAAAATAATCAGTGATTACTGAACAGTATAGCCGTGGGAAAGCCAAAACAGGGGAAAAAAAAAAAAAACTAGCCAAAAAATTAGAACGATAATTTAGAAGTAAGTTGTCTTGCAGTGGGTTCTACAGAGGTCCATCATGTTCCACCAGATATAGAAAGCTACATTCCATGTAGATAAATGCCCAGAAAGACCTGAAAAGGTCCCAACTTATTACTCTAGTGGACCTTGAGGTTCTTCAGAGGAAGTGGAAAAAATTGCAAATGACACAAAAACAAAAATAACAAACAAAACATAAATTTTTTTTAAAAAAACAACCAAAATAAAACAAAAAACAATACCATGAAAAAATAGCCCCCACACAAAGAAAAAGAAGTGAAGAGGAACTGTCCCTGAGAAAAACTAGACAGACTCTTTAGAGAATGACTTTAAATATTACTACCCTGGTCATGTTTAAGGAACTAAAGAAAACTGTATCTAAAGAATTAAAAGAAAGTATGAGAATAACTTGAAAAAAAATCATTAAATTACTAAATATAAATTCTGACTTCATTTTGCACAGTAAATAAAATAAAAATTTCAAAAGAAAGAAGGAGTTAATAGCAGATTAGAAGATGCATAAGAACGAATCAGCAAAATCTGAAAACACCACACACTTTGGATACAGGACATAAAGAATCAGATCCTTTATGGCTACTTTTCACAATGACCAAAGGTGCTATGTAGGCTGCTGGAGAGGTTGGATGGGGAGCAGGAACAGTCTTTCTCAGCTGTGAGCACTGTGTGCTATATATAATACTGACCTGTTGGAAAGGGAGACATTTTCTGCAGAGGTATAGCCACTGCTAAGTTGCTCATGCTAAATAACTCTCCATCCATGCAAGCAACTCTAGTTAAATGCAGTGGGCTGGCGCTCTCTCTCTTACTCTCTCTCTCTCTCTCTCTCTCTCTCTCTCTCTCTCTCTCTCTCATACACACACACACAGACACACACACAGACACACACACAGACATACACACACACACACACACACACACACACAACATCAAAGTTGAGAAGCCGAAATAGCTCAGTTGGGAGAGTGTTTCAGACTGTGGAAGACACTAAAGCAGAAGTAGGACTAGTTGGGAAGAAGGAGTTCACCAGGAGATGGGGACCAGAAATTATTATGAGGTGTGAATACGAACAAATACATACATTCATGTAACTGTCAACATTTAATAAAAATACAAGCTGGTAATGTAGTACAGTTGTAGAATGCTTGTCTATATATAATAAGTCCTAGGTTCAATATGCCTGTAATTCTAGTAGTCAGGAGATAGAGGTAGGAGGTTTAGAAGTTCAGGGTCATCATCAGCTACATAGTTAGTCTAAGGGCAGCCTGGACAACATAAGACCTTGTTTAACAAATAGCACTGGTAAAGTTGTGAATATGTAAATGTGGCAACTAAAGTTTGGACTATGAAGCAATGTGACTTTTTTTGGTTGTTTTTGAGGTAGGGTCTTGCTGTCCAGGTCAGGCTGACCTGGAATTCACTATGTAGTCTCAGAGTAGCCTCAAACTCACAGCAATCCACCTACCTCTGCCTCCCAAGTGCTCAAATTAAAGGTGTGCACCACCACAACTGGCTTTTTTTTTTAATTTGTTGTTGTAAAGTGACTATGTGACCTATGATTCTTTAAATAAAGCAAAGGAGACTATATATATCAGTAAACTTGAAGATTGGTCAGCTAAGACCATCTAGTTTGAGAAACAGAAAGAAAAGTGAATCAATCTATTTATTCTACAAACTCAATGAACTCTAAGTATTACAAATTCAAAGAAAGCTACACTAAGATATATCATTCAAAACATTAAAAAGTGAAAGCTGAAAGAGAATTCTGAGAGCAACAGAAGCAAAACTCATAATGTATAATAAGAAAGATCCTTGAAGAGACTAACAGCCAATATATAACCAGAAATCATGGGGGTCAGGGCCAGTGAGACAGAACAGCTGAAAGGAAGAGTGTTAAGGAAGCATTCTTTGTCCATCAAACCATTCAAGACAGGGATGGTGACAAATGTCTCTAATCCCAGCACACACAGAGGCAGGAGGACTTTTGAGTCTGAAGCCAGCCTAGGCTACACAGTGAGACCCTGTGTCAAAGAAAAAAATCTCCATAACTAAGAAGACATCAAGATACATAAAGCAAAGCAGAACAAAATCATACAAGAAAGAAAACTGGTCACTGCTTCAGTATGAAACAATAATGCACTAAACAGTAGTTTGAATCTAGATATGGACATCAAGAAATATAATTAAATCAGTAAATATAACAGTAACAAGAACATATTTTTATAATTAAGCTTTTCCCTAATTTCAAATATAACTACAAAAAAGCAGTAACAGCACAGAAAATGATGGGAGAGGGAACGAAGCTATACTGCAAAAATTCTATGCAAAATTGAAATTATGTTGAAATTAATAGGAACTATGTATTCTGAAGTTTGGAAGTGAATTGCCTTTTCTAAAACAGAAATTAAGAAAGCAATATATAAAGAAGCAATGAACAACTAGATATATAGCACAGCAGTTAAAGGCAATAAATTGCTTGCAAAGCTTGATGGTCTGTTGATTCTCGGTACTTATGTAAAGCCAGATGCATGGAGTGGTGCATGCATTTGGAATTCATTTGCAGTGGCAAGAGGCCCTGATGTACCCACTCACTCACTCTCTGCTTGCAAATAAATAAACAACAATATATAAAAAGAAGCAATGATAGAATTAAAGCAGAAAATGTATAGTTAATGCAAATTCAAAAAGAAATACAACATATAAAACAAATAGTAAAATGGTAAGCATAAATCCTACTATCATTAATAATATTAAACATAAATTTAAAGCTCTAATTAAAAGTTAGACACAGGATGGAGAGATGGCCTAGTGATTTAGTCGCTTGCCTTTGAAGCCTAGGACCCATGTTTGATCTCCAGATTCCATGTAAGCCAGACACATAAAGATGAGGTAAGACCAAGGTTGCACATGCCCACTAGGCAGCACAAGCATCTGGAGAGTTTGATTGCAGTGGTTGAGGCTCTGGCACACCAATTCTCTCCCCCCGCACCCCGCCAAAAAAAGATAATAGTGGAATGGGATTTTAAAAAAGAATCCAAGTATGAGTTGTTTTAAAAATACTTGGGATTCAAAGGTACAACAGGCTGAAAATAAAAAGGGAAACCTAAAGTAAGAGCTGGAGCCATTATAATATCAGACAAAATAATTCAGATAGAAATTATTATGAGAGACAAAAATAATAAAGAGGATTGGAGAGAGGGCTTAATGGTTAAAGCACTTCCCTGTAAAGCCTAAGGGCCCAGATTTGATTTTCCAGGTCCCATGTAAGCCAGATGCACAAGGTGGTGCATGCGTTTGGAGTTTGTGTGCAGTGGCTAATAGCTCTGGCACACCCTCTCTCTGTCTCAAGTAAAAAGATAAATAAACAAAGAGATGAATCTATAAGGGTGACAAACTATTATAAATATGTATACAGATACCAACCAACCCAGCTCTAAAATACATGAAGCAAAAGATGACAGACTGAAGGAGAAATAGGCAACCTAACAAAAATAGATGGTAACTTCAAAACTGCACTTCAGTGTTTATACCTAGGAAGAAGATAAAAAAAAACTGAAGAGTTAGATGATACTACAAACCACTGTACCTAACAAAAATTCATAAAACACTCTCCCAATAACAGCAAAATAAAATTGTTAAGTGTACATAGGAAATTTTCCAGATGTATATTAAACTTCAAAACAAAAAGCTCAGTAACTATAAAGGGATTGGAATCATACAACCTACATTCACTGACTACAAAGAATGAAATTAGAATTTAATAACAGGCAAAATTTTGGAAATACAACAATAAATAAAAAGTAAAAAGTAAATCACAAGGGGCACTGAGGAAATCAAAAAGGATCTGGGCATGGTGGTGCAAGCCTTTAATCCAAGCACTCAGGAGGCAGAGGTAGGAGGATCGTCATGAATTTAAGGCCACCCTGAGACTACATGGTGAATTCCAGGTCAGCCTGGGCTAGAGTAAGACCCTAAAAAAAAAATAAGAAAAAAGAAAAAATGCACAGAATCACAACAATAGTCTGAGCAACCAGAGGTCTAAGCTACCCAGAAGCAAACACCCTGATATGATGTACATGCCAGTGCAATAGTGGCACACAGTCTCAGTGGCTAACCAATAGCTTTATGATTGGCTAAGAGATCTGCTCAGTGTAAAGGAACCCATATCTGGAATTGGGAACCAGATCAGAAACCTATGAAGACAAAGATTATGTTCTCCAGGGTCAAGCACTCTCTAATCTTTGGCTAAAACAGGAATTACATATATCAAATTCTCTCTAAATTAATAATGCTTACCCCATTTAAACTATGCTGACTTCACTCTCGATTGAAGAATCTGTTCTTCTATTGCAGAAGGTAGTGCGACCAGATGAGATAAACTACCCCTTGCACTTAGGCCAAGCCACAGCTGAAACCACAGAGGAATTGGGGAGATGACCAAGAGTGCTATTTCTATGCTGTTTCTGATAATAAGTGCCAGGGTGTAGGAGATAGACTCTGAGAATACTCAACACCTACCAAAGCAGAGATCCAGAGGCTCCTAAGAGCTCATCACTGAAGTAGACTTAAAACACATCCACCACAGCTCAGAGAATTTTGAGGAAAGGGGGGAAGCTTGAAAGAACCACAGGTTGGGACATAATGCCCAGAAGTATTGCCCCCCACCAAAAAAAACTGACTGCTGTTCCCACAATGCATAACCCACAACTCCATGGGGAATATCTGCAGCTCTACTGAGGAGCACCCCCAATGGAATGGGGACAGGGACAAGGGAAAAGAGGGTATCAACATATGATGTATATGAATCATCTTATTAATAATAATAGTAATAAACATAAAAATTCATAGAATCAAATAGTAATGAAAACATAACACACCAAAACCTACTGGATGCAATGAACTCAGTACCAAGAACAAAACTTATAGCTTTAAATTCATATATTAAGAAATTAGAATGATCACAAATAAATAATGCTATACCTCGCAGCCTTGGAAAAATAATAGGCCAAACCAAAAATCAGAAGATGTAAATAAATAATGGAGATCAGGGCAGAAATCAATGAAATAGAAACAACAACAAAAACAAAACAATACAAAGTCAGGTGTGGTGGTGAACTCCTTTAATCCAGCACTCAGAAGGCAGAGGTAGGAGGTTTGCTGAGTTTGAGACCACCCTGAGACTATGTAGTGAATTCCAGGTCAGTCTTAGCTAGAGTGAAATTCTACCTCAACAAACCAAAAAAGAAAAAACCAAACAAACAAAAAAAGTATCAATAAAACAGAAAATTGGTTCTTTGAAAGGATAAACAAGATTGGTAAATCCTTAGTGAAACTAACCAAAAGGAAGAGAGAAAAAACAAACCCAAATTAATAAAATTAGAGATCAAAAGGGTACCACTAGAAGAGGTACCAAAGAAATTCAGAAAATCATAATGATATACCTTAAAAACACATACTCTACTAAATTTGAAAATATAAAAGAATTGAATGAATTTCTAGAGATATACAACCTGCCAAAATTAAAGAAAGATGAGATAAACAATGAGATCAAAGCAGTTATATAAAATCTCTCAACTAAAACAGGCTCAGGCCCAGATGGACTCACTGGGGACTTTTTTTAAAAAAGATTTAATTAAATTTATTTATTTATTTGACAGACAGAAAGAGGCAGGTAGAGAGAAAGAGAGAATGGGCATGCCAGGGCCTCTAGCCACTGCAGACCAACTCCAGATGGATGTGCTGCTTTGAATATCTGACTTTTATGTGGGTACTGGGGAATCAAACCAGGGTAGACTTTGCAGGCAAGTGCTTTAACCATTGAGTTATCTCTCTAGTCCCACTGGGGAATTTTAACAGACCTTCATAGAATACCTAATACAATGACTCTAACTTTTCCATAAAAGAGAAAAGGAACTCCTTTTATGAAGTCTGTATTACCATGATACCAAAACCAGATTAAAAAAAAAAAAAAAACAGCAAAGAAAAGGAAATTACAGACCAATTTCCCTCATGAACATAGATATCAAAGTTCTCAACAAAATACTGGCTGAATATAGGAACTTAACTTTGATCAAGTGGGTTTTATTCCAGAGATGCAGGAATGGTTTACCATATACAAATCAGCAAATGTATTGCATCATATCAATGGACTCAAGGACAAAAATCATATAATCTTAATAGGATGTGGAAAAAGCATTTAACAAAATCTAACATCTCTTCATCATAAAAGTCCTAAAGAAACTGGGAATAGAAGGAACGTATCTCAACATAATAAAGGCGACTTATGGCAAATCTATAGTCAATATCATACTAAATAGGGAAAAATGTGAAGCATTTACACTAAAATCAGCAGCAAGACAAGGGCGTACACTTTTCTCCTTTTATTGTACTGGAAATAGTACATAGTACATAGTACTGGAAATCTTAGCTATAGAACTAAAACAAGGGACACAAATAAAAGGGGTATGAACAAGAAAGGAAGAAGTCAAATTATTGTTATTTGGAGATATATAATTCTATATATAAAAGACTCTAAATACTCTACAAGAATACCATTAGAGCTGATAAACACGTCCAGCAAAGTTGCAGGATAGAAAGTTAATATGCAGAAATCAGTAGCCTTCATACATATCAATATCAAACATGTTGAGGATAAAATCAAGAACACAGTGCTATTCACAATTGCCTCAAAAACAAAACAAAACAAAACAAAATAAAACAAAACAAAACAAAACCCTGGAATAAACCAAAACCAAGGAAGTGAAAGATCACTACAATAAAAACTTTAAAACACCCCTTGAGAGAAATTGAAGACACTAGAAAATGGAAAGACATCCCATGTTCATGGATTGAAAGACTCAACATAGTGAAAACGTTATCTTGCCCAAAGCAACAACATTCCAATGGCATTCTTCACAGAAATAGAAAAAAAAAAAAAATCCTAAAATTTATTTGTAAGCATTAAAAAAAAAACAAACTTGAAATAGCCAAAGTAATTTTTAGCAACACAAACAAGCCTGGTGGTATTACCACACCTTATTTTAAGATATTTTATAGGCCATAGGAACAAACAGCATGGTACTGGTACAAAAACAGACACATAAGTCTATGGAGGAGAATAGAGGACCCAGATGTAAAATCTAATCAGTTACAACTGCCTGATTTTTAGAAAAAATGCTTAAAATACTGGAGAAAGGACAGCTTCTTTAATAAATGGTGCTGGGGAAACTGGGTATCTATATATAGTAGAACGAAAATAGATCCTTATCTTTCTCTATGCACAAGAATCAAATCCAAATAGAGCAAAGACCTTAATATCAGATCTGAAATTCAAACTGCTGAAGGAAAAAGTACGGGAAACATTTCAACCTACAGGCCTAGGCAAGAAAGCAAGACCATTGGGACCTCATGAAATTAAAAATGTTTGAGGCTGAAGAGATGGCTTAGTGGTTAAGGTGCTTACCTACAAAGCCTAAAGACCCAGATTGTATTTTCCAGATCCTACATAAGCCAGACATATAAAAGTAAGGAAAGCACAAGCATCTGGAGTTCAATTGCAGTGGCTGAGGCCCTGGTATGCCAATTTTCTCTCTCTATGTCTCTCTCTCTCCTTCTGTCTCTAATTTAAAAATAAATAAGTAAAAAAAAAACAACAAGTGTTTGTACTGCAAAGGACACTGTGGATACAGCAAAGAGGCAGCCTACAGAATGGGAGAAAATCTTTGTCAGCTATATATCAGACAGAAGATTAATATTTAGGATATACAAAGGACTCATAAAAGTAAATAACAGAAAAGCAAACAATTCAATAAAAAAAATGGGCCATTGGATGGGCATGGTGGCATATGCCTTTAATCCCAGCACTTGGGAGGCTGTGAGTTTAAGGCCAGCTTGGAACTATATTCCAGGTCAGCCTGTGCTAGAATAAGAACCTGCCTTGAAAATACAGAAAAAGAAGGGGTGGCTATAGAACTGAATAGTTCTCAAAAAAAAAAAAAAATACAAATGGCCAATAAACATCTAAAAACATATTTTACATCCTTAGCCATCAGGGAAATACAAATTAAAGCTTTAAGATTCCACCACACGCTGGTTAGAATGGCTATTATCAAGAAATCAAATGACAAATTCTGCCAAGGATGTGGGGAAAGCAGAACACTTTTCCATTGTTGGTGGGACTATAAACTGGTACAGCCATTGTAGAAATCAGGGTGGAGGTTCTTCAGACAGCTAAAAATAGCTTTTCCATCTGACCTTGCTATACCATTCCTTGGCATAAGGCCTCCATTACTCTACAGAGATACTTGCTCATACATATTTATTGCTGCTCTATTCACAATAGTAAGGAACCGAACCAGCTTAGATGCCCATCAACTGATGAATGGATAATGAAGATGTGGTAATTTACATAATGGAGTTTTAGTCAACTATAAATGAGAATGAAATTACAAAATTTGCAGGATTAACCTAGAAATGGATTAATCTAGAAAAGATTATACTATGTAAGGCCACTCAGGCTCAGAGATTCCAATGCTGCATGTTCTCTCTCATATATAGATCTTAGCTTCAAATGTTTAGATTTGTATGTGAGTTGGAATAAAAGTCAGTACTGGCCTCCCCAGCAGGCAGGTAGTGCTGAGGAAGGACCAGGCCCTCTGGTTCCTCCCAAGGGGTTGAGGAGAAGGGTGGATGTCGGACGACTCAGAACCTCTCCTAGTCACTGGAGAAAAACCACATTGAGTCGGGAGTCTTGTCGAAGCAGGAACTCGCTTTATTGTTACAAGCAGTTGCCTATATAATGTTGGGAACGAAGGCGGGGATTCTAGGATAGGGGGAAAGGTTAGGGGCAACAGTAAACTATGACTATTGAAATGATAATTCCAACTCCTGCGTGGAAGCAGCAGGCAAGAAGCCATTAGGCGTCTTACTGAGTCCTTGCTGGCCAGAGACAGGTTGCCAAACTTTAGCTAGGCTCAGGAAGATCCACTAGGCCTCATGCCCGGGCCTCTCAAGGCCCAACAAGTACTAGAGATCAGGAAGCTAGAAAGGAGCCATGAATAAGGGAGGAGATGGGAGGGTTTAAGGATAAGATACAAGTGATATATAAGTAGAGGGGTGAATACTAGAGGTGAAATGATCTAAGTGTGGTTAGGGGAGAGAGTGGAAGAGGGACGGGTGAGGTGAAGGGTAAATCAAAATTAAAGATGTTATGAATAAGCCATATGTAAACCTACTTCTTTGCTAGCTAAATAATATATATGTTAAAAAAGTTTCGGGACTGGAGAGATGGCTCAGTGGTTATGGTGCACTTACCTGCAAAACCTAAGGACCTAAGTTTGATTTCCTAGTGCCCATGTTAAGCCAGATGCACAAAGTGGTGCATGCATCTGAATTTCATTGGAGGCCCTGGCATGTCTATTCTCCTCTTTTCTCTCTCTCTCTCCTTGCAAATAAATAAATAAATAAATAAATAAATAAATAAATAAATAAATAAATAAATAAATATTTTATTTTACAAAAGAACATTCTGGCAAAAGTATTATGTATAGGGCTGGAGAGATGGCTTAGCGGTTAAGCACTTGCCTGTGAAGCCTAAGGACCCCGGTTCGAGGCTCGGTTCTCCAGGTCCCACGTTAGCCAGATGCACAAGGGGGTGCACGCATCTGGAGTTCGTTTGCAGAGGCTGGAAGCCCTGGCGCACCCATTCTCTCTCTCCCTCTGTCTTTCTCTCTATGTCTGTCGCTCTCAAATAAATAAATAAATAATTAAAAAAAAAAAGTATTATGTACAGATGGATAAGGCTGAGCCCAGAAGCCATAGATTGCTACAAGAAAATTTCAGTGCCAGGGGACCATTGTGGAAGAGGTGGTAGAAAGAATACAAGAACCAAAGAAAGGAGAAGAGTGCTCTGCAACACTGTCTTCCAGACTCACAGTGGCCTTTGCACTCATGACTTCACAATGGCTAATGCTGCCTACCTAGGACCTGCATAATAGAAAAGGGAAAATGAGGACACCAAACTAGAACAGAGACTAGTTGGAAACAAGGAGGGGTTCAGTGGATGGAGGACTTGGGAGGGGAAAAAATGGAAGGTGATGGAAGGGGATTACCATCATAGTATATTGTCTATATGTATGGAAGCTATTAATAACATTTTTTTAAAAAATTTATTGTAAAATATTCTTCCTCAATCACAACTATGCTTCATGGTGCTTATAAACAAACCAATTATATAAGCAAAGGGAAACAAAAATATCAATCCTTCTCAAACTTCCCTCAAAAAACAGAAGAGGAATGAGCATTGATAATTTAGTCTATGAGGTTTCTATGATCCAAAATACCCCATGAAAAAAAACCAGAATTTTTTGTGAAAATCAACTCAAAAATCTTGGGGGAAAACTATCAAATAAAATCCAACAACATATAAAACATATTACACACCAAAATTGAGATTGAGTCACCCAATAAATAGAGTCAATTCTACATACAAAAATAAATCAATGTAATATACCATTAAAGAGAATAAAATATAAACCCACAGGATTATCTAAGTAGACTCAAGTGATATAATCTACTACACATTTATGATGTAGACATTCAACAAGCTAAGAGAACTTCCACAGTCAGGTAAAAGATCTCTACAGCAAACATAAAACTAACACATTTGATGATGAAAGAGCAAATGCTTCTCCAATGGGAGGAATCAGATAAGGAAACTTGCTCAGTCACTTCCTGTACTGGAGGTTATAGCCAGGGCAATGAGGCAATGAAATGAAATAAAAGGCATAAAGACCAGAATGTCATCAGAAATTACACGACCTTACAAATAGAAACCACAAAAGTATGCATACACATACCCCCATAGAACTAATAAATGAGTTGAATAAAGTTCTAAGAGCCAAGATCAACATACTAGACACTAGCAATGGGCATCCTGAAAAGAGGTTAAGAGAGCAATTCCACATACAATAACATGACAAGACTGAAATAGACAGCAATATACTCAACACAAACTACAAGGCTACACGCTGAAAATTAACAAATAGTGCTGAAAGCAACTGAAAAAGGTCTAATTAACAAGACATTCCATATTCATGAATTGGAAGACTTACTTATTGTGAAAGTGGTGCTATTCCCCAAATTGAGCTATTACTTCCACAATCCTTGTTCCATGATGCTTCGTGTAAATAATCTGGCAAGCTGCTGTGTCAATTCATATAGTAAGAATCCTAGAATAGCCCTTATCATAACAAGTAAGTGGAGGGATTGAGTTTCCCCTGTCTAAAACTTACTAAAATGGAGTAATAATCAAAAAGGCATGATATTGGCATAAAGATGAACAAATACATCAATGGAATAAGGTTGAGAATAAAAAAAGAATGTTTCTATTTATGGTCAACTGACTTTTTTTGAACAGAGATGCCAAAACAGTTCAACAAGGAAAGGCTAGAGCTATGGCAATAATATTGCCACATGCAAAAGGCATGCACTCCTACCTCATGGTATGCACAAAAGTTAGCTCAAGGTGGATTATATAACTAAACTGAAAAATTAAAGCTATAAAACTCCTAGAAGAAAATCAAGACATAAATCATTGTAGATTTCTTTCTTTCTTTTTTTTTATTTTTTATTTTTAATTTTTAGAGGCAGGGTCTTACTCTAGCCCAGGCTAACCTGGAATTCTCAAGGTGGCCTCAAACTCATGGTGATCCTCCTACCCCTGCCTCCCAACTGCTGGTATCAAAGGCATGAGCCTCCATGCCTGGCTTTAAACCACTGTATATTTCTATTGGGCAATGGTTTTTGAGATATAACAGCAGAAGCACAAGAAACAAATTACATTTCAAAGTTAAAATCTTTTGTACTCTAAAGGACAGAATGAAAAAGGAAAAGACAACTCACAGAACAGGAAAAAAATCATTTAGTCAAATCATTTAGCTGATCAAGGTTTGTTTGTTTTTTTAATCTAGAAAACATAAACTTTTACTACTCAATAGTAAAAGGACAACAAAGGATTTGAATATTCCTTTCTCTGAACATATACAAAGATGCTTAATGTTATGAGTCATCAGGTAAGTGTAGGTTCCCAGTGAGATAACTTTATAACCAGGAAAACTCAGTAGACCAACAATCATCTTTGATAAGGATGTAAAAAAACTGGAACCTTCATGTTTTGTTGGTGTGAATGTCAAATGGTACAACTACTTTGGAAAACAATTTGGTAGTTTATTCATAGTTTCCATAAGATTAAGTCATGTCAATCTTAGATTATATAATTAAGAGAAATAAATACATACACCCACACAAAACCTATACATTCTATAGTATTGTATATGTGCCACAATAACCTTAAAGCAGAAATAACTCAAATGTCCCTCTGCTGATAAACAAAATGTGTTAACTCCATACAATGGGATATATTTGGTTATAATAAGAAATGAAGTAGTGATAGATACTACAACTCAGATAGAACTTGAAAATATTTCACTAACTGAAGAAAATGAGCTACAACAGACCATATATCTGACAATTATACTAAAAATTAAATAATATTCAGGACAGATAACTTACAGAAATAGGAAGCAAGAATAGTAGTTGCCTGGGTTGGAGTGCAAGGCTGATAAAATAGGAAGTAATGGTTAATGGACACAGGGTTTCTTTTGGAAGTGATCAAAACACTCTAAAATTAAATAGTGATGATAGGGTTGGAGAAATGGCTCAGCAGTTAAAGGGATTTTGCTTGAAAAGCCTAATGGCTCAGGCTCAATTCCCCAGTACCCACATAAAGCCAGGTGCACAAAGGGGTGCATGTGTCTGGAGTTTGTTTGCAGTAGCAGGAGGCCCTGGTGTGCCCATTCTCTCTGTCTTTCTCTCCTCACAAATAAACAAATAAAAATATTAAATAGTGATGACAGTTGTATAATTGAATATACCACAAACCACTGAATGTATATTTTAAAGGCATAAATGTGATAGTATATGAACCATACATTTTAAAAACCTGGGCTTATATATGCTGCCAACATAGAACAGCAAGAGACCCTGGCTGGAATCTGGAAGAGAGTCAGTCTGCAGACAGTCAGCCTGTCTAGTGCTGGAAAACGCTACATGAGCTACTTGGGAGAAAGTGGACAACAATGGTGTGAACAAGCAGAGGTCTAAAGCTACTCAGAAGAAACCAGCCTGATAAGAAGTACATACCAGTGCAATGGTGGCACATAGCCTTGATGGTAACCAATGGCTTTCTGATTTGCTAAGAGATATGTTCAGTGGAAAGGAACCTGTATCTGGAACTGGAAACCAGGTCAGAATCCTATGGTGACAAAAGATTATGCTCTCCAGTGTCAGGTTCTCACTAGTCCTTGGCTAAAAGAGAAGTTATACCCATCAAAATATCCTTAAATTAATAAAGCTTAACCCATTTAACCTATTCTGACTTCACTTTCCCTTGAAGAATTTGTTTCTCTTTTTCAGAAGGTAATGAGACCAAAGGAGATAAACTATCTCTCACACTTCAACCAAGACCCAGCTGAAACCACAGAGGAACTGAGAAGACCAGCAAGAGAACTGCTTCCAAGGTAAACCTGACATTCAGTGCCAGGGTGAAGAAGACAGACCCTGAAGATATTCAACACTTACCAAAGCAGAGATCCAAAGGCTCCTAAGACTGAAGTAGACTTAAAACTCACCCACTATGGCTCAGGGAATTTTGAAAAAGAGGGGGTGGAAAGTTTGAAAGAAACACAGGTTGAGACGTCATGCCCAGAGATATCCCCCCCGAAAAAACTGACTGCTGCTCCCATGATTCACAACCCACAACTCCATGGGGAATACTTGCAACCCCACTGAGAAGGGCCCCTAGCAGAATGGCAGCATTTATAAGTCCAGGGAGGAGGGAAAAGATATTAGCAACACATGATCTATCCATACAAAGTATGTTCTTAACTTAAAAAAAACTGGATTTACATTTATCACATCATATCATATCTACCTATCTATCTTTCAATCATCTATCTGTCTACCTCTTTTTTTTCCTACATACCCACCTAGAACTATTTTTAGACCTTCCCATCCCTCTTCCTCACATGCATTTGTGATGCTGGGAGTAACAAAAGTCCCTGAAGCTGCAGTGTTGTGATGTGGGGAGATAGATTTATCAATCCCAGAGCAGGTTCTGCATACCCAACTATGGCTTTGCAGAGGCTCCTGGGTAAAGCCATCTTCATCATTTCTGACCTGGACGATGACTTCAATGGACGACTTCAGGAATAATAATAAGAATACCTTAAACCCAAAGTCACTGGACAGGATAGCAGTGAGAGTCAGTTCAAAGTGAAAATGACAGCACATCTTAAGAAATTCAAAGAATCATACTGTCAAAGACAGAGTTCCAATGAATTCACTGGGGTTTTTCTTTCAAGGTCAGAGAATGGCTGACCTTCACATTCCAAAGGAACAGGGGATGAAGGCAGATATGATTGAAGTTCATTAGGATATCCAGTAATTTAGACATTCTTTTCATTGCTTTCCTTCCTATCAATGCTTTTTTTGTTGTAAAAACAGCTCCTTTGTAATGTGATGTTCAAAGTGAAATTGAATACTGGCTGTGCAACTCTTTAAAAATCTGGTAATCTGAATTCTGGTATTCAATATTCATTATAATTTTTTAAAAATATTTTATTTATTTGCAAGGAGAGAGAGAAAGAGAGAGAGAGGGTAGCCAAGGCCTCCAGCCTCTGCAAACGAACTCTAGATACATGCCTTACTTTGTGCATATGGCTTACATGGTTAACTGACTTGTTAGGCTTTGTAGGCAAGCATATTACCCATTGAGCAATCTCTCTATTCCCTCATTATCATTTTTTTTTTTTTGAGGTACAGTCTTGCTGATCTAGCCTAGGCTGATCTGGAATTCACTATGTAGTGTCTGTCTGGACTTGAACTCATAGCAATCCTCCTACTTCAGTCTCCTGAGTTCTGGGATTAAAGGTGTGTTCCACCATTCCCAGCTCATTATTATTATTTGGTTTTTCAATGTAGGGTTTCACTCTAGCTCAGGCTGACCTGGAATTCACTATGTAGTCTCAGGGTGGCCTTGAACTCACAGCGATCCTCTTACCTCTGCCTCCCAAGTGCTGGGATTAAAGGCATGTGCCACTATGCCCAGCTCATTATTTTTTATTGTGCTTATTTTTGGTGGTCATATCTCAGCCACTTTCATAGTGCCCTCTGCTTTTTGAATGTCCTGAGTACAAAGAGGCCACCTTTTGCAGCACTGCATTTTTCAGGTGCTTGTGATGATAAGACCAAAGGGTATGGTCCTGATTCTAACATATGATCATTTCACTCACTCCTGAACCACAATTTTCAATGGGAGATAATAGCTTTTTAAGAGAAGTGAATTGTGGGGAAATGACCTTTCCTTGATTTAGAGCTACTTTTGAAATCTGAGGGTCTAGACTAAAAACAAAAAAAACAGGTTTGGAGTCAAGATGCCAGAATGGCTTCACTGAAGGTTAGGATTTGAAAGCATTCATTAGCCAGGCGTGGTGGCACACGTCTTTAATCCCAGCACTTGGGAAGCAGAGGTAGGAGGATCACCATGAGTTCAAGGCCACCCTGAGACTACAGAGTTAATTCCAGGTCAGCCTGAACCAGAGTGAGACCCTACCTCAAAAAAACAAAAACAACATCATCAACAACAACAAAAAAGCATTCATTACATGATTCTAGAAAAGTTCTCATTTTCATTAGCAGTTAATAAGGTTACCAATGCAAGAGTGTTTGGCTTTATTTCTACTTTTTGTCTGAGTCATGTGTTTCATATGGCAATGTTTATACTATCTTTAATAAAAGTAACAATATTTGTAAAACATAAAAATAAATAACATAACTATTTGTGAGTGTGATCGTGTGATCCCACATACATGTGTACTTCAGATTACTGTAATGTTTCCCAAGACTCTAAATAACAGTTTTCAAAGAGGGAAAATTGGACATCTGCATTTGTTTCTCTAGGAAACTAAATCTGACAGAAGGAATGAGCTTGTGCATTAGAAGCCAGACACATCAGCTGAGTCTGTGGACACCCCTTTCATTACCCTCCCAAAGCTGAAGCCATTTGCATTGAGCACATGAATAGCTACCCTTAACCCAGACCTTCCTCTGGTACTTGACCTCCCACCAGTCCAGTCTTTGCATAAGCAGGAGGGCAGAGCCACAAGGAGGGAAGTGGAAGGACTTCAGAGTCCAGCAGAGCTTCTACAACGCAAGTCTGTATGGCAAAGTGAGCTCTGGGAAGTGAAATGAAAAGGCCCAGCACAAGAAGCCTTTTCTACGAAATCTTCCATAGCACAGTCAGAACTGAACACAATACCTTTTGGAGGTTTTCATTTTCTGAATGTTTACTCTGAATGTAAATTGGACACATTATTTTCTGAACACTGGAAAAAGACTTGCACTTGATTCACTGCAGCTATATGTGTATCTACACTCATGCACCTCCTACACACATACACACATTTTTGTTAATGAAATTAAAAGTGATTTCATGCAAGTCTGGAGCAGAAGAGCAGAAGTGTTTCATTTACTTAGTTTTCTGCTTGCATTTCTTTAGCTGTGACCCATGGATTTGGACAGAACTATTTTTATTCAAAAATCTAAACACCATAAACAAATTCTGTTTGATAGCTATAACATATTTTCATCAAATTCATCTAATTTTATCCATGGTTAAAAGTGGCCAGGTGTGCTACAGCTAAGAAGAACAAATTCATAGAAGTTCATTATCAACATATCACATGGGCACTCCAGACCCGAGCTGCAGCACAGGCACAAACTGCTCTAATGATAATGCAATAGAAGCATTAGTCACAGAGGCAGCTGCAGGCACTACTGACACAGGGTTGTTCTGTATTCCTGCCACTTCAGATGTGTTTCTGAAACCATGTTCAACTATCAGGACAAACAAATGCTGCACCTGAAAACTAAAACACCAAAAGAAGTCATCAATGACCTGACTCAAATTTACAGAAAATGGAGACCTAAAAAACAAATCAGTTTCCTGTACTACTTCCTTTCTCAGTGATGATTCATGAATCAGTTTTTAAGTGTGTTATTTCTGAATGGCAATTTAGTGATTTAAATGGAGAATCAACCTGTATTGTAACTGAAGATTTTATTCACACATGGTTATTTATGAATGCGTATGAGAGAGTGGGTGTGTGGCAACAAGGAAAGGAAGGGATTCCAGTGTAATTTCCTTCTTTTGCCTCCTACCTTTTAAGTGCTTGCTTAGGAGCAAAGTAATTACTATGTGGTAATTTGTCTCCACCATTAAATAATGAAAGTACACATGGTATCTCTGGAGTTGTAGGAGGGAGGTCTAACCAAATCAGGTTGGCCTTCGGTTCAGTGTGAAATCCTGTCTCAAAAAATATAGTGGAGGCCTGGGGAGATGGCTCATCAGTTAAAGGTGCTTGTTTGCAAAACCTGTAGGCCTACTTTGATTCCCCAGTACCCACGTTAAGCTAGATGCCCAAAGTAGCACACTGAGTTTGGAGTTCATTTGCAGAGACAGGAGGTACTGGTACACCACCCCCTTCCCCCGTTAAATAAATAAAGTTAAAAAGATATGGTGAAGAGTAACTGAAGAAGACACCAATGTCAACTTCTCCAGCCCATGGGTGCACACTATGTGCACATGCACCTGCACATACACATGCCTATCTACCACATACATTCACATGCAAAAAGGTGGAAGAAAAAATACATGCTCCAATTTCATTATAATGCCAATTAACTCTAATCCTGAACTAATTAAACATTCTTTTTCATCAATTGTCATGTAACATGTTATGAAATATAGTGTTTTAAGCCCAAGTTTAAAAATAACCCCAAGGCAATAATATTGAAATTCTACTTATGAAATTATTTGTGCTACCTTTTATGTTAATATAGAGGAAAGAGAAGATATGAAAACAAAATGCCTTTGAAATTTTCTATTTAAAATATTCTTACTTAGGGAAAATTTATTTGTGAAATGAAAAGATCTCTTTTTAAAACTGGCTCATTATGGTCTTTTATGTGCAAATGCAAATCCTGTATTCGTGACCTGCCATAGAGAATTCTTTTAGAAAGACAGCCCTTCCTAAGAAACCTCTGAACCGATATAGGAAGCTAGGAGAAAGCCAATACATTCCACTTAAAATGTGAATTTAATTTGCTTTATAATCTGCTCAGTTTCTCTTAAGACTGACAACTGAACTAGATGGCAGACTATATCTCCATTTCTTACTCTTTTGTTTGTTTTTTTTTCTTTTAAGAGCCAATAACTTGCTATTAATTCATTTTAAGTATAACCAGGGCAAGATTGTAAGAAAAGTTTTCCAAACTGCTCCAGGTCTGTGAAAGAGATGCTGTCATTTTTACAGACATATTATCACCTTTACACAGAGATAAACAGGAAATGGAAGAGCACATAAGTGTGCAAATGACTCCCCACCTCGCCACCAGAGGTCTCTTTCCGACCAATGAAAAGTTTTTAACATCTTAGGACGACAAGCACCAGGAACACTTACTTCTAAAGATGTAACAGCACAGACCTTAAGGAAAGGAACAAAATGTAGACAGCTCATTCAGGTAGCTACTGAAAATTAGAGGTCTTTGGAAAACAGGATATTTAGTGAGGAAGTTAAAATACTACTGAAGAACCAATCATCAAAATAGAATTCAGATGCTCAGACTCTGTATTTAGTCTAAAATTTAAAAAAAGAGATACTTTTCTATAACAGAATTCATCAAATCCTTGCAGTTATGACAGCTTGCTATTTTTATTTATTTATTTATTTCTGTATTCTATGACATTCTATCCTCTCCAGATTTCACCATGTAGTGATGTTATGGTAATTTTTGAGACAGTTTCTCCCCATGTAGTCCAGTCTGTTCTCAAAATGAATAGCCTCATATCTCACCCTCCTAAGTACTGGGATTTATAACCATGTCACTATGCCTGGCTAAAAGTATTCTTTAACTTGGAATCATCTGGGAGAGAATTTCACCCTTAAGATGAATTGAAACACCCTTAATTCCCTTTTTCCAAGGTGTCACATGCCAAAACAAAGACTATAAATAACTTTTATCCACAGCTCTACTTTATAAACAAACTCCTTCACTTCCAGGTAGAAATATCAGTTGAAGCATTTTAAGCTGGTTCTGTCATGATCTGGTGAAGCAAGCATCAACAGGAGAAAAACCAAGTGTGCTATGCTTACTTAGTTCAGACACCTTCCGAAATGACCTCTCTTCCAAGAGCCTGGAAGATAGAAATTTTCTGTAAATGAACATTCAATCTATGAGCAAGTTCTCTTTTAAAGATAAGCTCACTGGCTGATCTCTTAGAAAGTTTCTAAATCAAAGACATGCTGTTATAATCAAAGCAGTAAAAGTGCTCTTGGAGAGCTGACTTTTCCTGGTCTTGTGTCCTACCTCGGTGGCCTCCACCCTCACTTTTGTTTATACATCTCTCCTAACATCACTTGTCTGTATTCTGCTTTGTACTTGAAGAGGGATGTGATCAAATAATATTCTCCTATAGAAATCAGTTCCTTATCCATCTTGTAAGGCCATTTAGAACCATGTATTAAATATTTTGTCCCATGTACCCTGTGAGCATCTGAAATCCAGTGTACCATCTCCTTCCTTCTCCCCCATCACTCTATTCTGTCTCCAGCGTTCTGTATTTTGGTTAGAGCACCATCATTCATTCATTGACCCAGTTTAAATATCTGGAGGACAATATGTCACATTGTAGTAGAATTTTTGGCTTGCCTATGTATTTCATCCACAAGACCACAAGTTTCTTGAGGAAACATAATGGACCTTTCCTAGACTCCTAGAATATAATGCCATGCAATACCACAAAAAATGTTTGATCCAATGTGGTTAATCAGCTGGGACAACACTGTTGGGTGTTTTTTAACCACACAAAGACACAGCAGCATTGGAAAAACTTCCAAAACTGGTTATACGCTTCACATGGAATCTTGATTTAAAAAACAGAACAGCAAATTTCCATGTTCCTTAGGACACCAAATGTGATATTGATATAACTGATTCTCTTGGTGAATGCCACCAAGAACAGTGACAGCAGGCCTGTTCTTATGACCATTGAGGCCACAACTATACATATGATTCTCCCAGAGTAAAGATTCTGGGTACTCCTCATGTTTCAAAATAGGATATATTTCTATAACACACACAGTTGAAAAGCAATGACAGGGTTGGATGGAGGGAACAAATGCCCATCTGTTATAATGAATAAAAATGTCATGCTTTTTTTGTTTAAGTTATATGCAGGAGGATATTTGGCTAAGGGGCAGCCTGTATACAAGTCAGTCCTATTTTTTTTTAATTTATTTATTTGAGAGCGACAGACACAGACAGAAAGACAGAGGGAGAGAGAGGGAATGGGCGCGCCAGGGCTTCCAGCCTCTGCAAACGAACTCCAGATGCGTGCGCCCCCTTGTGCATCTGGCTAACGTAGGACCTGGGGAACGGAGCCTCGAACCGGGGTCCTTAGGCTTCACAGGCAAGCGCTTAACCACTAAGCCATCTCTCCAGCCCATCGATCCTATTTTTATTAGCCAGTCCAAACAACAGCTAGCTTGGTACCTGATCTGTGCTGAAAAATTCAAGCAAACCAGCAAGAGAGCCACCAAATTTAGTTGTACAAATAGACTCTGAGCTAAAATATTTATTTTGACAGGAAACACAATGCCCAGCTGTGTGCCCCAAGAAAGCCTTTGTCTGGAGAGGGGTCCCAGGTGGCAGGCAGCTGAACTAATTTGGGATTTAATTAGTGTGTGAGTGCAGCTAAAGCATGTAAGCAATGGCCAGTTTAAGAATTGTGGCTTGCATTTTCTGATCATGTGAGTCAGCACTGGCATTAACAGAACGATCTGCTGGAAAATCCTCTTTAGGATTTTGGATTACAATGGGCTTGTAATCTTTTATTACAACTGGACTATTTCCAGGCCCTGGCAGTGAGGATTGACGAAAGCCTTGAACATACGAGTGGCACAATCATGTTTCAGCTTACTGCTAACTTCACTGAGATGCCCTATAAATAACTGGTTAGCTTTCCAAGTTGGTTTAGGGGCCTTTCAATGAAGAAAGGATCACCAGCATCATTATGTTAGAGAATTCACTTAAACGTGTTCCCATTCTCTGCCCTGCATTCCTCCTCAGTTTAACTGTCCTCTATACACATCTAGGGGACTGATTGCTTCCTGATTTACAGTGTGATGTTCCCTGTGTAGTAGACCTCTCTTTACTGCTTCTATACATGAGAGTGGAGTTATCTTCACACCCAAGTGATAGTGCTTGAAGGTAGTCCCACATGATCTGTCATACATACCCTACCAGAAGGTGAAAACAAGAGCAGGGAGAAATGGAGAGTTAGTGCCTATTCTAGTTTCTACTCTTATTAAAAGTCCTGACTTGAAAAGGAATGTGGTATTTGGCTTTATGAGCAGACAAGTGTCAGTTGGTTCCTTAAAATATAGGATAGAGACATACAAACAACTGACATGGGTATTTTACATTTGAGAGTTTATGTTAGAAGCAATTAGCTCTGTAAAATGACACTGAATTTGAATGGTTTCTGTAATATCCTTTTAGGAAAACATGAATCATGGAAAGCATTGCTTCCTGTGCTTAACTAATGGAGTATGGCAAACCAGAGTGGTTTTTTTTTTTTAACAGAACAAAGGACATGTATCTTGCACCTGGTTCTAGGCCTTGCTTTTATCACCTTCCAGTGGACAAAAAAAGAAAAGAAAACCTTTTTAAAGTTCCATGGAAGAAATAGAAAAGGACAGTCTATATATAGCCTTATTATCTCAACACCTTTTCTGACTGAGACCAATTTGTGACCAGAGGCAAGAGAGAGTTATGTAGTGGCCAGTGAAGCCAATAAGTTCACCTATGTTTTAAGAGAAGCCTGCAGAAAGGCAGCTATTGATTACTGAGGATGAGTGGTGAATGAAATGTGAGGTTAGGCCACAAGTCTAACACAACTGAGATTCTAAGTATTAATTTCATTGAAATGATATAGAAAGCTGATTAGTATCTTGTTTAAAAAAAATATTGGGCTGGAGAAATGGCTTAGTGATGAAGGTACTTGCTGCAAAGCCAAAGAACCCAAGTACCCAGGTACGATTCCCCAGAATCCACGTAAACCAGACACACAAGGTGGCACGTGTGTTTGCTGGGATTAGATGCCCTAGCACTCCCATTCTCTCCCTCTCTCTCTTTATGCCTCTTTTTCTCTCTCAAATAATAATAATAAAATATTTTTAAAAACAAATACTTCATCTCTAAATGGCAGGGCTAACGTAGTCACACATTTTTTTGGGATACATTTATTCTATGTGTGTGTGACAGACACGAAAGTAGAAGGGTTACTGGGGAAGGTCAAGGGGACTAGCAGGAGCAGGGAGCAGGTGAGAGTGGGATTAAGTAAATGTGAGCACTATACAAGACATTCAGGTGTGAAGATGTCACAATGAAACTCTACGGGTTTCACATATACAAAAAAAAGAGGGCGGGGAAGATGGCTCAGTGGTTAAAGATGCTTGTTTTCAAAGCCTGCTGGCCTGGATTTGATTTCCCAGTACCCATGTAAAACCAGATGCATAAAGTGGCATACATCTGGTGTTTGCAGAAGCAAGAGGTCTTGGCATACTCACACTCACTCACTCTCAATAAATAAATAAAAAAAGAAAAAGAAAAAGAAAACACTTAAAGTCATTCCTAGTTTTTTTGTGTCTTTCAATTTCCACACAGCCATAAGAAACCCTCACTATCCTTCACAATGAACCTAGAAGCTAAATACTTCTAATATTTTTGTTGATACATTTGGATTTAACAACCATCATCTCTGTCCTAACTTGTCCTCCTTTTCCTATCTTCTCCTCTGCAGTTCTTATCCACTAGGTTGCTTTACAAAGTCTCTTATGTTGCTTATGCTTTCAATGCCATAAATATATCATATACATACATACATACACACACACACACACACACACACACACACACACACACACATAGATATATATATATATATATGTAATCACTGCCAGATCCAACATATAAAACCTTTCTCCTTTGTTTCTCTCAATAGCTTCATAGTTTTAGGTTCCAAGTTTTTTCTGTGTTGTATTTTGTTTTGTTTTGGGGAAGGGTGCTAGAGATTGAATCCAGGCTCTTGTACATCCTAGACAGCAAGCATCTCTGCTTCTGAGCTGTAATCCCAGACTTCAAAGTAAAAACAAAAAATTCACAAAAGGAGTTATTATTTAGGTTTATCTTTGTTGGTCATCTTTTTTCAGTTCTGCAAAATTTTAGTGTTATTTATAGTACTTTAAATTCACTTTTAAAAACTATAAACCTACTAGTCATTTATTTACAGCTTATGAAATAAGATTATATCTGGAAAGATCTTCCCCAACAGGCAATTATAAACAAAAAAATTAGCCCAGATTTCTTCTAGTATTCCCCAGTTTCATGTGTTCATTTTTTAAATATATTTTTTAATTTAACATTTTTTTATTTTTTATTTTATTTATTAAGAGAGATGGGCATGTCAGGACCTGTAGGCACTGCAAACAAACTCCAGATGCAAGTGCTACCATGTGCATCTGGCTTACGTGGGTTCTGGGGAATTGAACCTGGGTCCTTAGGCTTAGCAGGCAAATACCTTAACTGCTAACCCATCTCTCCAACCCTCATGTGATCATTAAAAAAAAATTTATTTATTTGAGAGTGAGAGATGCAGAGAGAAAGAGAGTGAATGGGAGTGCCAGGGCCTTGAGCCACTGTAAACAAACTCTAGACACATGTGCCACCTTGTGCATCTGGCTTATATGGGAATTGGGGAATCAAACCCAGGTCTGTTGGCTGTGTAGAAAAGTACCTTAACCACTGGGAAATCTCCCCAGTCCTCATGCCTTCATTTTATTCTTTGTTCTAGGCACTGACCCTAGATCTCTGCAATCTGCAGTACTCATTCTTTCATATCTCAATACTATTTGTACCATCTTTCAAGGCCCAGTAAAAATTATAGCTCTCCTTTGTGGAAGTATTACAGAATTCATTTTGTTGCTTAAAAAAAAATAGGTTACAATGTTCTTTGTGCTTTCCATTCTATAGCTCATTTAGTACTCATGAGACAGCCTTTATATGTAACCACTTTCATGTCACAGATGAAGAAAGTGAGTCACAGAGTGTTTGCTAACTTGCTCAGGTCATTCAGTGACGGCCAGAACCTAAACAGGCCAGATGGTTCCAGATCCCATTTTTAATCCTTATTTTGTGCTACCCTCTCAAGTATCTCAGTTTCCATAACACATTCCTACCTGGTCCTCTAGAAGTACCTTCCTTTTCCCAAAGCTCCATGAAACCTGTACCTCTCATTTCACCTTTTATCTAAGTCAGGGTTAATTACATTCATTTCATTTCATGCTAGAATAAAAGATAACATTAATATCTGATTCATCACATTTTTTTCACACAAACTAGTAATATTGCTAGTTTGACCAGTATATCAGAAAAAAATCTTAAATTGTAACACCTTAAAGATGGTTGATATTAAGTTCTTATTAAGTTAGGATGATTGACAGAGGGTGTTTTTCCAATCCTAAATGCAAGCAGGAGAGAAAACAAAGAGGGCATGAAGGCTAGGGGAGCTTTCGTAGGAAGGAACAATGACATTTGAGGCACTCTTTTATATTATTACAATAATACATTATGTAAATTGAATTATATAAAAATAGTACTTAGTTTCACACATTTTCTATTATTGATAAAGCTCAAGTTACTCACTTTAAAACTATAGTCTTTTGGAGTTTTGGGGTGCTTTCTTGCTCTCTACTCAGAGAATTGGCTAAATACTTGATCTTTTATTCTTAGAAGCATCATTTAAAAGAACAATTATGGGCTGGAAAGATGGATTAGTAGCTAAGGCACTTGCTCGCAAAGCCTAAAGACCTAGGTTTAATTTCCTAATACCAATGTAGGCCAGATGCACAAGGTGACATATGCATCTGGAGTTCATTTGTAGTGGCTGGAGGTCCTGGCATGCCCTTTCTTTCTCTCTTTCTTTCTTTCTTTCTCTCTTTCTTTCTTTCTCTCTTTCTTTCTTTCTTTCTCTCTTTCTTTCTTTCTTTCTCTCTCTCTCTCTCTCTTTCTTTCTCTTTGTCCCTCATAAATAAATAAATAAATATATAAAATATTTTAAAATAATAATTATTAGATAATCCAAAATTTTAGTTATTTACAGAAGATTTCAAATCATAATAGTCTGAAGTAGATTCAAGTCAAGTTCCTCAAATTAATTCTGGAAGGAAATTTAAATTCCCCAGAATCTTAGAAAGTGACATTAATTTTTCAATAATCTGGACTTCCTACCAAGTACAGCCTTCACTCTGGTGACTGATGGATTAAAGAGATTTTAGTGGATGCATGTTTGAACTACATAAGGTGTTTACAGAAAAAAAAAAAACCTAATGACTTATTTTAAAATGTATATTGTACATAGTGGTACCACAGAAACTTCTAAAAACTATTCCAGTGAAATTAGAGGCAAATAAAATGACTATCTCTCATTGATAAATTTCTCCAGTATCTCTAACAGAAATTGGTAAAGGCTAGATATTGGAAAATATTTTTTGTTATAAAAAGGAGTACAGGATGCGACTGAAAAGACAGCTCAGCGGGTAAGAGCACTTATTGCACAACCTTGAGGACCTGATTTACCTTCAGTGTGATTCCCCAACAAGTGCTTAAATAGCTAGGCATGGCCACACATGGCTGTAACCCTAATCATATGGGGAAGCAGAGACCAGAGACTGACCGAGGCTCACTGATCACCCAGTCTGACTAAAGTAACAGCTTCAGGTTCAGTGAGATTCTACCGCAAGGAAACAACAGGCAACAGTGACAGAGGAGGGCACTCAGCATTCTCTGGGTGCTCGCATAAGTGAGTGGGGGTACATGCATCTGTCTGCATGGATATACCACACACACACACAAATGAAGAAGGTCCATTCAGACTTGAAGACAACTCAGGCTGTTAAAAATTCTCCAAGCACTGAATGGAATTGCGGTGGGGGTGGGGGAAGGGGGGGTCTATGTGTGGAAAGAAATGTCGATAATGTGGAGCAAAAGCCATGGAATAAATGGGACATACTACTCACCAACACTAAGCCTGATTCCAGGAAGACCTCCACTCCAAACAATTCACATAAAGAGGAGTCCATTATTAAACCAAGTTCTGGCCTTTCTCCCATAGATGACTCAGGAAAATGAAATACTAGAAAAAGAAAGGGCAGCAACTCCAGCATTCAGAGCTCAACTCTGTAATGAGGGGAGTGGACTTGTATACCTGAAAAGGGAAGTAATAAAGAAAGAACTGGGACCACGCCAAAGCAGCCTGGGGGGGGGGGGCAAGACCAAAAAAACTCAGCAAAATACACACCTTTACTAAAAAGTGAGGTGTGTTATTGAAATGGCAGGGGAGAAGTAGAAGACATCCAGAGCATCCATAGCCCGCACAGAGCGGCAAAAGTGGCCCTGGCAGGTCTGCTGACTACGGCGGATGCGGTGACACACCAGAAAGCCACCAGGCTCAGCTCGAACCAGAGGAAAAGCCAGGTGAGGGGAGCTTCCACTCACACTGGAGCTCTCTGCAACTCAGGAAACATGAAGGGAGAGCAGCAGTGAACAATGGAGGAGCAGACCACAAGGTAGAAGAACATGTGGAACCTTGCTCCCCTCTCCCACCACTTGAGCCCAGCTCCAGCAAACAGAGCAGAGGTCCCAGGACCCAGCCACGTCAACTTGAGCCAACAGCAGGACCCAAGCAGGAGCAGAGTCCGGCAGCAACATCAGTGGCTCCGGCACCAGCAATAGTGGCCCCAGTAGTGGCGGATCCAGTAGTGGCAGCTTCAGCGACAGCAGTGGCTGCTTTAGCAGCAGGGGTGACAGATCCAGCAGTGGCAGCTTCAGCAGCAGCAGTAGCGGTTCCAGCAGCGGGGGGTGCCGATCTGCAGGGCCACAGTTGCCAGCCTCGGTTTGTCCCACAGGAAAAGCAAGTGCCCAGCTCCAGAAGTCAGGACAGCAGCCCAACAACCCACCCAGAAACTTGACTGAGACCAAAATAATCCAAAAAGGTAACTGGGATTGATTGCACTAGGGAAGGGTCTCACTTGGTCACAAGCTGACTTAGATCCCTCAACAGACCAGAAATCTTAACCTCTTTGTTGATAGAGGATCTGGTTGTTATAATAACTACTCTGGCATACATACTTGGGGCTGTTTTTGACTGAATGGGTACAGTGTTTAGTTAACTTTTAGAATCTACCTGTATTTTATTCCACTCAGCCTACTTGAATACCCCCATAGCAGGGAAACTCAACCCCTAGGAGCACCTTTGTAGATACTCTCAGAGTCTTAAGAGCCACATCTAACACCTTAAGCTCCTACCCTGAAAATATATAACATCAAATCAAATGATACAGCTAAGAATACCCAGCTAGCTAGAAAATCCGAGCATTAACTTAATCCAAGATGCAAAAATATATACATTATAACACAAGAAACACTAAAAAGCAAGACGATATAAATACACCTAAAAGTATTAATGCATCAGAAATGACCTCCAGTGAGAATGAGTTAGAGGAAATGCCTGAGAAAGATTTCAAAAGAATGATTGTAAATATGTTCAAAGAAGTCAGAGAACAAATCAAAGGAGTCAAAGAGGAACTTAAAGAGCAAATCAAAGGAATCAAAGAAGATGCAGGACACCAATTTCATGAAATAAAGAAGGCAATACAAGACAAAAATAAGAAAATAGAAATAATAAAGAAAAACCAGTCAGAATTACTAGCAATGAAGAACACAGTTAATGAGCTAAAAAACTCTGTAGAAAATCTCACCAGTAGAATGCATGAAGGAGAGGACAGAATATCTAAGCTAGAAGACCAGGTGGCAGATCTAATACAGGCCAACAAAGAGAAAGACAAACTTATAGAAAAGTATGAGTGGGAATTTCAAGATATTCGGGACACTATGAAAAGATCCAATATAAGAATTCAAGGCATAGTAGAAGGAGAAGAATTCCACTCCAAGGCATAGTAGGTGTCTTCAACAAAATCATTGAAGAAAATTTCCCCCAAATTGGGAAAGAGGTGCCAATACAGATACAGGAAGCCTTTAGAACCCCAGCTAGACAAAACCTGGAAAGAACCTCTCCTCGCTATATTATAATCAAACTTCTAAACACACAAACCAAAGAAAAAATATTGAAAGCAGTTAGAGAGAAAAATCAAGTTACCTACAAGAGTAAGGATTATAGCAGATTATTCAACATAAACTTTTAAAGCCAGAAGGGCTTGGAGTGATATATTCCAAGTTCTGAAAGATAACAACTGTCAACCAAGGTTACTTTATCCTGCAAAGTTATCCATTCAAATAGACGGAGAAATAAGGACATTCCATGACAAAAGCAGGTTAAAGGAATATTTGAAGAGAAAACCAGCTCTACAGAAAATACTTGATAGAATCCTCCATGCTGAAGAAAAGGAAAAGCACACAAATAAGGAACCTAGAAAAACAAGCAATACTCAAATACTTAAGAGAGCACAGGTAGAACCGAAACCACACACACAAAAAAAAAATGGCAAATATAAATACACACCTTTCAAGAATATCTCTTAATATCAACGGCCTCAATGCCCCAACGAAAAGACATAGGTTTGCAGACTGGGTTAAAAAGCAGGATCCTACAATTTGCTGTCTCCAAGAAACTCACCTTTCTACAAAAATAGACATTATCTTAGGGTGAAAGGTTGAAAGATGGTGTTTCAAGAAAATGGGCCTAGAAAACAAGCAGGGGTTGCTATCCTAATATCTGACAAGGTAGACTTCAGTCCAATGTTAGTCAAGAAAGATAAGGAAGGTCACTTTATATTGATTAAGGGCACACTCCAACAGAAAGACATTACAATCCTAAACATATATGCACCTAACATGGATGCTCCCAAATTCATCAAACAAACACTATTAGAACTAAGGTCACAGATAACACCAAACACAGTGGTAGTAGGTGACTTTAACACACCACTCTCATCAATTGACAGGTCATCCTGAGAAAAAATAAACAGAGAGGCATCTGGACTAAATGAGGTCATAGAAGGAATGGACCTAACAGATATATACAGGACATTTCATCCAAAGGCTGCAGAATATACATTCTTTTCAGCAGCACATGGAACATTCTCTAAAATAGACCATATATTAGGACACAAAGCAAATCTTAACAAATTCAGGAAAATTGAAATAATTCCTTGCAGTCTATCTGACCACAATGGAATTAAACTACAAATCAGTAGCAAGAAAGGCTATAGAGCATACACACAATCATGGAAACTAAACAATACACTACTAAATGATGAATGGGTCAATGAAGAAATCAAGAAGGAAATCAAAAAATTCATAGAGTCAAATGATAATGAGGACACAACATATCAAAATCTCTGGGACACAATGAAGGCAGTTCTAAGAGGTAAATTTATAGCCTTTAGTGCCTATATTAAGAAATTAGAAAGGTCGCAGGTAAACGACCTAATGCTTCACCTTAAAGCCTTGGAAAAAGAAGAACAAGGCAAACCAAAAATCAGTAGTCAGGAAGAAATAATAAAGATTAGGGCAGAAATTAATGAAATAGAAACAAAAAAAAAAAAAAATCCAAAGAATTAATGAAACAAAGAGTTGGTTCTTTGAAAGGATAAACAAGATTGATAAGCCCTTAGCAAATCTGACCAAAAGAAAGAGAGAAGAGACACAAATTAATAAAATCAGAGATGAAAAAGTTAACATCACAACAGATTTCACAGAAATTCAAAATATCATAGGGAAATACTATAAAAGCATATACTCCCCAAAGTATGAAAATCTGAAAGAAATGGATGATTTCTTGATTTATATGACCTACCTAAATTAAATCAAGATGAGATTAATCACTTAAATAGACCTATAACAAGCATGGAGATCCAGACAGTAATCAATAATCTCCCAACTAAAAAAAGCCCAGGCCCGGATGGATTCAGTGCTGAATTTACCAAACCTTCAAGGAAGAGCTAACACCATTGTTTCTTAAGCTTTTCCAGGAAATAGAAAAAGAAGGAATTCTACCAAACTCCTTCTATGAAGCCAACATCACAATGATACCAAAACCAGGCAAAGATAGAACAAAAAAAAGAGAATGATAGACCAATCTCCCTCATGAACATAGATGCAAAAATTCTCAACAAAATATTGGCCAACAGAATACAAGAATATATCAAAAAGACCATTCACCCTGACCAAGTAGGCTTTATCCCAGAGATGCAGGGATGGTTCAACATACGCAAATCTATAAATGTAATACATTATATAAATGGGTTGAATGACAAAAATCACATGATCATCTCATTAGACGCAGAGAAAGCGTTTAACAAAATCCAACATCCCTTTGTGATTAAAGTCCTACAGAGACTGGGAATAGAAGGAACATATCTCAATATAGTAAAACCTATTTACGACAAGCCTACAGCCAACATATTACTAAATGGGGAAAAACTGGAAGCTTTTCCACTAAAATCAGGAACAAGACAAGGGTGTCCACTGTCCTCACTTTTATTTAATATAGTTTTGGAAGTCTTAGCCAAATCAATAAGGCAAGAGACACACATAAAAGGGATACAAATTGGAAAGGAAGAGATCAAGTTATCATTATTTGCAGATGACACAATTGTATACACAAAGGACCCTAAAGACTCTACTAGCAAACTGTTAGAGATGATAAACACCTACAGCCATGTAGCAGGATACAAAATAAATACACGCAAATTAGTAGCATTCCTGTATGCTAACAACAAACACACAGAGGATGAAATCAGAGAATCCATCCCATTCACAATTGCATCAAAAAAAAAAAAGTACCTTGTAATAAACCTAACCAAGGAAGTAAAGGATCTCTACAATGAGAACTTTAAAACACTCAAGTGAGAAATTGCAGAGGACACTAGAAAGTGTAGAAACGTCCCTTGTTCCTGGATTGGAAGAATCAATATTGTGAAAATGGCAATCTTACCTAAAGCAATCTACACATTCAATGCAATCCCTATCAAAATTCCAAAGGCATTCTTCATGGAAATAGAAAAAACAATCCAAAAATTCATTTGAATCACAATAAACCTCAAATATTTAAAATAATACTGAGCAACAAAAGTAAGGCTGGTGGTATCACCATACCTGATTTTAACCTGTACTACAGAGCCATAGTAACAAAAACAGCATGGTACTGGCACAAAAACAGACATGTATATCAGTGGAACAGAATAGAGGATCAGATGTAAGTCCAGGTAGCTATAGCCACCTGATATTCGATAAAAGTGCCAAAAGTACTCATTGGAGAAAAGAGAGCCTCTACAGCAAATCGTGTTGGGAAAACTGGATAAATATCTGCAGAAGGATGAAAATAGATTCTTCTCTCTCTCCATGCACAAGAATTAAGTCCACATGGATTAAAGACCTTAACCTCAGACCTGAAACTCTGAAACTGCTAGAGGAAAAAGTAGGGGAAACCCTTCAACATATTGGTCTTGGCAAAGACTTTCTGAATACAACCCCAATTGCTCAGGCAATAAAACCACAGATTAATCACTGGGAACTAACGAAATTACAAAGATTTTGCACTGCATAGGACACAGTGAAAAAAGCAAAGAGGCAACCTACAGAATGGGAAGAAATCTTCGCCAGCTATATATCTGATAGAGGATTAATATCTAGGATATACAAAGAACTCAAAAAGTTAAATAATAAGGAATCAAACAAGCCAATCAAAAAATGGGCTATGGAGCTAAATAGAGCATTCTCAAAGGAAGAAATATAAGCATCTAAAAAGATGTTCTATGTCACTAGTCATCAGGAAAATGCAGATTAAAACTACATTGAGATTCCATCTCACTCCTGTCAGATTGGCCACCATCATGAAAACAAATGATCATAAATGCTGGTGGGGATGTAGAAAAAGAGGAACCCTTCTACACTGCTGGTGGGATTGCAATCTGGTCCAGCCATTATGGAAATCAGTGTGGAGGTTCCTAAAACAGCTAAAGATTGATCTTCCATTTGACCCACCTATAGCACTGCTAGGCATATATCCTAAGGACTCATCTCATTTCTTTACAAGTATGTGCTCAACCATGTTTATTGCTGTTCAATTTATAATAGCTGGGACGTGGAACCAGCCTAGATGTCCCTCAACTGATGAGTGGATAATGAAGATGTGGTACATTTATACAATGGAGTTCTACTCACCAGTAAAGAAAAATGAAGTTATGAAATTTGCAGGAAAATGGATGGATCTGGAAAGGATTATACTAAGTGTGGTATCCCAGGCCCAGAAAGCCAAGCGTCATATGTTCTCCCTCATATGTGGATCCTAGCTGCAGATGATTGGGCTTCTGCACGAGAATGAAAATACTTAGTAGCAGAGTCTCGTAAGTTGAAAAGGAGATATAAAGGGAAGAGAAAGGAAGGGAAGGGGGTACTTAATAGGTTGGTGTTGTATATCTGTAAGTACAATGATTGAGATGGGGAGGTAATATGATGAAGAATGGAATTTCAAAGGGAAAAGCACAGAGGGGGAGGTATTACCATAGGATATTTTTTATAATTATGGAAAATATTAATATAAACTGTGAAAATAAAAAAAAGAAAGAAGTGGATTGGCTATACCGAGGCATTTGTCCCACATGGTCTGACCATCTGGTCACCTATGACTGGATGAAGTTCATGAAGCTCAGCTGTTTATGAAAAGCCCAGTTATTTGTCACAAAAATATACTCAATGCCATCCCTCTATTACCTTTTGGCTTGTTTGTATACTGTAGCAGATTGCAGTTTGTTCAACAGGAGTGCCCAGTACCAGGGACAACTATAGGCTATTGTCCACCTGCTTATTTAGAGAAACATGTAATAAATATTTTATTTGGCAGTAATCAAAACTGGCCTATAAAAATTAGTCATTTTCCAAGTTAGACTGATCTTTGTTCTTATGCTAAAGAGATTTAGTATTCACAATACTTAGCTTTTTTGCTATGTGAATGTAAAATTCTAGGAAAGACATTAAATCTGCATTGCTCCAACATGGGGTGGTATGGACAGCCCAAAGAATGGCTCAAATAACCCCAATAAGTAAGGAAATATCAATGCAAATAATTCCAAAGTGAAAAAAACATAAATACCCTGAGAATGTAAATTTAAAAGTTATTTAAAATAAAATTTTATTTATGTGTTTTTTCAAATTCACTAGCTGTATCTTTCTTCATTTTCAGATTCAAGATGCTGGCCATGTGAGCAGAACTAGTGAACATCACTAAGTGACCTCAGGTGAACTCTGGGGAATTACAGGAAGGTATCTCTTTCCTGAGATCAGAATGGCAGTGTTAATAGGATACATGCACCTAAGCATGCAAGCCTGTCCCACACCAATCTCCTATGAAGGCAATGGTAGCAGCTACAGAGCAAGGGGAAGAGTGACAGCAAACCCCGATGCAGATGCAGCCATATGTCAGGAAGCAGCACCCCGGGGAGCAAGACTGAGCCTCTGACTTTTTTACCCCTCGGGTGGGGGTTCACAGTACTATTACATGGATTCACAGATATGCCTTACTCAATGACCTTGCTCCATGCAGTAACAAAATGAGCTTCTGCTTCTGTAGACTGTGAGCTCTGGAACCAGTCTGTGGGCAGTTTTCAGGAAGTATGGCTTTGAGCATGTTAGAATTCTGTGCCTCATTCTCTTCATCCACAAAATGGACCCACAAGTGATCAATATTTAACAAAAATTTACACTAAGGAAGTCCTTTTTTATTTTTATTTATTTGCAAGCAGAGACAGATAGAGAGGAGACCGACAGAATAGGCATGCCAGGGCCTCCAGTCACTACAAACAAATCCAGACACATACACCACTTTGCACATGTGGCTTTACATGGATACAGAGAGTTGAACCTGGGTCATTAGGCTCTGCAGGCAAGTGCATTAGCCACTGAGCCATCTCTCCATAACAAGAAATTACTTTTAACAGACTTTCGAATGTAATTTATTTATTTTTTCTCAATTCCCTGAAATGTCATCCACAGGCTCCAAGTCTCCTCAGACATCTCTTTAAAGATGTCAAAAATCTCCCTCAAGGGCTGGAGAGATGGTTTAAGTGGTTAAGGCACATGCCTGTGAAGCCTAAGAACCCAGATTTGATTCCCCAGGTCCCATGTAAGCCAGATACACATGGTAGCACATGCATCTGGGAGTTCATTTGCAGTGGTTAGAGGCCCATGGCACACCCATTCTCACTCTCCTCTTTCTCTTTCTCTAATAAATAAAAATAAATCTTAAAAAAAGAAAATATTCAGTTAAAAAAAAACTCCCTCAATAAAGTTCTTTTGAAGTCTGTGACACTGATGAAAGTGATGATAAAGTCACCTTTATCATGTACTACAAAAAAGAAGATAGGAGAAGAGGGAAGACAGGTGCAGAAATGACAATGACAAGAACCATGTGGAATTATGTAATTTGTGTTTTGTTCCTGTCCTATTACTTATATGCTTTTGCTATTTGGCAAATAAATACATACTCTAGCAGTGGTGACAACAGAAACATTAACAATCAGCAAGGCACAGATGCCAAGTAATTAGAACAAGACACTAGCTATAAACAACTGGAATAGTGAGTTTCAGGTGAAAATCAATCTTATGTCTACATATGGTGTTTGTGTCATTTTAGTACAATTTTAGACTCTTGCATTATGTTGTGTTTCTCTATTTAAAAAAATATTTATTTATTTATTTATTTATTTATTTATTTATTGGAGAAAGAGAGGCAGGTAGAGAATGGGTGCACAAAGGCCTGTAGCTCCTGCAAAGGAACTCCAGACACATGTGTCTCCTTGTGCATCTGGTTTATATGGTTACAGGGGAATCAAACCTGGGTCCTTTGGTTAGGAAGGCAAGTGCCTTAACCACTAATCCATCTCTCCAGCCCACTATTAGGTTGCTTTTAAAGTAAAAATTGTAATGTAGAAATGTTTTCTAATAGAAAAATTTTACAGTTATTTTCCCAATTGTTTGTTTTGAATGCAAAAGCTATTTTTATACATTCAAAGGAATCTGTATAATAGTACCTTTTAGTTGTAAATTACTTTTATTTATTTTCCAAACAGTTCTGTATTATATTCTGGGTCCCACTTGGTATGATTTTCCTACTGGGTCCTTCAGGGCACACATAAACTTATTTTGAGACTGTTAGTAAAAGGTTATCCTTATTTGACCTAGAAGAAAGGAGGCAACTTATAACACCAGGAAAAAAAAAAAAAAAAAACCTGCAAAGCATCTGTTTCTTCCTGCTTGTCAACTACTAGTTATCCCCTCATTAAGAGACTATTAGGGCCAGAATCAAATCCAATTTTCTCTGTCTTGGCTCAGGCCAGGCTTGTCTTGAGGTTTCTCTTAAGATGACAATAAATCATTATACCTGCCTATTTGTTTATTTGACACTGTGACTCCCTGGAATACCAAAATTTCTTATAATACATTAAGGGGCCTTAATTGACATACATAAAAACCCAACAAATGGTTTTCTAATCTAGTTTTCCATGACACCATCACATCCACCATTTCAGTCTCTCTTGCCAGCAAGAATATGGCACATGACCTTGCTAATCTGGCCACGTAGTTTAAATTATGAATCTAGAGAAAAAGGTGAAAAGTTGTAGGGATGGGAAAGATATCCTTTAGCAGTGGTCCAAGAGTGACAATATCAGCAAGTTAGGCTACCTCAGTGTTCTTGACATAGTGGCAGAACCAGTATCCTACTGGTTGAGGGGCAAGGCTTTTGCTACAATTCAGTTCTGTGGTCGCCTCTATTCCTGCACATTTTTAAACTTGCCTTTTCTGTCTCCTCAGCAAGTTTGTGATCTTTCCAATTGCCTTCCAAAGTGTTCTTTTCTGTTTAAATTAGTTAAAGACTGTTGCTTTTGCTTAGAACAAAACCCAGAACACTCCACCCAACTCAGCCAGTCCACTCCATCATCTGTGACTCTCTTCAATGACACTGCCACTCATATCTGACCAAATCCCAAGTACAATGGCAACTCACTTAGCCAACATATTTGAGACCAGTACTTTGTACAAGACCTGGATTTATGATTTGATTGTCTTTTGTAGCCATGCTCACTAGGCATTATCTAGAATAGTGTGCACTCTGGTCCAAAAGTATTACAATCACTTGAAAAATTGTTAGAAAAGCATATTTTCAGAGACCATCCTAGGCTTTCTGAAACAGAAACTGCAATGTGTGGCTCAACCCTTCTGGGAATACTGAAGCATGATAAAATTTTAGAACTAGAAATCTTAGATATCAAGTTTCAGATTCACTGAAACAGTCCAAAATCTCAAAATGTAATGAGCAATGCTGAAGCAATCTGGGAGCCTTCTACATGTTTTCTTCTTTTTTTGTAGTTAATTCCTTCCTTCCATATTAATGCAGTATATGTCAGGTATTATTCTAAAACACTTAATATATACCATTAAGTAAATCTGACAAAATCCCAGTTCTGGTAGAGCTGACATTCCAACAGAATATCTCCCTCAGAGCAGCTATCTTCTGTGAGTTATTTCTCCTTGGCCATAGTTTGCTGTTCCAAATAAAACATGGGATCCATGGCCAAACAAACAAACATCCTCCCTGTGGGCACCAGGGAAAAGAATGTCATTTTCTTTCTTGCTGTGAAACAACAACTTGCAAATATCTTCGATGGCTTCACGGAGGAAGTTGTTTACAATGGGCAAGAATAAGGATAACATACAAAGAAAAATAGAGCTGAAGGAGTCAGGCTTTTGACAGCATTTGATCAGGGACCAAATGACTCCTAGATGAGGTAGATTCCCTGTACTTTCCACTTATTGACATAATAAATTTCACATTGTTTTGTTTTTGCTTGAGCCAATATGAACTAACTTTTGTCCATTGCAATGGAGAGTCCTGGGCCAAATTTTGGTGATTCAAGTATGTTTACATTCATTACTATCTCAGCTTCACAGGTAATACTATTCATGTGCTTCTGGTAACACAAAATAATGCTTCAAGTTCCCTGTAGACACATAAGGAATAAAGGTGTACCAGCACTTCCAGTTCCTTCACCATTATCACCTCCACAGGTTTAACTTAATCACAGATGGGAGCAGGGTGGTCTTTGGAGAAGTTCCACTTTAGTACCCATACATCCTTGATAATTATTGCTCTATTCACAATATCAAGAAAATGAAATCAGCCTAAATGTCCATCAAAGGAGAAATGAATATGAAAATGTGGTATTCAGTGGAATTTTATTCAGCTATAAATAAAAATGAAATTTTTAAGAAAATGGATAGAGCTGGAAATATTAAATGAGGTAACCCAGACTCAGAAAGATAAATATCATGTTTTTACTTATATGCAGATCCTGCTTTAAAATGTATATATGTGTATGTATGTGGGCATGAGTATGGAACCCTGAGAGGTTAAAAGAAGTTTTAGGAAAAGAAGGGCATACACAAGAACACATGGGACATGAAAGCAGAAAGGGTAACACTGGGAACCAAAGGGTAAAAGGGAGGGCAAGGGGATGGGGAGAAGAATGATGAAAGATCAACAAAACAAGTGATGTGGACTGGAGAGATGGCTTAGCGGTTAAGCGCTTGCCTATAAAGCCTGAGGATGGTTCAAGGCTCGATTCTCCAGGACCCACATTAGCCAGATGCACAAGGGGGCACACGCCATCTGGAGTTCGTTTGCAGTGGCTGGAGGCCCAGGCGTGCCCATTCTCTCTCTATCTGTCTCTCTCTTTGTGTCTGTCGCTCTCAAATAAATAAACAAAAAATTAAAATAAACACGTGATGTATGAAAATGCCATCAAGTACCCTATGACTCTGAAGGCTAATTAAAAATAATGAAAAGTAAATGAAAAAGAGAAGTTAGAAGCAAACAAAAGGAACACATCTTCATGTATTATCCATGGTGAACCATGTCCTGTACTAAGCCTTAATATTTTTCACCTGCTTGTGTGTGTGTGTGTGTGTGTGTGTGTGTGTATGTATGCACTTGTGAGTGCCCTTGAGATGCCCCATATGCTCCTGGAAGGCTTAAGACAGAAGGATCACTAGTTCAAGGCTACATAGAAAGATTTTATCTTGAAAGAAATAAGAAAGGAAGGAAGTATAAAAAAAAGAAAAAGAGAAAGAAATAGCAGGAGAGGGGAGGGGAGGGCAGGTGAGTGGAGGCACAGTAGTTAAGTGTGCTTTGGGGCTGCAATGGGGTTCTCTCCATTGCTGGAGTGGAACACTGCGTGTCTTGCTCAGCTGCTCTTCCACCTGGTCTGATTTTGAACCACAATCTCTTTTCACTGTTTCCACAGAGCTTGTGGGGCTCCACTGTTTCTCAGGTATCTGCTCCTCCGAGCAACTGGTGTTACAGGTGTTCGTGGCCAAGCTCATCTGTTTTATGTGGGATCTGAAAATTTGAACGCAGGCAGTCTCAGGCCAACTCAGGTCCCCATGATGACACACAAAGCACACTTAACCACTGAGCCTCCACTCCCCTGCCTTCCCCTCCCCTCTCCTGCTATTTCTTTCTCTTTTTCTTTCTTTATACTTCATATCTTATTTCTTTCAAGATAAAATCTTTCTATGTAGCCTTGAACTAGTGATCCTTCTGTCTTAAGCCTTCCAGGAGATTGGATTATAGGTGTGTGCCCATCACGCTCAGCTCCAGGTCTTATATGGAGTCACAAATATGTGTAGATTAACGATTGAGAGCTTAGGTTCTGGTGACACAAATTGGCAATATTCAAATTCTGACTTTTCTACTTAATAATTAATTGGTGGTTAATGTTGGACAAATTACCTAACCTCTCTCTGCTTCAGTTTCATTTTACATGGAGATAAGAATAGCACCCACCTCCTTAAGCTGCTGAGAGAACTGACATGTGCATGGAAGCATGAAACCACATCATGCTCAAGAAAGAAAGCCTCACTCACTAATACCCCTAGATATTATCTGTATTCATATGGATTCACTAGAATGTTTCATATTCATGCATAATGTGGTTAAAATGTCAAATGGCATATGCTTATAGTCTGGTGGATTTCCAGTACAATATTCTGGATTCTCAGTGTACACGTATGGTTTCAGGGTCCTTCTATGGGTCACTGCTGTAGGCCATAGTCCTTGGGATTACAATTCAGGCCTAGGCCAAGGACCATACACCCACACACATACACATGCACACACAATGAGAGTGTGATGCCCAGGAGAGTCTCACAGAATGGTAATAACCTTAATTCTTGAAAGAATATTTTTTTAACTTTTAAAAAATACCAAATACCCCATTTTCTGGGTCCCTCAAGACAATGCTTAGGCCTGAACCAATGCCTGCCACTGTGAATCTTTTCCTACCTAAAGTCTCATTACAGATTTGTTGAGAAAATTCAAGTGGTTCTGTGAAAGTAGTAAACCTAGTATACCATGTTTATACAATTACCATCTTTATTTTTCCTAAGAAGTTCCTAGATTCTTAAGATTCCAGTATCTGAAAATGAAACAGTGACCCTAAAGCTTTTTTTTTGAAGTGGGCTAGAAAGATAGTTTAGTGGGTAAGGTGCTTGTCTACAAAGCCTAAGGACACATGTTCAACTCTCCATATCCCACTTAAGCTAGACACACATAGGTGAGGCAAGCGCAAGGTTGCACATGCCCACTAGGTGGTGTTAGTGTCTGGAGTTCAATTGAACTGCTGAGGCCCTGACATGCCAATTTTCTCTCTCTCCTCTCTCTGTAAAATAATAATAATAATAATGAAAAGTAGGCCAGGTGTGGTAAACCATGCCTTTAATCTGAGCACTTGGGAGGCAGAGGTTAGGAGGATCCCAGTGAGTTTGAGGCCAGTCTGAGACTATGTAGTGAATTCCAGGTCAGCCTGGGTTAGAGCGAAATCCTACTTCAAACACACACACACACACACACACACACACACACACACACACACACACAGGGGCTGGGGAAATGGCTTAGCGGTTAAGGCATTTGTCTTTGAAGCCTAAGGACCTGGGTTCTATTCCCCAGGACCCACGTAAGCCAGGTGCACAAGGGGGTACATGTGTCTGGAGCTCATTTGCAGTGGCTAGAAGCCCTGGTATGCCCATTCTCTCTTTCTCTCTGCCTCGTCCTCTCTCTCAAATAAATTAAATATTTTTTTAAAAAACTGAAAAAGAGCAGAAAGACTCACATCTCTTATCTAGATTTACCCTTTCATTTTTGTTTCAGACTCTGAAGCAATGGTTCTGAATGGGAATATTTTGAGTATTTGTTGAATGAGTTTTGGTTGTCATTAGGATTTATTTGGCAGGGCCCAAGGATACCAGGTTCTACAATATGATGGACAGTGCTATAAAACAAAAATTTCCCAGATCCCATATATCTATCAAATAATAGAATAAAAAACTTGATAACCACACAAGCCTCCTGTTTTATATGTCAACAGAGTATTTTGAAATGGTGTTATTATGCACTGAATTTTGCAGAAATGTAACTACTATATAAATTAAGGAGAGCTTGCACTTTTGTTTTAGAAACTTACAGTTATATGCATCTTAGAAAAAAAAACATTTCACCAATGGCATCATCATTCATTGTGTTTGAGCTGTCAAAAGTCATTCAACTTAGTCTGCACTTAGTGATGCTGCTCCTATGGAGATACTATAAGCAAGAACCTGACCAGTCCACTATGATTCCCACTGAATTACATAAATTACATAAATCATTATATTAATTTCCCTTTGTTTTCCTTTGTATGTTGTTAGGGCACTTCATTTAAGTTTTTGTTTTGTTTTGTTTTTTTCTTTTCAAGGTAGGGTCTTGATCTAGCCTGGGCTGACCTGGAATTTATTGTGTAGTCTCAGGTGGCCTTGAAATCCTGGCAATCCTCCTACCGCTGCCTCCTGAGTGCTGGGATTAAAGGTGTATGCCACCATGAAGGCTCTGAAAAAATTTTTTTTAAGTATGCTTAATGGCAAATATGTACTCAATGAATTTTATGTCAGGATGGCAAATACTATGTTAAAAACTATGTTATTAAAAGTAGGAACTTCTAGAGCCGGGCGTGGTGGCGCACGCCTTTAATCCCAGCACTTGGGAGGCAGAGGTAGGAGGATTGCCATGAGTTCAAGGCCACCCTGAAACTACATAGTGAATTCCAGGTCAGCCCTGGGCCACAGTGAGACCCTACCTCGAAAAACCAGAAAAAAAAAAAAAAAAAAAAAGTAGGAACTTCTAGCCAAGATAGAGGCTTTCTAACCATACTTCAGTTCCTGGGGTAATATCACAAGGTAGCAAGACCCAGGAGATAAATCACCCCTCACACTAGAGCCAGGGCCCAGGTGAAACCAAAGAGGAATTGGGGAGATAAGCAAGAGTGCTGCTTCCATGGTGAGTCTGACAATCTGCACCAGGATGAAGGAGACAGATGCTAGGGATACTCAACACTGACCAAAGCAGAAATCCAAAGGCTGGGCTGGAGAGATGGCTTAGCGGTTAAGTGCTTGCCTGTGAAGCCTAAGGACCCTGGTTCGAGGCTCGGTTCCCCAGGTCCCACGTTAGCCAGATGCACAAGGGGGCGCACGTGTCTGGAATTCGTTTGCAGAGGCTGGAAGCTCTGGTGCACCCATTCTCTCTCTCTCTCCCTCTGTCTTTCTCTCTGTGTCTGTTGCTCTCAAATAAATAAATAAAAAATGAACAAAAAATATTTTTTTTTTAAAAAAGAAAGAAATCCAAAGGCTCCTAAGAGCTCATCACTGAAGTAGTCTTAAAACTCACACACCACAGCTCAGGAAATTTTGCAGAAGAGAGGACAGAAAGATTTTTAAGAGCCACAGGATGGGAAGACATACCCAGAAATACTGCATCCCCCCCCCCCCCACAATAATGACCAACTGCTTCTCTTACAATGTATAACCCACAACCTCATGGGAAATACCAGCAACCCCACTGAGGTGGGCCCTAAGCTGAGTGGGGGCAGGGAGGAGGAAAATGATGGTACCAATACATGATGGGTCCATACAAGGTATATTCTTAATAAAAAAAGAAAATGGAGCCAAGAAGATGGCAGTAAATAAAACACTTGCCACACAAGTATGAGTGCCCAAGTTCAGATTCCCAGTGCCCATGTAAAGCTGGATGTTGTAGGGGGCATCTGTAATCACAGCATGCCTACATGTGAGAAGGGAGGCAGAAATAAGATAATCTATCAGAAGCTTAAGGGAATGGTAAATACTGAGAGACTGTGCCTAAAACAAGGAGGAAGATGATGACTTAACCCCCAAAGTTATTCTCTGACCTCCACATATGTATGCCAAAGCATGCACACTATGCTATACACACATATGAACACATACACAGACACACAGTAAGAAAAAGTGCTATTTCTAGAAGAGAATTATGACTTTAGAGAATTATCACAGCAAGAAAAAACACACAAATGATTTTTTTCCTGATGACTTCCCTCTGCAGAGGTCTTACTATAAGGTAACTGTCATGTTGTTTTTATAGGGTTTTGATACTATTAAAAAAAAAAAAAGAAGGGGGCTGGAAAGATGGCTTAGCAGTTAAGTGCTTACCTGTGAAGCCTAAGGACCCCATTTTGAAGTTGGATTCCTCAGGACCCATGTTAACCAGATGCACAAGGGGGCACACGCGTCTGGAGTTCGTTTGCAGTGACTGGAGGCCCTGGCATGCCCATTCTCTCTCTCTCTCTGCCTCTTTCCCTCTCTGTCTGTCACTCTCAAATAAATAAATAAAAATTGAACAAAAAAAAACTTTAAAAAAATACAGAAGGAAGACAAAGGAGAAATGGGCAGGTAGTAATTAATAGAAAAGGTGGGACCACATGATGCAGTGAGGTCCTCTATACTTGGGCTGTGGGACTCCCCAGGGCTTGTTCAGTTTGCTTCAGCCTGTATCCTCTTTTCTTTCTCTTGACATAAAGAGTAATGACCTTTACTTTAAAATCAATACATTGGATTTTATATCAGCTGACTACTTTTGATCTTTTCTATAAAACCATCATGCCTTAGCCTCTTTTTTTTCTTTATTAGCTATGTGCATACTCAGTGTGTAAACAGCAAACAGCACATGTTGGTACCATCATTAGCCTCCTCCCTGTCCTTCTCCCCCTCTAAGGGACCCTCTTCATTGGGGATTGTGTGTCATGCATTGTGGGGTAGCCATCAGTTATGGGGAAAAATGCTTTATCCTCTTTGATAGCAATCTTTTTTCCTAGCTGAAGGTTTTTTTATACAGACATCTTTAGCTAACTGCAGTACCACTATAAAATCTAACTGAGCCAAGCAAAAAGAGTTAGTGGAGCATAAAACAGGGTTCCCAGGAAAGCTTTGGTGGTTAAAGACAGATTATTTCAACCTTGTAAGTTGGTTGGAGACCCTAAGAAAGTCACTTAACCTCCTGATGAGGTAGTTCTCCCAAGCAGAATGGCATTAGAAAGTATTCTATTTGTTAATGTTTGTTTATTTATTTATTTATTTTGGTTTTTCAAGGTAGGGTCTCACTCTATCCCAGGCTGATCTGGAATTCACTATGGAGTCTCAGGATGGCCTCGAACTCATGGCAATCCTCCTACCTTGCCTCCCGAGTGCTGGGATTAAAGGCGTGTGCCACCACGCCCGGCTTTATTTGTTAATGTTTGTTCCAGTAGCACACACACCACCAAAACTAGAGCTGTATTTTTCTTTTGCTTACCACCCAGGATACTCAGCTCAGCTAAGCAGATCAGTTAAGCAGCTTGAGGATCTCAGAGGAAAGATATTTCATTCAGTGGGGACCAACACACTGAAAGCCAGGAAAGACTGATATTTAATACCTGCTTCTAAAAGGCAAAAATCTATGCAGCTGTGCAGTGGTTTTGATTATGCTCAAGGTAAAACCTATTCTCACTTCTAGAGCAAGGTTTATTTTCTGCTATCCTTCTCCTTAACTTGAGTATCCCCGTATCTCTGTGGATGTTTCCACTCCCTATGGATAACATATAAACATCAACAATGCCATGCTCTTGGCAGTAACTATGCTTGCAAAACCTCTTCTATTTCTTCAAGTTGACCAAAGGCTGCTCCCATAAGCTTCAGTCACCCCGTGCATCTTGCCCTCTTCCTTCCCTTGACCAGATTTACTTACACAAGTGTTTTAGAAAAACAACATGACTGCCACTCATGGCAGTGTATATGCTAGAGGACATATTATTTCCTTCTCAAGCAGGAACTTTTCTTAGAGGATTTGCCTCTTCCAGAGAGAAGAGAGAGAAATTCTACTGACTATACAACCTTGCAATGAGAAATTTGTTTTGGTACATTCTTTAATATGGAAAGACATTTATGTGTATATGATAGTGGTCACTAGTGTCTCATACATTAATCTTTTCAATAGTATTTCTTTCTTTCTTTCTTTTTTTGATGTTTTGAGGTAGGGTCTCACTCTAGCTCAGACTGACCTGGATTTCACTCTGTAGTCTCAGGGTGGCCTCAAACTCATGGCAATCCTCTTGCCTCTGCCTCCTGAGTGCTGGGATTAAAGGCATGTGCCACCATGCCCGGCTTTCAATAGTATTTCTAAGTCTAGGTAGACTATTAGTGTTTCTAGTTTAATGTAAACTGGCTCTAATGTCTATCCCAAGTAGTTATCAGCTATGTCACTTTGAGATAATTACTTAACTAATCTAATCCATAGTTTCCTCGCCTATTCAAATGAGGGTAATAAAGCATGGTACTTAGAATACATGATTAATGTTATGATTAAATGACATAATATATGTTAAGCAGCACAGGGGTTCATACAGGGGCCTTTTAAGTTTATTTATGGCCAAGGAAAATAATGGGGTTCCTGATTAATGGGATGGAATATGTAGCTGGGGAATGGAAAAGATTGGGATAATGTCATGGTAGGGTGCTATCTGAGTCATTACTTGGCACAACCTAGAATTTCTCAGCATAACAAGGCATGGAATAATAACTGAGCTTGATTAGAAAAAGGGAGATTTTGTAGGCCAGGCTTAGCAAGAGTAAGTCTGGTTCCTCATACTCTTGCATCCCACAAGGAGGCGTGTCCATGACCAGAACACTCGACAGAACATACACATTGAGAAATGTTCCAAAGCAAATTCATATAGGTATTCTTCCCCTATATGATTGTGACTGAGGGAAAGACCTATACTTTTCCTTTAATTTTTACATAGACTTCCTAGAAGAATGTGAACACAGTTTTAAAGAAGCCAAGTTACAGATCCCATTCCCAAGATGCTTCCTTTGTGACTTTAGTCTGTTTGAGCTCACACCTCTTCAATCCTTCCCTTCTTCCCTTCCTTCTCTTCTGCTATCCCTTCTTTCCTTCCACACTCTGTTCCCCACTGAGGAGTTGAGACAAGCACAGAAGGAAGTTTTATTGCATACTATGCATGTGCTGGTTGTGTACATGGAAGAGTTTTTGCTTTATATAATACATCAGTAAACATTACTCAATCTTCCCAGACTATCAAAATTTTAAGGTACTTCATGAGAATTTTGTGTTCTATGAGAACCCATATTATCAACACAGGCATCTAAAATAAAATTTAAAGTTATACATAGGGCAGGGCTGGGGAGATGGCTCAGTAGTCAAGAGCACTTGTCATTTAAGCATGAGATCCTGGGAAGACCTGGTACTACCTGAGTTTAACTCCTCAGATTCTATGTAAAAAAAAAAGGCATGGTCACGCATATCTGCAACCCCAGTCCACCTGGGGCAGAAGGGATCAATGACCAAAAGACGGCAATTCCACGTTGAGGAAGTGACCCCATCTCAAGAAAGTGCATGGATGAACAATATAGAAGGCGCCCCAAATTCTTGTCTGGCCTCCCATGCATTGTGCATCTGCACACACACGTGCATACTGTATTCTCTCTTTCTACATGTATGCACGTGCGCGCGCGCGCACACACACACACACACACACACACACACACACACATACTGCTTGAAGAATATTTGTCTATTTAGAGTTTAGAATGACTGCCTATGAATTTTAAGATTTAATTTTTAGGGAAAGATAATGGTTAAGAAAGGAAATATTTTGAATAAAATATTTTTAGACAGAATACTTTAGGACCTTTGCATTGCATACCAATTCAGATATGTAAACAAATGATGAAACTCATTCACGAAATAATAATGATACTCTATGAATCTTCATGGAAAAGAAATCACCAATGCTCAAACACCCCAGATGTTATTTGAGAGAACTTTACTGACTAAAGCTACCACTGAATACTTAAAGCCTCTACCTGCTGGAAGGAGAAAGCATATATTTTGTTAGAAAGAACCAAGTGACATGAAATTCTAATATGGCAACAAGAATGCCTATTTTTATGTTGTAAGCACTGGCTTTAAGGAACAAAAAGTATTAAAATTCATTTGATTTAACACTGACCTGACATTGCCCAACATCAAACCACATTTTAATGGGGTTCTTTCAGGTATGTTGTTAAGGAAACTATTTGTGGTGATGTCTAAACTAGTCTGCCCTCAATATTATGTTCTAAAGTAATACATCTCAATCTTGGCTTAGTACTAGGGTAACTTGGGCAAATTTCAAAAATACAGGTGTTTGGATCCCACAGATTAAGAAATTATGATGTGACTGGTCTGAATGCTACCTAGAACCAGTTCCCCATCCCCACCCCATAACGTGATTCTAATATGTCACAAAGATTAGAAACCACTGCTCTAAAGTGGTTTTTAACTCTGGAAGTACTGACATTTGGGGCCAAATAAATTTTGCTGCAAGAGGTTGTCTTGTGCATTTTTTAAAATATTCTATTTATTTGCAAGAGAGAGAGACAGAGAGTGAGAGAGAGGAAAAAATGTGGGTGTGTCAAAGTCTCTTGCCACTGCAAACAAACTCAACACATGCACTACTTTGTGTATCTGCCTTTATGTGGGTATTAGTGAATCAAACCCAGGCTGTCAGGCTTTGCAAGCATGTGCCTTTAACTACTGAGCCATCTCTCCAGCCCTCCTGTACATTTTAGTATGTTCAGTAACACTCCTAGTTCTACCTATTAGACAGCACAGCCTCCCTCCACCTCTTCAGCTGTGACAATCCAGAATGCCCCCAGACATTGTGAAATGTCCCATGAAAACGGAGTGGAAAACTACCTTTTAGAGAACCAGTGTTGTGAAGGAAAAACTATAATAGTAAATCAATTTTATTACTGCTAGTGGTTGGAAAAACAATTTCTAATAAATAGAAGCAGGGCAAAACAACCTCACTGCAGCTGTAGTGAGAGAACCATTAAGTGTAAACAAGCAATGCATTGATCAACAACCCACAGAATGCAACTGTGTACACAAATAGAAATACAGGAAAACTGAGAGTTTCATGAATTGAGTACAACTTCAAACTATTCATTTAAAAAGTAGTACAACGTTATCTCATTTGTGCTGGAGCTAAACTACTCTCCATTGGAGAATCTGCTTCTCTTTTTCTGATAAGGAAAGAGCCACACCGTCATACCTCAAAAGGGCCCTGGCTGAAACTAAAAAAATTGGCGAAACAAGCAAGGGTGCTGTTTTCCTGATGAACCAGATACCAACACAAGGGGGAAGGAGATCAACACAGAGAAAAATCAACTCCTACCAAATCAGAGAGCCAGAGCCTCAGAGGCCCCCAACACCTCATCACTGAAGCAGACCAAAAATGAACCCAACATAGCTCAGGGAAATTTTGCGAAAGGGGGGCGGAAAGTATGTCAGAGCCACATGTTGGGTCATGATATGCAGAGACATTTATCATACCAATAACTGTGGGCTAACTCCACAATGCAAGACCCATATACCTCAACAAGGAGGGGCCAAGGGGAGGGGGTAGGTCACGGATGAGCCTAATAATGGTACCAAACTGCCTGTAATTACTGAATACAAAACTATTTAATAAAATAAATAAAAAGTAGTGCAACTACAGCTAGCTAGTGATTTACAGATGAGAAGTGGACTTGACCACATCTGCCATATTTGACCTCATTCCATTTTATAAACTTTCATACCCCCCCCCCAAAAAAAAAAACCCTGCTAAAATTCTGTCCACAGGCAACTATTTCTAGGCAAGACCATTTTCTGTGGTGGCTATAGAATACTGATTTCCTTTCCAGGGGCAGACTTATAAGGAGATACAGTAGTAAAGAGGTTTGAAGTTGTAACAGGATAGCAAAAAGAGAAAACCAACACAGCTATTTATATTCCTAGTCCCAGACCTACCTGCATTTTATTTGCAAATTCTATTACACCATGTGTGTATTCTTTTGGGTGTCATTTTAAGACATAGCTAGGCCTGCAGGCATTTGGCTGAATTCTTCTTCAAGTATGTGGACCAATACTTTCATAAACTGAATGTTAAGTGCAAAAAAGATCAAGTGCATCTCTAATGTGTGGGGCATTTTCATTTTCTCTAGCTCTTGAGTGCTTAATCTCAGATTTATTATCCTACAGTTCTAAAATCAAATTAAACAGAAAAGTAGGAAGAGGTAGAAAGAGGGTTAAGCGGATGAGGACTTGAATTTGATCCCCAATACCCACATAAAGTTAGATGTAATCCCAGAACTAGGAAGTGGAGATATCTGTAAGGTTTGCTGGCTAGCTAGTCCAGTTGAAATGGTGAGATCTAGGTTGAGTGAGAGATCCTGTCTCAAAAAATAAGGTGGTAAGCCAGGCATGGTGGTGCACAGCTTCAATCCCACCACTTGGGAGGCAGAGGTAAGTGGATCTCTGTGAGTTCAAGGACACCCTGAGGCTACATAGTGAATTCCAAGTCAGCCTGGGCTAGAGAGTGAGATCCTACCTTGAAAAAAAAAAAAAAAAATAAGGTGGAGAGCAACTAAGGAAGATAACCACTATCAACCTCTAAACTTCCACATAATAAGTACGCTTGTACACATACCCACACATGTATGCTAACACCTATATGAACATACATACAAAAGACATGCACATCATACATACATACACATGTAAAAAAAAAAAAACCCAGAAGTTAGGTAGGTAGATTAAGGGGAAGAGAAGAGGAAAAAAGAGAGGAGGAGGAGAAATAGAGACCTCATTCTTCTGAAGCACTCAGGGCAGTGCTCTAACAGGCTAACCTGTAACCTCATGGCTGTAAAGGTACCTGGACACTGGGTCAGGAAACTCAAGAAGCAAACAGTGTCACGAGTTAGAGGAGGCAATGGACAGATGAAATATAAAAGGATGCTGGTTCTAAATATAGCCCTGTGGCACTTAGTGGTGGAACACTTTTAGAGGAGTGCAGTTAGGCACTTTTGTGTGTGACTATCACAGTATAGGTATATAAAGTAAGACAGTTCTGATGTCACTAAATAATATAATTTCGTAAGACCACCACTGTGTATGCACTCCATAGATGGCCTAAATGTCATTATATGGGCACATATATGTAATTCTAAGGCCACTCTGGTGTAGGATGTTGGGCTTAACATAACATCTTTGGAAGTAAGGAAAGTGGCAAGTGCAGGGAGGCAGTGAAAAAAATGTAATGGTAATAGATGAAGGGTAAAGGAGTTGGTATAATCAATATATGCTTTGTAATCCAGTTTATGGTGGCAACCTCTAAGAGGGCCCCTGCGATTTCTCTCTCTCCTGGCATTCACAACTGGCTTAGACCCTCCCACACTAAGTGTGGATTAGTTTGTTTGTCATTTCTGATATTAGCTTTTGAAAGACCCCTCCCCCAAACACACACATACACACTCAGCAGGAAGTCATGTAGCAAGCAGCCTTCTTCAGAGACCCATATAGAAAGGAAGTGAAGCTTTCTGCCAACAGGAACATGAGTAAACTTGGAAGCAGAACTTCAGCAGGTCTTCTGGGGCTGCTGCCTGGCTCACAGTTTTAAGATGCTGACTTTTGGAGTAACTTTTTAAAAATATATTTTATTTATTTATTTGACAAGAGAGAAAGAGAGAGATAGACAATGGGCACGCCAGAGCCTCTAACCACTGTAAATGAACTCCAGATGCATGCATTACCATGTGCATCTGGCTTATGTAGGTCCTGGAAAACTGAACCAGGATCATTTGGCTTTGCAGGCAAATGACTTAACCACTAAGCCATCTCTCCAGCCCTGAAGTAACTTCTTGTGTGCTATAGATAACTAATATCCAGCAATACATACAAAGAGTGCAAATGTACTAAATTTGAAGGATGGTTTTTCTATTTAGGAAAGGGCAAGAAAAAACATAAAGTAATTAAAGTCCATTGTTTGCTGGTTTCTGATGTGCTCCTGGCAGGAAATTAATTTACTTCCAGTAAAATAAAGGTTAATTCTTTCTATTGTAAGGGGATTCGAAAATACCTCTGTATATCATGTCAAGAGTGTGCTAAGTTTATGTAACAGCAAGGATGGTAGAATCACTAGTATATGTCCACCATTCTCCATATTTTGTTTTTATTTCCCATCTAAGGAATGATGTCATAAGGAACTGTCACAGGCCAACTGTAGTTCATAATAAAAAGGATCGCTCCTTTTTACTACACTGCATCACCTCAAAAAGAGAAGAGCAGAGGTTTGGCTGCAGATGAGGAGAGTGAGGGTCTGAGGAAATGACCAAGTCAGGAAACTTGTCAGATAAAAGAAGATCAAACTCTAGGATGTAGCCATGAGACCATGAGGTCAGAAACTTTGATTCATTGCCACCAAGTCACTACCATGAATCCTGCTCTCTTTAGGATGAAAACTAACTTTTTTCCAATAGGGCCAGATGTGCCATTGACCCTGAGGCCTGTCCTGTGTGGCTCAGGACATGACAAGAGCTTGGTACACCTGGACACACAAGCAAATGACTAAGCCAGGCTCACTCCTGACTTTCTTTGACATTAGTTCTGAAGTTCCCTTGCTGCTGTAGGTATATTGGAATTACAGATGAGTTTGGAACTTTGGATTCAGCTTTATGTGGATATTGAGGAGTGAACAGAGCAAGTGCCATTAACTGCTGAGCCATCTACCAGCCCCCAAAGTAGCCACTCTTATCTATGATAATCGTTTTACATTATACTACATATAATATTTTCTATAAATATATTTGAGCACTCTCTATATTGGACAAATCTACATTACACAGAAGGTTCAAGCAAACAGTAACATATCCACAGCTTCTACTGAAGGTTACTAAAGCAAGAAAAGACCATAAGATGAACTCACTTGCATTTGCTAGGTGATGTTCTATGATAACACTTGTGCTGGCTGGGGACATTCCTATGCACCATTTCACACTCTCTGGGCCCTTCCTTAACCACTTGGGATCTTATTTAACCACTGGTGTAGGGACCAGCTGAGTCCAGATGCAGTGTTGGCCTGAACCATATATCATTTGCTTCATTTTCTAAAGTTTATCTGATGCCAACAGAACCCACTCAGAACACAAGCATACCATGATCACACAGTGTAGGGCAGCTGATGTGTGGGGAGCTCTCCGTGATCAGTAAGGACAGAACACATAGCTAAATGGTTCTGGGATGTGATTCCTAAGCTTCCTTAGGCTATAATCATGTTTAAGCAGCAGTTTTTATGGAGAACCCAACTCTACAACTATCCTTAGACTAGTTTTCCCTGATGTCTGTTTCTGTTACAGTGCCCTCCCCACACCTGCTCTTGAGATCACATTCCCCATTCAACCATCTGCTTTTAAGCCTGTTAATCAGCTCTGTGTCTGGAGAAGCCAGGCTATGACATATTTAATATTCCATATACAAGGTACTTTAAGATAAAGTCCTTGTGTGTTAGTGCCAAAAGAAAAGCTGTCTCTATTAAAAAGTAGTTTGATTTTGCCTACTAAAGTCGTGAGAAGTTTGAGGCTTGGTAGGTGTTTCCTCTTTCCTTGGCTATCAGAGAGCCAAGGGGAGTAGATGCTTCATTAAAGCACCTTACACTTATGCAATAGTTTTCTTTGTGTTTAGCACATTTACCTCCTTTTCTTTTCTTTTTTTTTTAATTTTTTTTTGTTTATTTTTATTTACTTATTTGAGAGCAACAGACAGAGAAAGAGGCAGAGAAAGAGAGAGAGAATGGGCACGCCAGGGCCTCCAGCCACTGCAGACAAATTCCAGATGCATGCACCCCCTTGTGCATCTGGCTAACGTGGGACCTGGGGAATGGAACCTCGAACCGGGGTCCTTAGGCTTCACAGGCAAGCGCTTAACCGATAAGCCATCTCTCCAGCCCATTTACCTCCTTTTCTATGGCTTTGATTTTCTATTTTATTGTAATATTATTAAGTATTAAAGTCAATTTTTAAAGAAGCATGTACATTATAAATAATGAAAAAGCAATGTGTGGTATTTCTCCCCTTGAATGAAATGACTGAGATGTGGCCAAAAGGAAGACCATTTCAGAGGATGGATTTGTGCCAAAAGTAGTCAAGGATTAGCAAGAAATTCTTCAACACACTTTAAATTGACCTGTCCACGCCCATCTGTTAGACTCTTAGCACCTGGCCAGAACTGGTAAATGCTTGTGGGAATGAACAGACCTGTCGCACTATGTAGTTGTTTGATGGGTCCCCATGGATTGATAACAGAACTATAAGAGCATGTTCAAAGTTTCAAAAGAACACACCTCAGACACTCCATCAAAACAGTCTCGTCAGAAATGGCCACACACCCTTGACACATGAAATTATCAAAGAAACAAAAAAAATTCTAAGCACTACAAAGTGAATTTAAAACAATGGTGTGGGGTTTAGGGAAGATAAGAGTATAACCTGATGGTAATATGACCAATAGGCAATATGATCATACAAGGAAGTTCACAATTGATTTAAAAAAAAAAAAAAGCATTTCACTTGGAGGCAGTGACATAGAAAAAGGCATGAAAGAAGGAGGGATTATTTGGGAACCAGAACTGGCACAGGGAGAGTATGCTGAGGATGAGAGGGTCATGGGGCATGAATATGACCCAAAATATTATATATGTGTATATACATATAAAATTTTTAAAACTGGGGCTGGAGAGATGGCTTAGCGGTTAAGGCAATTGCCTACAAAGCCTACAGACTTATATTTGACTCTCCAGGTCCCACGAAAGCCAGATGCACAAAGTGACATGTCGGGAGCCATTTTGGCTGGACTTGTATCCATAGCTCTGGGCATTTGGCAGCAACACTTTAGCAAAACTATAGCAAAAACTTTAGGAAAACTATAGCACCTACATGTAAGCAAGATTATGTATATTCAGTGTAGGAAGCCATTTGACTGGCCTTGTATCCACACCTCTGGGCCCTTTGGCAGCAAGACTTTAGCACCACATGTAAGCAAGATTATATTCAGTGTCAGAAGCCATTTGGCTGGCCTTAATAGTCTTTTGTACTGAGAAGTGATTGAAGTGCAAAAACTCTGTAACAGGAAGGAGTTTTTGATAGAAACTTGTGTGAAGCTCATGGAATTTTTGTCCATGGAAAAACTGTTTGTAAGAAGATATAAAAGGAATGCTGTGAAATAAACCTTGCTTCAGCCCTGGACTGGAGTCCTTGCTTCCATTCTCTCTCTCCTGTCTTTCTTTAATCCTCACTCCCCATCAGGCTCAAACCTTTTCAGCCAGCAGGCTCCGCAGTGACACAAGCACACAAGGTCAGCACAAAAGGGGGTGTATGCATCTGAAGTTCTACTGCAGTGGCTGCAGGCCCTAGCACATCAATTCTTTCTCTCTCTCCCTCCCTCCCTCTCTCTCTCTTTCACATACACACACATACATTAAAAAAAAAAAAAAAGAAAACAAAAGTTCAAAACTGTAAAATTTGAAGAATACATTTCATGAGGCAATTCACCAAACGAAATTCTAAAAGTCAAGCCGAGGAAGCATTTGGCTTACCTCTAATGCTGTAAGAACAGTCAATATATTAGAGATCCTGGCACTTAAAAATAATGTTATTTTTTCTAGTAACTAAAGGCCTTACTATTAACATGGATCTCATTAAGATTTATAACAAGCACTGCAGTGGGGTCTTCACACCTTTGGCTATGGAAATGCCAATAGCACAGAAAGGAAGCTACGGAGGACATCGGCATCCTGTCTCTGGACAGCCAACACACTCTAACTTGTGACAACCTGGTTAAATTATTTTTCCTTGGGCTGGAGAGATGGCTTAGCGGTTAAGCGCTTGCCTGTGAAGCCTAAGGACCCTGGTGAGAGGCTCGGTTCCCCAGGTCCCACATTAGCCAGATGCACAAGGGGGCGCACGCGTCTGGAGTTTGTTTGCAGAGGCTGGAAGCCCTGGCACGCCCATTCTCTCTCCCTCTATCTGTCTTTCTCTCTGTGTCTGTCACTCTCAAATAAATAAATAAATAATTTTTAAAAAAATTATTTTTCCTTGAAGTGTACACATTTTCTGCAGTCCTTGTGACCAAGGACTACTTCAGAGACAGGTAGCAGCCTTCCTTCCCTTGTGGCAAACAATGACAACTTAATTGGAAAGACAAACATTTCTAGCACACGTCTTTTAACCAATGGAGGAGGTGCTTTCCAACCATCAGTCTCGGCACAAGCTTGCGGTTTCCAGCTGATTCAGCAGTTGTAAGGTTTAAAGTCTTACTTTTCCCTCCCTGAAATCTATAATAATATATTTTCAGAGTACATAATTTGGTTTGCATTATCACTTTTCCTATGTTGGAATCTCATATGCAAACAGGCAACACTGACAACATTCGTCAATTTCATTACAGTGGCATAATTAAAAGAGTAGCTGGAGAGCAACACTTAGGCTGCTGGGAGTGGGGCTGTGGCAGAGGACAAGAAGAGAGCTGTGCAAGCCACTATGTACAATCACAGGTGAAGAGGAAGAAAAGCCTCACTGGATGCCTGCTTCTAGCGAGGTTCGGCTGAGCAGCTCAAGAAATGTATGGGTTTTACTGTATGATCTTCTGATCTATTTAAAATCTCCTTCCCAGCATCAAACCTGATTTCTTCCTCTTCTACTCACAGACTATAGTTTCTTCTGTCATTTTCTTTCTGCCCCCCGCCCCCACCCCTTACCCAGTCATACACTCTGTACCTGGAGTGAAAAGCCATATGGTCTAGTGGCAGAATATGCCTGTCTCATAAGCACTCATATAGTCAATGTTTATTGAGTAAGAAATGAATGAATCAATGAATGTTAAATAAGCTGAAGGTGGACACACCCACTGTTAAAGCTGGAAGTGCCTTATGAAAAGCTCTAATCCAGGGCCCTTATTTTACAGTTTATAAAGCAAGCCCAGATGGCCAATGCCTACCACTGAATCCATGTAAGGGAATGTTCAAGCTGCATGGGAGGCAGGTTTCTACTTTGTAGACGTAAGTTTAGTTAGTGCTCCCACCACCAGAAGATACTGTGTGTCTTAAAATACTGATATAAAAGAAAATGGGAAAAAATATAACTTAAAGCAAACCTGTTTGGGTAAAATACTTGAAGTAAGGAATGGGGATATAGTTAAACTGATAGAGTGCTTGCCTTGCAAGCATGAAGCCCTGAGTCAAGCACCAGCACTGAAAAGAATGGAATTATTGACTAGAAAGATGTTCTCAGTTTATAAGTGAAGTTTGATGGTCACTTTTCTTATTTTTTCCCAATATTACATACCTAGTAATTGAGTGTATTAAAAAAGTCTACATATATGTGTTAATCATACTACCATTCTCATTTTCTTCACAGACAAAAGAAATCATACAATCCAAGGATTCTATACAGTGAAGAGAACTGAAGTGTGAACAAGGAAAAGAAGTCATGCTAAGAATATTAAAGGCCATCAGAATGGTGACTGTGACATGCTTACTCAACAGAATACACTGCCATTATAAACTGCACTGCAAGGAAAAAGGACAGTTCAGTGTTAAATTTAAAAGAAAATAAATAAAATTAGGCATAGGTAACAAAAAATCAGCAGACAAAAAAATGACTGTATGTAAGTATACCAAAGGTGTTTAGGTGATAAGATTATGAGCTTTCTTTTTCTTTTTCTCTACTATTTTAAGAATATGCCAAAATGTCTTTGTATTGTTACTTTTTGGTTTTTTGAGGTAGGGTCTCACTTTAGTACAAATTGACCTGGAATTCACTCTGTAGTCTCAGGGTGGCCTTGAACTGAATGATCCTCCTACTTGTGAGTGAGTCTTCTGAGTACTGGGATTAAAGTCATGTGCCACCATGTCCAACTCTTTTTGGTTATTGTTGTTGCTTTGCAACATATCTTCATATTGCTCTTACAATAGGAAAGTGAAACAAATTTCAAATCTTTCACAGCAAACCAGAACTATAACAGGTTGTTCAGTACACACTGAATGTCCGTTCATAAATTTCTTTTGGGTTCCTGTTTTTCTCTTCCTTCCCAATCCTCCAGTTCCTGTCAGCAAGTCTCTAAAGATATCTTTTGAACACAAAAATAGGGTACTGATTGAGGATAAAAAGGAAGGAAACTTTTGTGCCACCTCTTCCCTGAGGATCTGTTTGAGAAAAACACTGAGAAATTCACTATTTGTCAGACTGAGAAATTATTATGCAGGCCTTTGGTACATTTTTTATGCTCTTAGAAAATCTAAAGGGCCCTAAATAATTCACACTCTCTTTCTGGCTTTGCTTTCTGGACAGGAAATGACTTTCCTTTTGACATTGCTGATTACTATGACACTAATGGCTCAATTAAAACGCAGATGTTTAACTTTCAGGTATCATCCATTTCAAGGAGAACAAAATCATTTCAATAGGGGGTACCCCTTCAGCTATTTCCTAAATTGCTAAAAGCACATTTATGTAGCCTTTTAAAATACTATTTCTCCATTACATTACATTACATTACAGTGTTTGTTGTGTTTTGGTGGCAGAAAGCTTGGCTTAGTAGGTTTGGTCTCCAGTCTAATGTAAAGCTGCATCAGGAATCACAGAGCTAAAACTAAAAAATTAGTACTGCTCCTCCTCTGTCACTTCCTTCCACTTCCTCCACAGAATTTACTTGTAAATGGACCTGCATGTCCCCAGCTTCACCAGGGGAAGAAGTAAACACAGTAAGCAGCCAGCTGTGGTCACTCTGCTCTGCACTCTCTGGCTCACTTTCTTCTGTCAGTGCTCTGTCTACATGCCTCGATCATATGCCTCACTGGAAAACACTGCTCATTTAGTAATCAGATTACTAGAGTCTCAGGCCTATAACTAATTGTGTTATTTCAAGCAAGTCTATGCATCTCTCGTGATTTTTTTACCATAAAATGGATAAAGGATCAGGAACATGTATGTAATGTACTAGTTCCATGATTTCTAAGAGACTGTGAATATTAAAGTATTATTTTAATTGGGGCTAATGACAATCTCAATTTATTCCATTAAGGATAAGACATGCAAGGCCATGAAGTCAATCTTCAATGAAAGAAATTTCCACCAGAAGGATAGTATTAAAATCAGGACAAATCCAGAGATCAAATAATAACACAACAGGCATAAGAAAGCCAATATATCTAAAAAAAACTAATAAAACAAAGGCAACTCAAAGAATAGCAATGTCCTTTCTGGGCAAGGTGAAAAATAGAGACTCTGCTTGAGAGAGAGTGAAGGAGTTAAGAGGGTGGAATATAAATTGTGACAGCATAATGACTAGACTCCATTAGTACTTAGACAAACCTGGTCCCTACCCATAGCATAGTGCTATGTTTGTTTAATATTTTTATTTATTTATTTGTAAAGAGAGAGAAAGGTGGGGGGTAAGACAATGGATGCACCACCAGGGCCTTCCAAGCACTGTAAGCAAACTCCAGATGTATGCGCCACTTTGTGCATCTGGCTTTATGTGGGTACTGAGGAAACCCAGGTCACTAAGTCTTTGCAGGCAAACACCCTTAACCACTGACCACCTTCCAGTCTAGTAAAATGTTTTTATAAAATTGCTACTGAAAGCCGGGCATGGTGGTGCATGCCTTTAATCCCAGCACTTGGGAGGCAGAGGTAGGAGGATCTCTGAGAGTTCAAGGCCACCCTGAGACTACATAGTAAATTCCAGGTCAGCCTGGAATACAGCAAGGCCCTACCTCGAAAAACCAAAAAAGTAAAAAAAAAAAAAAAAATGCTATTGAAATCAAATGTGGCATGCCAACATTGAGACTGCTTACATTATTGTGATGAAAATACGCTGTTTCCAAAAGAAGTAACAACATAAAGCTGAGTATCTCTGATATCTGAACACAGGCAAAGCCTGACAGCCTGAGTTTGATTCCCCAGTAGCCATGTAAAGCCAAATGCACAAAGTGGAATATGTTTCTGGAGTTCACTTACAGTGGCAGGAGGCTCTAGTGTGTCCATACTTATTCTTTCTCTCCCTTTTCTCTTTGTCTCAAATAAATAAAAATATCTTAAAAATAGAAAGGTATTTTAGTTTTTTTTTTTTTTAACTTTTATTTTTTGTGGTTGGAAGAAAAGTATGGCAATTTTACTCAGGTGATTTCTGCTGCATAAATTTAATGTTGCTAAAATTTCAGTGGTTCCAAATAATATTTTACCCAGTTTCATTGAAATTGGACTTCAGTTCACAGACAACATAAAACAGATAAACAGTCTTTCTAAGGAGTCTGTCAGCAACTCCATGGACAAGGTCCCTTGGTGAAGTGAAAGTAGGGCATGCAATGAACCAAAGTCCCTGTTGTGGTGTTAGAGGAAGGTTTCATTTGAGTTTCTAAAGAAAGAAAAGCTAAGTTCAGCTTAAAACTTTAAGGGGCAAAAAGCACTTATTTAGGAAAGAAAATCTCTGACATTAAAAAGAGAAGAACAGAAGCAGCAGCAGCAGCAAAACACCTGAATCCAGTAACAGCTCTCAGTTTGCTGGATGTACCAGTTCTCCACTGACGACCAAAACTGAAGTGCCACTCTAACAGATGAGATCAATACAAGGACACTGTCAATAAAAAGCCAGGAAAATTCCATTTAAGATGGACATAAATGTAAAAGGATTTGACATTTAAAATCCATTTTTAGGAAACTCCTAGAAAAGTTTATGTATTAAAACCATAAAGAAGAAACTTAAGTATTACTCTATATTATATAATTTTGAAACTAGTTTTTCCTTAACCTTCTACCTTTTAAAAAGGCCTAAGTTTAATCAAGGTTTGTGACATAATTTTATAAGGAAAACACATGCATATTAATAACATACCTGCTTCATCATAGGATACGGTCAGCTTTTCTAGCATTTCTCTGTCAATGGATAGGATCTGCTGCTCAAGGATGGTCTGGTAGGACAAGACACTGTTTTCTTTGTCTTTCTCATAGTCCTGAAGATGCTGTTTAAGGGCCTCCGGGAGTCGAGACTTTACATACTCAGCTGCAGTCTACAGATAACACAGAAGATCAAGTTAGTACCTCTCATCTCAAGCTTCTCACTCACCCTCAGTGCTGCAGAGAGAACTCACAGCACTGTGGGACTAATCCTCTAGACAAGTTTGTCCTTGTCATCAAGATGTTTAGATTCCATTGCACTCACTGGGGTGTATTTTCAAATAGAACCTCAGAGCTCTATGAGTTTTCTACCAAGGGTAAAGGTGTGAAAGACCATGAATTTTGTTGCATGTTCAGAGAGTTACTATTCAAACTCAATTCCAGGGATTTCTGATAGGCCCCATGATAAAAGTTTTCCTGGAATGTGACCTGCAGAGGACACTCCTGTCCTGTGGTATCTGCGTCTCTATGGTGCTTTGCTGGTCTGCCCTCACTAATGTTCCAACAGAACCTTGGTGAATGGAGCAGAAAAGAAAGGCGTTTGTTTGGACTGATAATGAAATAATGGGATAAATGAGAAAGAGAATGTAGGTCAGTATACACTGCTTGCCCAGCATGCATGAGGCCCTAGGTTCAATCTCCAGCACCATGAGAAATATACAAAATAAATGATAAAGACTTACTTCTTCAAGAAAGAAGACATAAAAGTACAAGAGAGAATAGTCAGAAGGAGGAAGAGGGCACATGGAATGGGTGGGGGACAAGCCAGAGAAGGTGACGGGAACAGATATAATCAAGATAATGACCCAATTGTAAAAATAAAAGGAAGTTAAAAAGAGAAAAGGAAATCCATGCTACTTAATCTGGAAACAACTCTTTCCAATATTTTTCCCATTTAACATACATATACACATATATATTATTCTTAATTTGCTTTTGGCATTTTTTGTCTGTTCCTTGAATGCCTGCCTCTATGTTACCTCATAACATAGCTCCAAATACTAACATATGAAATTATATGCAGTGATTTTAAGGTAATTATGGTCTACTTGGGGACTGGAAGGAAGACAAATATTGTGAAAAAAAAAATCTTTCTTAATGATTCTGCTATGTTCTTCCTGAGGCATGGCAGAATATTCTCTCTCCCAGTTGAGAATCATTGTGATAGTTAAAACAACTTTTGGAAATGAAAGTAAATGGCCGAGGTCATATATCAATTATACCATGGTCCACCAACTTCACTACAGGGTACTAATCCAAAAAATAAAATCTGTAAGTCAAAGCAAAATCTATCTGAAATTCTTAAAAGACAGCTCTTGAGAATGTGGAGTCTAATGCTTTCTTGTACTGCACTCCTGCTTTACCCACATAACGTCTAAAGTAAATGAATGAACCAATAATGAAGGCATGAGTACATTGCTTAAAATAGCTGGGCATGGTCACACATGCAGGAATCTCTGCACCGTGGGGGAGGCAGGCAAGAGGATAAAAGAGTTCAAGGTCATCTTTGGCTACACAGTGGTTAGGGCCAGTCTAGGTTACAAAAGACCCTATCTCAAAAGTCAATAAACAAATATAAGGAAACTACTAGTGAGGATTACTTCTGGGGTTTGGGCTTTAGAATAAAGTAAATACTCATTTAAGTAGTCTAACTTTTTAACAGTCCTACACTACTATTTATTGCAAAATTAAAAATAAGTGTAGTGGTTAAGGCATTTGTCTGCAAAGCCAAAGGATCCAGGTTTGATTCCCCAGGACCCACATTAGCCAGATGCACAAGGGGTGCATGCATCTGGAGTTGGTCTGCAGTGGCTGTAGGCCCTAGTGTGCCCATTCTCTCTCTCCCCCCTTTCTCTGTCAAATAAATAAATAAAAATATTTTTTAAAAAATTAATGTGGATTACAAATAAGTGAAAAAAGAACTCTTATTTATGAGTTAGAAGAATTGATATTGTTAAAATATTTGTACTACTTCAAACAATCTACAGATTCAGCTTGATCCCTACCAAAGTGTCAATTACATTCTTTTTTTTTCTTTTATTTCTTTATTTTTCAATTACATTCTTTATGGAACTAGAAAAATAAATCATATGGTACCACTACAGTCCCAGAATACCCAAACAATCTTGATCAAAAGGAAAAATGATAAAAGTAATATACTGACTTCAAAATATATTGCAAAGCTTTAGTAAAACAATAGTAATTAGTAATACAATAGTAATACAATAGCATCATAGTGGCATAACATACACACACAGCAATGCAAAAGAATACAGACAAACCAAAAGTAAATGCAGCCAACACTTTTTTAAACACTGATGTCATGAACACACATTGCGAAAACAGAAGTGTCTTCAATACGTGTTGTTGGGAATACTGAAAACGTACATACCAAAGAGTGAAATTTGACCCTTATCTCTCACCCTATACAAATATCAAGCAAACATAGAGTAAAGCCTTCTAATACCCCAAACCAAAATAAAAGAAATCATAGGGGAAATGATGCATACATTTGTCTGAGTAAGAATTTTAAAAAATAAAACCTAAAAAATCAGTCAACAAAAGTAAAAATAAAAACAGAAACAGGCAATCAGGATCATATAAACAAGGAACATGTATACAGCAAAGAAAACAATGAAGAGTGAACAAACAACCTATAAAATGTGAGAAAATTCTAACTATACACCTGACAAAGAATTAATATTAAAACTACATAAGGAACTCAGACAACTCAATAGGAAAAAACAAGCAAATGAGAAAACAAGAAAAAAATCACACAAATAATCAAATTAAAAAATGGGTAAAATTCGCTGGGCATGGTACCACATGCCTTTAATCCCAACACTCAGGAGGCAGAGGTAGGAACATTGCCAAGAGTTCAAGGCCACCCTGAGACTACAGAGTGATTTCCAGGTCAGCCTGAGCTAGAGTAAGACCCTGCCTTGAAAAAGCAAAAAAAAAGGTAAAATAGTTAAGATATTTCATAAAAGAAGACACAGAAATGACCAAAGGCATATGAAAAAATGTTTAGTATCACTAATCTTTGGGGAACTACAAACCACAGTACAGTGAAGTATAATCTCACTTAGTGAAAAGCTGTGATACAAAAGATAAGTACTGGTGGGGGGGGGCACAGGAAAAGGGGGTACTATTAAATCAGCAGTGGGAATGTTAATTAGCTTAGCTCCTCTGGAAGATACTGTGCAGGTTCCTCCAAAAGTTAAAACTAGACTTCACTGTGGTTCAAGAACTCCACTAATTGGTATAAATCCAAAGGAAATGAAATCTGTAAGTCAAAGCAATGTCTATTCTCCACATTTATTGTAGCATGATGCATAATAGCCAAGATAAGGAGCTAAAGTAAGTATCCATTACTGGATGAGTAAAGACAATGTGCTGCATAAACACAGTATAGTATGATAGTTCCACAAAATGAATGTAATCCTGTCTTTGTGATGACATGGATGAACATGGAAGGCATTATGTTATATAAAATAAGCCAGGCAAATGCTAGATGATCTCATTCATCTTTATAACATTAAAAAGTTAGTTTGGGGAGCTGGGGTTATAGCTCAGTGGTAGAGTATTTGCCTTGCATGTGCAACGCTCTGGGATCAATCCACAGCTCCACAAAAGAAAAAAGACACCAAAAAGTTGATTTCATAGCATATAACTGTGTTTAGCAGAGCCTGGGGTAGTGAGAGTTGAGGGTAGGAAAGGTTGATTTAGAGAATACTTAGTCATAGTTAGATTGGAGGAATAGAAATCTAATAAAGATGACTGCAACTAATACTGATACATTATATTGTAAAAAGATTAAAGATAGTAAATGTTATATGCTATGTACCATAACAAATAGGAGGATATCTATGTGAGGTTAATGCATTTGTTAATTAGATAGATTCAATCAGTCTACAATGTAGTTGTACTTCAAAACATGTTGTTCAAGATAAAAAATATACAGTCATCAGCCAGACGTGATGATGCACACCTTTAACCCCAGCACTAGGGAGGCAGAGGTAGGAGAATCACTGTGAGTTCAAGGCCACCCTGAGACTAGATAGTGAATTCCAGGTCAGTATGAGCTAGAGTGAGACACCACCTGGAGACCCCCCCCCAAAAAAAAAGATATATATGTGTGTGTGTGTGTGTGTGTGTGTGTCACACACACAGTCATCTATCAATTAAAAATAAAAGCAGGAGCTGCAGAAATTGCTCTGTATTTACATTGTACATATATGAGGGCCTGCAACCACCCACACATGATTCCCCAGAAGTCACATAAATAGCTAGATGTGGCCATAAATATCTATAATGCCAGACTTGTAATGATGGGTCAGTGACCTGAAAATCGGGAGGGGCTTGTTGACTGGAAAAAAAAAATGTTGAAAACAACAGCTTTGAGGTGAACTGAGAGACCCTACTGCAAGGAAACAGGCAGATGAACAAAAAAGCCACCTGACATTCTCCTCTGTCCTCTGCATTTTTTTGTACAATATGCACATGACATCTTATTTCACATACTCTACACACACATATACACATGCCAAATATAAAAAATTATAAGATAATAAAAGCAATGTGTTATCTATTATCTAAAGTACATACACACACATACTATGCTCATCAGTAGGAGCATAGGGCTTTCTTTTCTTGATAGAATCAGATAATCTATATGCTTTGGAATATAGGCTATGGATATGTTGTATTGTTCAGGAAGAATATCATAATATATTGTTGAGGTTAAAAGCAATGCCACGAGTCAGGTGTAGTGGCACATGCCTTTAGTCCCAGCACTTAGGAAGCAGAAGAATCATCATGAGTTGAGGTCAGCCTGGGACTACAAAGTGACTGCCAGGTCAGTATAAGCAAGAGCAAGACCCTACCCTGAAAAACCAAAAAAGAAGAAAATCCAAAGATCCACAGTATCAGATATGGCATATCCTTTTCATGTAAAGCATATATAAAAACATACATATTGCATTTAGTGTTGTCGCAGGTGTAAAAAAGGCAATATGGAAAGATATAATTCAGTTGCAAAAGATTTTTTTTTCTATATTTCAGGACTTTTTTCCATGGTCTTACGATGGTAATTTTCAAAAATTATCATATATATGTGTTTGTATATGTGTATATATATGTATATATATATACATATACATACATAGTTAAAACATGTATTTGTAGCCTTCATAGTTTTCCCTTTTAAACATTAACACAATTAATAATGAAACCTGCCGGAGCAATCATGACTTTTTAGGAAAGTGCACTGCAGGTGGTAGGCAAGATATATGTGAGTTGCAAGCAACTAAAGTTAGCATCCCACCTTTTATATCCAGATTTATCGTTTGGTTTCCTAAATCTGATGCTGATGAAATTGCAACTTCAAAATATCACCAAATACTGTTCAATTTCTTTGCCACCCAGATAGTACAAAACAAATAAAATTATCCCATAAAATGTAAATGTACTCAGCACATTAACGTAACATATTTAATTCAAGAATTCAATCGCAAATTTCTCCTTACACTGGAAAACAGTATTCTGACAATGCAGAATAACTATACTTAAAATCACACCACCTTACTATTAAATGTAATATCTGTCTTCAACAATTATGCACCTTGGAATACCTATGAAGTACAGGAATGAGTTCTATAATTTATCACATTTTACAAGTATTGATCTACTCTATATTAAAGAAAGCACACAATATTTCTTCCCAGCTATGAACACTGATGGTATTTGAAATGAAATTTCCTTTCCTAATTTCAGTCATGACACAGGTCTAGGAATTGTTTCTATATCTTTGACTATATTAAAATCATTATTTTGCCTTCATTTCTAAAACAGCACAACTTCATGGATTGAGATTTTTCAATTGCACAGTATTCATAAGGGGACCACAAAGAAATAACTTTAGGCAAGTATTAGATTCTGTTCAGAAATGCCAGGGTAAAACTCTAAATGTGTTCAAATGGCAGACAACCCTTATGGTCAAGCATGAGCTTATGTCAAAGTACAGTTTTAACTGAGATTGCATTATGAAAGTACAGTTTAAATGTTTTACTGGCATTCTAAAAATGAACTGGAAAATAAAATTAGAATATATATGTGTAATCTTTAATCAATGACAAATTCTATCAGAAGTTCAAATTCTAACTTGCCTATTATAATTTAGTTACTCCAGAAACAATAATGTGATGATTAATGTTATTGATATCTTGCATTTATGCAGTACTTCCTACTTTTCTAAGTAATGTGTGCCATTATCTTTCTGTCTCTTCACAATAATGTCGAAGGTAGACAAATTACTGGATCAGACCAGTACTTCATATCCTTTGATACCTGGCTCAAATACTACACACTGTTAGTATTGTCTAATAGAAATTCTTTAAATACTTCTAAGAGCACCCAGCAACTTTCCAGTCATTTGTACAGGTATTGACAGTTTATTTTCCTAATTTGGTAGACATAAGGACTGTATCTTACATATCAGTATGTTCCAACAGTATCTGGTTCAGTAATTTGTACTGGCATTCAGTAATTTGCATAGAGCCTTAATACTTGATAATATGCATTATCAAGTACTTTGAGATTAGCTTTGGAGAACATTTTTTGACAGTTCACAATTCATTGCTTATACACAGAATTTCATCCCACAATTCCAGGTAGAATATAAGTCTGGTTTTCTATTGGGAACCAAAACTACTATCCTTGGTCTTGAGTTATCATTGATGTTATTGTTTTAGAAAAGTGACAGTTCAAACCCAACATGTCACTCTCCTGGCAAAACACCAAATGAAGTTTTTCAACATAGAGCTGCAGTGAAATCTTTGGGTCACTTTTTTGGATTTTTAAGAATTTCTTCATTGGGCAAGGGCTTAATTCTACAAGGGACTCTTTTCAGGAGCCAGATAGAATGTTCCTCAGAATAGCACACCTGAGTTGCAGCTGTTTTGGAAGCTAGCTCCTTTTGAACATTTAGGTTTGTTCTTATTCAGAATGTCAAGTACACTCTCAAACTTGTCTTGGGTGGTGAGGAAGCCTCAGAGCAGAAGTGGAAGACAAGTCAGATTCCTCCACTTGAACCTGAGCAGGTGGTAGCCTCTGCACCAACTGAAGTAAAATAATGACCTAAAACATAAAGCAGATCACAAGGGTGCCCAATATGTGTTTTTACACAATCTTCCCATGTTCCCTTCAGCCTGATAGACAGCACACGCCACAATAAGGACTTGGTGGGGAAAAAAAAAGAATCAAAGAAAGGAAGCAGAATGACTAAGAATCTAATTTCTGAGAGCCTTGTGGATAGAGCTGATGAGAGCTGATGCTGCTCAACAGGCTGAGAATCACGTACTACTACACTGGTATGCTCATTAAGAGATAATTGAGACATATTAAAGATTTGGTTTGGGTGTAGAAGTGCATTTGAAGAGCTGCTGAATATTTCATATTTCATCTTAAAAAGCAAATCTGCCAACCAGCCAGCCAGCTCTAATATATTGCCTAGCTGATAAGTATGGCACATTAAACTTGACATTGTTGGGAGAAATAACAACTCTTTCCTAAAGGAAGGTGATTTTTTTAATCTCAGGGTGGCCTTGAACTCATGGCAATCCTCTTCTGCTCAAAACAAACAAGCAACAATAACAACCAAAAAAAAAAAAAAAAACAAAAAAAAACAGCTCTCCATGGAAAGGGCATCAAACATATTTCATGGAACTACAAATGAAAATATCAAACATAGGCTGGGTGTGGTGGTGCATGCCCTTAATCCCAGCACTCAGGAGGCAGAGGTAGGAAGATTATTGTGAGTTTGAGGCCACCCTGAGACTACAGAGTGAATTCCAGGTCAGCCTGGGTTACAGTGAGACCCTACCTTGGAAAACCAAAAAAAATATATATATATATCTCAAACACTTTGTGTGTGTGGTACATACACGTGAGGGTGAACATGTGCATGGGGTGTGCATGTATGTGTGTTTGTGCACAAAGTGTGCATGCAGATGGAGGCCAGAGGTTGACATCAGGTTTCTTTTTCAATCGCTTGTTTACGTTGTTTTGAAACAAAGGCTCTCACTGAATGAGGATCTCACCTATTTGGCTATACTAGCTTAGCCATCCAGTAAGTCTCCGGGGTCGTCCTTACCTGCTTCCCCAGGACTACGGTACAGGTGCACCCCACCACAGTCAGCTTTTATGTGGGTGCTGGAGATCCAAACCCATTTCCTCATGCCTGCACAGTGGACATGTTACTCACTGAGGGATCTCCCAGCCCCACTCCCATAACTTTTGTCTACATGCTTCTGGGAAGGCAAAAGCTATTTTCAAGAAAATATATTAAGTAATGTGGAATTAAATTCTAATGGCTCCTCTGTTAGAAAAAGTTCACGAGTAAATTAGACTTATGCTCCAATCACTTAGTATTCTTCTCTTGGAATTTGCAAAGGTCAAGTAACTCTCATTGTGACCTTTTGTGGGCTTAAAAAAAAAAAACAGCTTTCTCATGTCTTTAACTGAACTGGGAAAATATGACCATCTTACTATAACTTTTCTTTAACACCACATATTCCATAGTTGTAGCTTTTTATTTTTACAACTTTTAAATTAGATGTTATTTTTTATTAGCAATTCTAAAGTCATATATGTACTATGCAATTTTAAAAGGCTTGGGTATGGTATTAAAAAAGCAAGCTCCCTTACACTCAACATATTCTGAGAAGCTATTGTTATAGCCAGGAAATGGATTTTATCATTAAGTTTGTAATGAGCTATTTTGTAAATATTGGTCTTGATATAGAGATTCAATTTCAAAATATCTCTGTAAAACTAATAGGTGAGATTTTAAAATCCGTGTAAAATATCTAAAGAAAAAATACCTGTTTTTGTCTCAAGAACTATCTAGAGAGAGAGCTTTGCCGAGATAAAAAGCATCCAAATTTTAATCTTTCACAAATACTGTAGTTTTGTACGCTACTCTTCCCCTCCATGTCATTGCAGATGACATTGCATCTCACACACACACACACACACACACACACACACACACACACACACACACTTTAGCAGAGAGAGGTTCTCAAGCTCCCATCCACAGGACATAACCAATCATCGTTGGCATGCCTTTCAGCTTGTATTGACTCTGCACATACTTCTGTACAGAACCTCACCGCACTGCAGCTTCTGTTGTAGTCGACTACAAAGGGACACAGAATCTAAGGCCAGATCCAAAGGAGGCAAAAGCAAAGGGGCCAATCTTGGCACCAGGGGAAGGGTGAGTTTACCCCTGTTCTTATACACAGGGATGTTAGATCTGGTTCTCAGGGCATTCAATCAATGACTCTAGGCAAGAAGACTTTGGTAGGAGGGGAAATCCACTCTGCAAATACTGAGTCAAAAGGCTGGGTTTTGGGAACTGTAACTCAGGGATGATGGTCATACAATCACAGGATAAAGCAGAGATCAACATGAGAATTCTTCAAATTCTGTGGTGGAGAAAGTCAGGAGGGAGAAAGAAGTAATATTTCATTGCAGGCAAGGTTCCAATGCCCATGAAGAAAAGGGAATCCGTATGCTGTTATGGTAGCAGCTGGCACATAGATCACACATTAATTTACTTAGGTCCACCTTAGAATCCATCTTTCTAATGGTAACATATCATTAATTTTTGACAGGTGTTCTTTTGCTCCACCCACATTAAAGCAAAGTGAGAACAAATGCCCATTCCAACCAGGAAAAGGCCAGGAAGCAAGGGAGGCATTCCTCTCTTCTGCTGGCCAGAGTGTTAATTCCTTTTTGTTCTTTTTTAAAATTTATTTTATTATTACGTATGGACATATTTTGTATGTGAACATCATATGTTGGTACCATCCTTTCCCTCCTCCCTGTCCCTTTTCTGAAGAGGCCTTCCTCATTGGGGATGCAGGTCAACCCCATGGGTATTGTGGGTCATGCATTAATGGGGGAGGGAGGCAATGTCTCTGTGCAAAATGTAGTGCCACTTTTAGCTATTTTTAGTTCTTGCCACTTCTAACCTGGAGACATTATTTAAATAGGAAAAGTGTTTGAGAGACCATACTGTACTCCTAAATTCATAATTATGTCTCAAGAAGACAAATCCAATTCCTTCAAGAGATGGTACCAGAAAAAGTCCCCGTTGTTAAAAGAAGCACAAAAATGAAATCTAAGACCTTCTATGAGATTGCTGTGGAGAACCAAAGCTATACACATGCAGATGTTAGTCAATGTCCGTGGCAGAAAGGCCACTACAGAGGACATAATGATCAGCATGTGAAGGACCTAAAAATCACAAGGCGTGCTTAATATGAAGGCTAAAGTTTTAATCTCATCTATAAAATGATAGCCACCAAGTTATAGATTATTCAGGACAATTCCCCTGGGATTTCTCATGTGACTAACCTTAATAACCTCATTAGTAATCTAACTTATATGGTATCTTATATGGTATGAGGTCACATTCATGTGGTAGCACCAAAAACTGTGTTAAATATAACTCACACTGCCCTCACTGTTGTATGACTCCCTTACTCTGCATGGTTAATTTTACAATGAAATGAAAACCCAATCATATCCCTCTTCCAAATCCCTACCTTCTAGCTGCCATAAGATGTAATTAGCCAAGGTATCAAATACTGTTCACTTACATGGTCTGTCTTTCTTCGTGTGATCAAAGTTAACATTCAAGCTCTAAGGGCTAAAATTTTTTTAGTCTGTTGATAGTCTTTAAAAAGCTGAGATCATTTTCATTCTAGTAAAGTTATGATGAATGAATTCTTTGCTCCTCAATTACCACACACACTCCAGGGAAAGATTAGGGATTCAGCAGAAAAGGTTACACTAGTTTCACAGCTCTTCCCCTAATTTTGTTGTGTTTTGTTTGTTTGGTTTTTGTTTATTTATCTGCAAGGAGAGATAGAAAGAGAGAGAGAGAGAGAGAGAGAGAGAGAGAATGAGCATGTCAAGACCTCTTGCCACTGCAAACAAACTCCAGACACATGCTTCACTTTTGTATACCTGGCTTTACATGGGTACTGGAAAATCAAACCCAGGTCATCCAGGCTTTGCAAGCAACAGCCTTTAATCCTGAGCAATCTCTCCAGCCCTTAATTTTATTTTTAAAGCACACATTCATATCTAAATTCGCCTAAGAGATAGGATGAAAAGAGCCCTAGAAGGCTTCTTCATGAATCTGTTGCACAAATTTAAGCCGCACACAGCATATAGTAGGAGACTAAAGCTTTGTGGTGGGTCAGCTTCTATCTTCCCAACCATTACATAAAGAAGTAAGAAATTGTTTCACATTCTGAAAATGAGATCTATAGAAGGAAAATGCAAAGTAATATTATCTATGAAGCCTTATTAGATGTATGACAGGGCTTCAGTTTTCAACAAAATGAGGTAGCTAGACTTGATTAGTGTCTCTCAAGAGTGGTACTCCAACTAACTGCTTCAGAGTCACCTGTGGGAAGAGTGGGAAACGGTATCTTTTAAAATGCATATTCATAGGTTCTCTTCCATACATAGCAGGTTCTGCTCCATACACAGGAAATCAAGATTTTTTTCCCCAGAGTTATATTTTGGGATCTACTATTTAAACTTGTGCTATATTTAACAGGTAGACCATCAAACCCTACTCCCTAGAGGTTTGGATTTGATAAAGTCTAGGCATGTATATTTTTACATAGTTTATAGTAAATTCTGATGATCCATCTAGGGTTTTACCAAATCCTTCACTCCCAGGATTTAGTTTGGCAAGCATATGTTTTTAATCCTTATAAAATCCTTCATGTGAGGCTGGGGAGATGGCTTACCTCAGTAAAGCACTGGCTGTGTAAGCTTGACAACCTGAACCCACACACAGCTACATCCAGCAGCATGAGCCTGGGGTGTGCCTACAGTGAGAAGGGAGGCAGAGAGAAGAGAACCGCTAAAAGCTCATTGGATAGCTAGCCCGGTGTATACAGTGGTGAACAACAGATGCTGCCTCAAAAAAGGAGGAAGGACTGACACCAAGGGTTCCTGACTTCCACATGTGGCACTTGCGTGTTCCCTCTCTCTGTCTCTCTCTCACACATACACGCAGATAATTTTATTTTATTTTTTTTTAAAAAAGACCTTGCTTATGCGTAGCTGCAGAGCCTCAATTACACAGGCTTCCTTTTTCAAAAAATCATTTAAAATAGCCAGGTGGCTGAGCTTCGGAGTGTTAGAGGCCTTCCCCTGAAGCAAGCCAACAAGCCTGAGTACCTCCGATGCCAGGCAGCGCCTGGAATCCTCCTCAGCAGCCTGTGAGCAACCAAGCAACTCTAGGCAAGCTGTATGACACAGGCCACAAAGTGACCCCCAACAAAGTACCTTGACCACACTGAGATCTGTTCTTGCCCATGTGCAGGAATGGAACACTACTCTGACCTCTGCCAAGGTTGTCCCGAGAGCCGCAGCAGGAGGCAGTAGGAGGGAAAGGAGAGCAGCATTACCACCAATGCTGTGAAACTTTGCACACAGGGTTTGAGAGAGCTTATTTCTTTACGAAAAAATGCCTAATTGTGTGGAAAAGATATAATTTCAGCAATGAATACTCCTGCTTATGTAATGAATATAAGGTGACATATCTTGAAGTCTGAAGGGGCAAACAGTTTATGTACCTTACCAAGAAAAAATATATCTTTTCTCAACTCCCATTTTACCTCCAAAAGACCATCTCAAAATGGATAGGTGCACAGTCATGCACTAGAACTAAGATGGCTAGCAGAGACTTGGTTGCCAAAGAGAAAATCCAGTGGAAGCATTTACATCTGCGGGGATCTCTCCACCTTCTTGAGGGCAACTGGTAAACTTACCCTTTGAGGTAGATAACCTGGCCAGGGTCTTTAAACAGCTACTGTTTACTTACTCTGCAGTGTACTTTGTGTGGTGCTTAATATAAACTGCTTCATTTAACCTTCGCTACAATTCTGCAAGGTAAGTATGGTCAGCAGATGTTCCCTTGCACACCCCTGGTAATCCTTTTTAATTCAACAAAACCTAGACTTTTATAAATATTTGTATAGGCAAAGCTTAAGAATTATAGGCTAAGAAAACATAATTAAATTGTGACTGAAGCTAAAGTTGAGACAAAACAATGTGTATTAAGATTTTTTTAAATTTGTTAAAAATGAACTAAAAATGCCCAGGTGTGTTAGTGCACACCTTTAATGCCAGCACTTGGGAGGCAGAGATAGGAAGACCACTGTGAGTTGTGGGCCAGCCTAAGACTGCATAGTGAATCCCAGCTCAACCTGAGCTAGAGCAAGATTCTACCTCAAAAACCCAAACCAAACCAAGTAAGTGCAAAGAAATTTTACCATCTATACAAGTCACAGTATTCTTACAATAAATTATAGGAAGGATAAAACAATGCTTATGGCAGATATAATTTGTTGTCAATTAAAGAATTATTTACTATAGATCTAACCTCAAGATCCTTCCCAATACATTAGTCCAAGTCAACCATCAATCAAAGTTAGCAATGAGCCTCTTTATAAGCATTGATACAAATCCAGAGTAGCAAACCAGAGTCCAAATACCTGTTTTTTACAAATAAAAGTTTTATTAGAATACAGTCCTGTTCCTTTGTTTGCATACTGTACATAGCTGACTGTGTACTATAGTAACTGAACTGAAAAGTTGAAACTAAGTCTAAAATTTGTATTATAGGGATTATTACAGAAAATAAAAGTTCCAAGTTCTGGTATAGATAAATGGCCTAATTGATGCAAAATTAGCAGGCATATATGTGTGTATATATGTATATTACTGATATTGCTTAGCTTGTTAAGCTTACTATGCACTTCAAGTATGGGACACTGTTAGGGCCAAGTGTGCAAAAGTAAGTTGCATGTAGTTTTCTCCTTGGATTAGATAACAATATAATGTACTACAGAGATGATTACTTCAAGATATAATTACAAAAATCTAATCATGAGCTGGAGGGATGGCTCAGCAGTTAGGGTGTCATCCTGCAAAGCCTGAGGACCCAGGTTCAATTCCCCAGGACCCACATAAGACAGATGCACAAGGTGGCACATGCATATGGAGTTCATTTGCAGTGGCTAGAGGCCCTGGTGTGCCCATCTCTCTCTCTCTCTCTCTCTCTCTGTCTCTGTCTCTCTGCCCCTCTGTCTCTAATAAATGAATAAAAATAAATAAAATCTTAAAAATCTAATCAATTTTACATAATAGAAATGGACAATTGGTTATGAGAACCCAGTGAAGGGTTTAAAGAAGTATCTTGTATCTCAGAGATTATTCCTGAGCAGTATATTGCTTTCCACTTGATCATGCAACCACAAAAGTGAGAGTTCGAGAAACTGCATTTCAAGGGCTGCATAAAAATAATGGTACTGAGCCATAAGAACTAACTTGAGGGGGCTGGAGAGATGACTTAGAGGTTGAGGTGCTTGCCTATGAAGCTTTAGGAACCAGATTCCTTTCACCAGTATCCACATAAGCCAGATACACAAGGTGGCACATGCATCTGGTGCTCATCTGCAGTGGCTAGAGGCCCTGGCATGCCCATTCCCTCTCTATCTGCCTCTTTCTCCCTTCTCACTCTCAAATAAATAAATAAAATATTTTTTTAATTTTTAAAAAAAGAACTAACTTTAGTAATTTTGGGTTGTTCAAACTATTGTTACTCAGGAACCACACACATAATGGAGAATACTGAAAAATATGAGTTTTGGTTCACAGTACATTAAAGACAAAATTAATTCATACTTAAAGTAATCTACAGCTACTCCAATATTAGAAAATGCTAAACGACAGCTAATGGCTCTCAAATGGAACACACACACACGCATGCACATGTGCACACACATATGTGCAAGCACAAACACACACATGCATGCACACACGTACATGCGCACACACACACACACACAAATCTACCTCCACTATGGAGTAGTGTCTTAAATCTTTATGTCCTAAACCCAAACGTTTATACCCTAAAGATTTATTGCCACAACAAGCAATTTCAAGCAATTTCCATGTGTTAGTAATTGCTAAGGAAATAGACTATAAACTTTCCCATCTACAATACTCAATTATTAACTTTCTTTTACTTCCCAAGGAAGTACCTGTGATGCATCTTCAAAACATTGTGTTATGTATCCAACAATCAAGCACTCTTTCAAAGACTCAACATGACATGAAACACTCAGCAAACAAAGTGGTTTCCAGAACAAACTACATGCCCACATCCAAGCAACTACATAGTGAAGGTCAATAGAATTATAGAAACAAGATGGCTGGCCAGGGAAAAGCTTTTATAAAACAAGCAGCCATTGTGTTGTTTGAAATCAGTGTAGCAAACAAAATAAAACGTAATACATTTTTATCCAATAGTGTAATGGCCTCCTTCCCAAGAATTAGGTAAATGACTAGGGTCATTTCCAGTATTTCAGTTAAAGAAAATATTAAGTTTGGATATATGTGTGTGTCCTATAAAATTTTTCAAATGGAAATTCTATAAAGATAGCTTGATTGCATAAAACCCCATTTAGCAAAAGCTATCAGGTAATGAACAGGTCTACATAATATTTCATATATGATGAAGAAAATTTGATGTAAATATTTCAAAACTAAATCATATACTTCCACAGTTTTTAAAGAAGAATGCACAGAGGAGAATGGAGCATTTTCTTGATAATTTAGGGCCTTCATTAGAACATGATGGTGGAGTTGTAACATGCTTATCTTGCACACAGGTGTCTGGTTCCTACACCAGATCACCTTGGTTACTGTGAGAAGCTCTGGCTTTGAAGAGACTATGCTTGCTTTATGTATTCTCTAGCCTCAACTTGTGGAAAATGTTTTTTAAAACATTACAGGCTTTGTGATTTTTTTCCCACAGGCCTTATTTGTTGACAGAGTGCTCATTCCTTTAATATCTTTCATTTTATTTTATTTTATTTATTTAGAAAGAAAGAAAGAGAGAAAATGTTTACTTATTTATTTATTTAGAGAGACAGAGAGAGAGAGAAAATGGGCACACCAGGGCTTATAGCCACTGCAAATGAACTCCAGATACTTGGACCACCATGTGCTTACATGGATTCTGGAGAATCAAACCTAAGTTCTTAGGCTTCAAAGGCAAGCACCTTAACCATCTCTCTAGCCTGAGCGTGCTCATTCTTAAATGATCCACTTAAAAACAAATCTATCCTTCAGATAAAGGCAGCATAGGAAAAAAGAAACATGGATTTTGCATGCTTGTATGTTTTATCAAAACTCATTAAAAATTTCCCTTCCATTTCACATATAATCTATCCAAATGGCTTAATTAAATCTGGTAACTTTCAATCTATAGTGTTTAAACGTACATGAATGGGCCAATGAACATAAAAATTCTTATAAAAATCTAAGTGTAGTTTTATGATTTTTCCCTCTAGCCTAGATATTCATTATTTGGAATAAGACCAATATATTTTTCATTCCTGATTCTTTAGCATTTTATACTTATGCCAGGTATTGATGAGGTATTCAATAAATGTTAGCTGAATGAACAAAGTAAAACACTCAGTATAACAGAAACATTTTAAAAATTAAGTGTCTAAAATTCTAATCAATTTGCATTAAATCACATAAATTAGTAAACATTTAATAACATGCATCTTATTGGCCAAATTAGTATTTTTAAACATTATTCACAACTTAGCAACTTTAAAAAAATTAATTAATAATATATGTAAGTGAAATAATTACCAGGAAGTTCTTCCTTAGCATGTTTCTGAAATCTACAAGGCATAGAGGAAACTTCCATATTAATGAGCAATAATATTCAACAAGGTTTTAGTTAAGCATGCATTTGTAGTTACCCTTTGTTCCAGCAGGTGGCACTGATGAATCAAGCAAAATGTGTAACTTCTATGATTCAGGAGGGAAACTGAATAAATGTGATAAAGTATGAACCAACAAGTGCTCAAATCCACAACTATGAAAAGCAGAAGAGTTGCTAAACTAGGTTATAAAGCAAACTTCATAATTCATTCAAACATTCATTCTTTTCAAATTTATTTAATGTGTATGATGTTCCTAGAATTATGTTGAATACAGAGAGCTAAACCAAAGAGTTCTATTTGTGAGACAGATAGTATGGGCATGCCATGGCTCTTGCCAGTGCAAATGAACTCTACATGCATGGGTCACTTTGTGCATCCGGCTTTACATGGGTACTGGGGAACTGAACCTGGGCTGTCAGGCTTTGCAAGCAATCCACTCTCCAGAACCTAAGACAAAGAGTTTTTGCCCTCAAAGAGCTTGTGATTTAAGGAAACAAATACAAAAAGAATATAATAAACTATCTGGTTAAAAAGCCTTGGGAACATCATACCTAAAGAATATGTGAGCCATATTCAGGGATGAAGAGAACTTGCCAGGCAGAAGAGACTGGTAGTGTAGTGTGGATAGAAAGTGTCCACCAAAAGGGTACAATGAAGGCTTGGTCCCTAGCTAGTGGGTCCAATCACTGAAAGGTGACAGGACATCAGGGTGCTAAATTCATCAATGTGTTAACTTATGACAGATGCACAGTGAGATGGGCTACTAGTAGGTGTGGGCCTGGTGAGAGATGTAGGTTACTGAAGCTGTCCTTGTAAAGGGTAGACTTGGTCCTCCATCCCTTTTTATCTCTCTGCTTCCTAGCCATCATGAGGACAGAAGTCTCCACTCACTCTAGTGCCCTAGTGATAGTCTACCATACCCCAGGCCCAAAACAATGCAACCAGTTGACCATGGGCTGAGAGCTCTGAGATACACACAATCTTTCCTCCTGTAAGTTGGTATCTCTAACATTTTGCAAAAAGACAAAGAGCCGACTAACACAACTGAGCAGGCGTCTAGGCAGAGTCCCACAAAGACACAGACGTATAAACCAAGATGGCCTTGAAACTAAAATTGGGTCACTGGGGAGGAGGGGGAGAAGGCCAGAGTCAAGTGTTTGCAGGTGTGTCCAGAGAGAAGGAAAAGGTGGAGGAGAAGGCAGAATATGAGGAAGTAAATAGTAGGCTGGAACCAAGTCAGGATATTCATGAATTTGAATTGGATAACAATAATTAGTTGTATCCAATACTTATGGAAAACTTTCTATATGCAGAATACTAGGCTGAACACCAAAAAGTCTTATCTTTCTTATTCCTCCTTATGATTTAAAGTATGTATTCTTTTTATATTCACTTTTTAGGACTCCACTGCTGCTCTGCCTTTGGTTCCTACCGTGGATATACTCTAACAGGTCTCTCCTCTATACACCCACTTTCCTAATCTTAGAAGGAGGTGTGGTATTGTGATTATTGGGCAGTTAATTCTATTCCATAGTAAACCATTGGGCAATCAATCACATTGTGGAAGGGGTCTTAAACAGACTAGGAAAGCTGGCTTCCAAGACACACTGCATCAGTTTGTCCTATAACTGGGTGTACCTGAACACAACCCTTAACCCCAAGGTCCTCGGTCACCTCATATTCAACAAGGGAAGAGACAAAGGGAAAATACTGGATTAGAAGTACATCAAATTCCTCTTCTGGATTAAATTTAATTCCATTAAACTTATTTCCTTTTATCATTCTGCCCAATGTTAAAGGGCACTGATGAGTAATGTGAGGCAAGCCATAAAGAATCTGTAAAACCTACATAACACAGAAATTCTGAGATTTAGCCAAAATACTGACAGATATGTAAGTTTCCAGGTCCTGATATGACTATCTGTTTTGCATCTATTATACTGAATGGTAATCTCTCAAAGTTAAATTGTAGGAGCCTAACAAACAGCTGGCATATTGATTATTCAGAAGGCTAAGTATATGTTCGTATTTCCATGTATCACTGCAACAGAAGTTTCTTCAAAACCCCTATATTAACTTTAGTGACTTAGCAGCCAACAACTGGAAGTGTGAAGCAATTACTGAATTAATAGAACCAGCTACAAAATCAGATGGCTTCAAATTCCTGCTGTCACATTAGTGACAATGAACAAATCCATTTATTAAATAATAGCAATTCTCTTGCTGAGCCTTAACTAAGGCAGCAAAAATGAGGCCTAGCGTAACTGATTTCCAACTCAAGAGTATTGTGATAATATGCAGCCATGACGGAAAAATGCAACAGGAAAAATGCTTGTTTGGAATTCTGGTCAAGAATCTTAAAACACAATAATAATTTAGAAAAAAGCACTTGATGTTTACCTTTTTTAAAAGGCTTAAATAAACCACACATACTTAACATCGATCATACCTATGAAAAATAATGTTGAACAAAAATTTAAATAGTGTTCTAAGGGCTTCTCCAAGGTTCTGGCTCTTATTTAGAAGAGGCAAACAACCATGTCTCTGCCATAAACTTAGGTATTTTGAATGCTAGTCTCCCCAGCTGACAGCAATTGGAAATTAAAGCCTCCTGGAGGCAGTTTGCACAATTCTAAAGAACTGTTTTTCCATGTGTGCTCTGAGTCCCTGGCTCTACAAAGGACAGGTCTCGTCCTCTTTGAAGCTATGTTCCTCTGCCTGCCCAGCTCTAAGCCAACCAGAGCTGAATGCCTGCTCAATATTTCCATAATCAGGACCAAGTTGTGTCAAGACACCTGCTCTCTCTCTTTTTTTTTTTTTTTTAATTTTTATTAACATTTTCCATGATTATAAAATATATCCCATGGTAATTCCCTCCCTCCCCACCCCCACACTTTCCCGTTTGAAATTCCATTCTCAATCATATTACCTCCCCATTACAATCATTGTAATTACATATATACAATATCAACCTATTAAGTATCCTCCTCCCTTCCTTTCTCCACCATTTATGTCTCCTTTTCAACTTACTGGCCTCTGCTACTAAGTATTTTCATTCTCACACAGAAGCCCAGTCATCTGTAGCTAGGATCCCCATATGAGAGAGAACATGTGGCGCTTGGCTTTCTGGGCCTGGGTTACCTGACTTAGTATAATACTTTCCAGGTCCATCCATTTTTCTGCAAATTTCATAACTTCATTTTTCTTTACTGCTGAGTAGAACTCCATTGTATAAATGTACCACATCTTCATTATCCACTCATCTGTTGAGGGACATCTAGGCTGGTTCCATTTCCCAGCTATTATAAATTGAGCAGCAATAAACATGGTTGAGCATGTACTTCTAAGGAAATGAGATGAGTCCTTTGGATATATGCCTAGGAGTGCTATAGCTGGGTCATATGGTAGATCAATCTCTAGCTGCTTTAGGAACCTCCACACTGTTTTCCACAATGGTTGGACCAGATTGCATTCCCACCAGCAGTGCAGAAGGGTTCCTTTTTTTCCACATCCCCGCCAACATTTATGATCATTTGTTTTCATGATGGTGGCCAATCTGACAGGAGTGAGATGGAATCTCAATGTAGTTTTAATCTGCATTTCCCTGATGACTAGTGACATAGAACATTTTTTTAGATGCTTATATGCCATTCGTATTTCTTCCTTTGAGAATGCTCTATTTAGCTCTATAGCCCATTTTTTGATTGGCTTGTTTGATTCCTTATTATTTAACTTTTTGAGTTCTTTGTATATCCTAGATATTAATCCTCTATCAGATATATAGCTGGCGAAGATTTTTTCCCATTCTGTAGGTTGCCTCTTTGCTTTTTTCACTGTGTCCTTTGCGGTGCAAAATCTTTGTAATTTCATTAGGTCCCAGTGGTTAATCTGTGGTTTCATTGCCTGAGCAATTGGGGTTGTATTCAGAAAGTCTTTGCCAAGACCAATATGTTGAAGGTTTCCCCTACTTTTTCCTCTAGCAGTTTCAAAGTTTCCCGTCTGATGTTAAGGTCTTTAATCCATTTGGACTTAATTCTTGTGCATGGCGAGAGAGAAGAATCTATTTTCATCCTTCTGCAGATATTTATCCAGTTTTCAAAACACCATTTGCTGAAGAGGCTGTCTCTTCTCCAATGAGTATTTTTGGCATTTTTATCGAATATCAGGTGGCTATAGCTACTTGGGCTTACATCTGGGTCCTCTATTCTGTTCCACTGATCTACATGTCTGTTTTTGTGCCAGTACCATGCTGTTTTTGTTACTATGGCTCTGTAGTATAGGTTAAAATCAGGTATGGTGATACCACCAGCCTCTTTTTTGTTGCTCAGTATTATTTTAGATATTCGAGGTTTTTTATGATTCCAAATGAATTTTTGGATTGTTTTTTCTATTTCCATGAAGAAAGCCTTTGGAATTTTGATAGGGATTGCATTAAATGTGTAGATTGCTTTAGGTAAGATTGCCATTTCCACGATATTGATTCTTCCAAGCCAGGAACAAGGGATGTTTCTCCACTTTCTAGTGTCTTCTGCAATTTCTCGCTTGAGTGTTTTAAAGTTCTCATTGTATAGATTCTTTACTTCCTTGGTTAGGTTTATTCCAAGGTATTTTATTTTTTGTGATGCAATTGTGAATGGGAGTGATTCTCTGATTTCATCCTCTGTGTGTTTGTTGTTAGCATATACGAAGGCTACTGATTTCTGTGTATTTATTTTGTATCCTGCTACATTGCTGTAGGTTTTGCTCAGCTCTAACAGCTTGCTAGTAGAGTCTTTAGGGTCCTTTATGTATAGAATCATCTCATCTGCAAATAATGATAACTTGATTTCTTCCTTTCCAATTTGTATCCCTTTTATGTGTGTCTCTTGCCTTATTGCTATGGCTAAGACTTCCAAAACTATATTAAATAGAAGTGGAGACAGTGGCCACCCTTGTCTTGTTCCTGATTTTAGTGGAAAAGCTTCCAGTTTTTCCCCATTTAGTAATATGTTGGCTGTAGGCTTGTCATAAATAGCCTTTATTATATTGAGATATGTTCCTTCTATTCCCAGTCTCTGTAGGACTTTTATCATGAAGGGATGTTGGATTTTGTCAAATGCTTTCTCTGCATCTAATGAGATGATCATGTGATTTTTGTCCTTCAACCCATTTATGTAATGTATTACATTTATAGATTTACGTATGTTGAACCATCCCTGCATCTCTGGGATAAAGCCTACTTGGTCAGGGTGAATGATCTTTTTGATATACTCTTGTATTCTGTTTGCCAATATTTTGTTGAGAATTTTTGCATCTATGTTCATGAGGGAGATTGGTCTGTAATTTTCTTTTTTTGTTCTATCTTTGCCTGGTTTTGGTATCAGGGTGATGCTGGCCTCATAGAAGGAGTTTGGTAGGATTCCTTCTTTTTCTATTTCCTGGAAAAGCTTAAGAAGCAATGGTGTTAGCTCTTCCTTAAAAGTCTGGTAAAATTCAGCAGTGAATCCATCCGGGCCTGGGCTTTTTTTAGTTGGGAGATTATTGATAACTGCTCGGATCTCCATCTCCATGTTTGTTATAGGTCTATTTAAGTGATTAATCTCATTTTGATTTAATTTAGGTAGGTCATATAGATCAAGGAAATCATCCATTTCTTTCAGATTTTCATACTTTGTGGAGTATATGCTTTTATAGTATGTCCCTATAATTTTTTGAATTTCTCTGGAATCTGTTGTGATGTTACCTTGTTCATCTCTGATTTTATTAATTTGTGTCTCTTCTCTCTTTCTTTTGGTCAGATTTGCTAAGGGTTTATCAATCTTGTTTCTCCTTTCAAAGAACCAACTCTTGGTTTCATTAATTCTTTGGATTGTTCTTTTTGTTTCTATTTCATTAATTTCTGCCCTAATCTTTATTATTTCTTCCCGTCTACTACTTTTTGGTTTGCCTTGTTCTTCTTTTTCCAAGGCTTTAAGGCGAAGCATTAGGTCGTTTACTTGCGACCTTTCTAATTGCTTAATATAGGCACTTAAGGCTATAAATTTACCTCTTAGAACTGCCTTCATTGTGTCCCAGAGATTTTGGTATGTTGTGTTCTCATTATCATTTGACTCTATAAATTTTTTGATTTCCTTTTTGATTTCTTCATTGACCCACTCATCATTTAGTAGTGTATTGTTTAGTTTCCATGATTTTGTGTATGCTCTATAGCCTTTCTTGCTACTGATTTGTAGTTTAATTCCATTGTGGTCAGATAGAATGCAAGGAATTATTTCAATTTTCCTGAATTTGTTAAGATTTGCTTTGTGTCCTAATATATGGTCTATTTTAGAGAATGTTCCATGTGCTGCTGAAAAGAATGTATATTCTGCAGCCTTTGGATGAAATGTCCTGTATATATCTGTTAGGTCCATTCCTTCTATGACCTCATTTAGTCCAGATGCCTCTCTGTTTATTCTTTCCCTGGATGACCTGTCAATTGATGAGAGTGGGGTGTTAAAGTCACCCACCACCACTGTGTTTGGTGTTATCTGTGACCTTAGTTCTAATAGTGTTTGTTTGACGAATTTGGGAGCATCCATGTTAGGTGCATATATGTTTAGGATTGTAATGTCCTCCTGTTGGAGTGTGCCCTTAATCAATATAAAATGACCTTCCTTATCTTTTTTGACTAACGTCAGACTAAAGTCTACCCTGTCTGATATTAGGATAGCAACCCCTGCTTGTTTTCTAGGCCCATTTGCTTGAAACACCGTCTTCCAACCTTTCACCCTAAGATAATGTCTATCCTTTGTAGAAAGGTGAGTTTCTTGGAGACAACAAATTGTAGGATCCTGCTTTTTAACCCAGTCTGCAAATCTATGTCTTTTCGTTGGGGCATTGAGACCGTTGATATTAAAAGATATTATTGAAAGGTGTGTATTTATGTTTGCCATTTGTGTGTGTGTGTGTGTGTGTTACTTGTTCTACCTGTGCTCTCTTCTGTTAACTGGTATTTGAGTATAGCTGGTTTTTTCTAGGTTCCTTATATGTGTGCTTTTCCTTTTGTTCAGCATGGAGGATTCTATCAAGTATTTTCTGTAGAGCTGGTTTTGTCTTCAGATACTCCTTTAACCTGCTTTTGTCATGGAATGTCTTTATTTCTCCATCTATTTGGATGGATAAATTTGCAGGATAAAGTAACCTTGGTTGACAGTTGTTATCTTTCAGAACTTGGAATATATCACTCCAAGCCCTTCTGGCTTTAAAAGTTTGTGTTGAATAATCTGCTGTAATCCTGATGGGCTTGCTTTTGTAGGTAACTTGAGTTTTCTCTCTAACTGCTTTCAATATTTTTTCTTTGGTTTGTGTGTTTGGAAGTTTGAGTATAATGTGGCGAGGAGAGTTTCTTTCTGGGTTTTGTCTGGCTGGGGTTCTAAAGGCTTCCTGTATCTGTATTGGCACCTCTTTCCCAATTTGGGGAAAATTTTCCTCTATGATTTTGTTGAAGATGCCTACTATGCCTCTGGAGTGGAGTTCTTCTCCTTCTACTATGCCCTGAATTCTTATATTGGATCTTTTCATAGTGTCCCGAATATCTTGAAATTCCCACTCATACTTTTCTATAAGTTTGTCTTTCTCTTTGTTGGACTGCATTAGGTCTGCCACCTGATCTTCTAGCTTAGATATTCTGTCCTCTCCCTCATCCATCCTACTGGTGAGATTTTCTACAGAGTTTTTTATTTCATTAACTGTGTTCTTCATTGCTAGTAATTCTGACTGGTTTTTCTTTATTATTTCTATTTCCCTATTTATGTCTTGTATTGCCTTCTTTATTTCATTAAATTGGTGTCCTGCCTCTTCTTTGATTCCTTTGATTTCCTCTTTGATTTCCTCTTTGATTTCTTCTTTGATTGTTTTCATGTGTTCTTTGACCTCTTTGAACATATTTATAATTATTCTTTTGAACTCTTTCTCAGGCATTTCCTCTAACTCTTTCTCACTGGAGGACATTTCTGATGCATTAATACTTTTAGGTGGATTTATATCGTCTTGCTTTTTAGTGTTTCTTGTGTTATAATGTATATATTTTTGCATCTTGGATTAAGTTAATGCTTGGATTTTCTAGCTAGCTGTGTATTCTTAGCTGTATCAATTGATTTGATGTAATATATTTTCAGGGTAGGACCTTAAGGTATTAGGTGTGGCTCTTAAGACTCTCAGAGTATCTACAAAGATGTTCTTAGGGGTTGAGTTTCCCTGCTATAGGAGTATTCAAGCAGGCTGAGTGGAATAAAATACTGGTAGATTCTAAAATTTAACTAAACACTGTACACATTCAATCAAAAACAGCCCCGAGTATGTATGCAAGAGTAGTTATTATAATGACCAGATCCTCTATCAACAAAGAGGTTTAAATTTCTGGTCTGTTGAGGTATCCAAGTCAGCTTGTGCCCAAGTGAGACCCTTCCCTGGTGCAATCCCAGTTACCTTGGGTGATTGTGGTCTCAGTCAAGTTGCTGCCTGGGTCGTCGGGCTGCTGTTCTGATTTCTGGAGCTGGGCACTTGCTTTTCCTACAGGGCAAACTGAGCCGCTGCTGCTGCCTCTGCTGCTGTTGTAGCTGCCACCCCCGGAGCCACCACCGCTGCTGAAGCTGCCGCTGCCGTGTCCACCGCCGCTGGTCACCCCGAAGCCGCTGCTGCGGGATCTGCCACCGCTGCCGCTCCTGGGTCCGCTGCTGCTGGGGCCACTGGTACCGGTGCTGGAGCCGCTGAAGTTGCTGCTGAACTCTGCTCCTGCTTGGGTCCCGCTGTCAGCCCAAGTTGGCGTGGCCGGGTCCCGGGCCGCTGCTGTGTTCGCTGGAGCTGGGTTCAGGTGGTGGGGGAGGGGAGGGAGCCGCGGCTGCTCTGGTTGTATCGCTGTTCCACGTGTGCTTCTACCTCGCAGTCTGCTCCTCCCTCCGTTGCTCGCTGCCCTCTCCCCTCACGTTTCCCGAGTTGCGGAGAGCGCGGTGTGAGGGGAAAATCCCGCACCTGGCTTGTCCTGCGGCTCGAGCTGAGAGTCCGGCGGCTTTCTGCCGCTCCGCGGCTGCGGCGGGTGGCCGAGCCGCCCCGGAGCCGCTGTTCCTGCCTGTGCAGGCTCTGGATGCTCTGGAACTCTTCTACTTCTCCGCTGCCGCCTCAATTTCCTATACACCTCACATTTTAGTAAAAGTGTGTATTTTGCTGAGTTTTTTTGGTCTTTTTCCCCCCTAGGCTGCTTTGCCGTGGTACCTACGCCGCCATCTTAACCGGAAGTCCCTGCTCTCTTTTTGTGCAAAAGGAGTAGCCACCACATACATATTTCCTCTCCCATTTATTTTTCCCCAGTCTTGATTGCTTCACAGGTGTATCTCTACAAGAAAAAATCTACAAACTCCGCCTGCGCCAACCGAAAGAAATTTTGATCCCTTTGCTGGTGGGCCCCAGTGTAACCTGTCTCTGGGTGCTTCCAGTGACCAATAGCCATGAATCTCTCCAATTGAACTTCCTCATGGATGTGGTACTTCAAAACCATCTAACCTTAGACTTCATTACTCCTGAACTTGGGGGCATGTATGGTCTTGGGACAAGAATATTGTTTTCTTTGTTAATGAATCAAATGTTATTAAGCAGCTTGACTGCTATAAGCCTGTGGACCCCACCACCTGGTTCTCTAGCCCTTTAGTTACTTGGCTTCTCCTTAGCCCCCTCCTTATTATAGAAACCCTATTGCTTGTAGCCCCCTGTCTCATCAAATTTCTCAGAAATAAATAACTAATATTGCTAAGGTTAAAAAAAAATTTAAATAGTGAAAGCCACACACTTAGAAAGTATACCTGAGGTTGGCACACAATAGCTCCTACTACTCAGTGGCCATGCTGGCTGTACAATGGGACATAAGATGTTTGGGACCAAGATAAATATAAATTTTTAAAAATTGTATTAAGTGTTAAAATGTCTTAACTGGTAGGTATTCTTTTCCTTGTTTTGTCAAAGATTTCCTTTCCATGATTTTATATTCTTTCATCACTACATGCAATAGAAGACAACGAAAAATAACTTAAGTCAGAGATGGCTATGAAGTAATTTATGTTGTCTAGCTTCTAAGAAACATATCTTATTAAAAATCATTCATGGGGCTGGAGAGATGGCTTAGCAGTTAAGGTGTTTGCCTGCAAAGCCAAAGGAGCTCCGTTCAATTCCCTAGGATCCACGTAAGCCAGATGCACAGGGAGGCACATGTTCATTTGCAGTCGCTGGAGGCCCTGATGTGCCCATACTCTCTCTCCCTCTCTCTAATAAATAAATAAATAAAAATTTAAAAATCCTTCATAAAAGGTAGTTTTCTTATAATTTTGTGAAAGCAAATAAATATCCAGAGATTTAATTGTATCAAACAAAGACATGGTAGCTACTGCTAGAGGTTAAATAAAAGCCCAAATGAAATATTTTAGTGAACATAATAAACATTTTTGTGAGTGCTATCAGTTATCGCACATGTATTCTAGGCCAGGCACTGACCAAAGAGCCACACATGCATTGTCTCAAACTAAAATTAGGAGAGGGAGTGCCTGGGTGCTGCTCAAGCAGTGGAGCACTGTCTAGCATGCACAAGGCCCTGGGTCCAAGCTCTAGCATGACAGGATGGGAGACAGAAGAGGGAAGGAATTCATGTGGCTAGCACAAAACCTGTCCTAGATTGGTTTTAAGTAAAATTCATTCTATTAAATATCACATGAGTATTAATACATATAGGTTAGGCATTACCTAGGTGAAATGATGATAAATATAAGAAAGAAATTTAAAATACAATGCTCAGTAACATAAGGTGACACATGGATTAAATTCACCTGAAAGGGAAATGTAATATTAGATTTATTAAGTCCATTTGGGAAGCATAAATCTCACAACTGTGTCTAATGCTTCTTACTTTTTTGATGGTTTATATCATGCCATTCTCACTTCCTGCACAATTATACAAGCAATATGTAAGAAATAATTTGGGGGACTGGAGAAATGGCTCAGTAGGTAAAAGTGCTTGATGTATGAGGTAGTTTGAATGTGATAGTTTAAAATATATGATCCCATATACTCAGATGTTTTAAAATTTTTGTTTGTTTGTTTCATTTTTATTTATTTGAAAGTGACAGAGAGAGATAGAGATAGATAGAGATAGAGATAGAGATAGAGATAGAGATAGAGATAGAGATAGAGATAGAAAATGGGCGTGCCAGGGCTTCCAGCCACTGCAAATGGACTCCAGACACGTGCACCCCCTATGCATCTGGCTAACATGGGACCTGGGGAATAGAGCCTCGAACCAGAGTCCTTAGGCTTCACAGGCAAGTGCTTAACCACTAAGCCATCTCTCCAGCCAAACTCAGATGTTTTAATAAAATTAAACGTCCTACTTGAGCCCCAAGCAGGCAGATATATCCCTGCTACAAGCAGGGTATGTCACTGGAGGTAGATCCTGGGTCCACACCTAAGGTGTGCTTGGGAGCGGATCTGAATTCCAGCTCAAAGGTATATGGAGAGCAGTTTGAGCTCTGATGGTTTGTGCTGGATGTTTGGTGGTCTCTCTGCTTGGATATATGATTGGGAGCCAGCCTTTTTGCTATTGATGGTGTTCCCCTGAAGTCTGTAAGCCTGAGATAAATTGTTCCTTACGTAAACTGTGTCCGGTTGGGTGTTTGTCCCAGAAACATGGAGCTTACTGCAACAGTGCACAATCATGAGGGTCAGATATAGCCTGAGTTCAATCCCCAGCACCCATGTAAAAAGCTAGACATGGCCATGCATGTCTGTACCTCAAGACCTGTGGAGGATGAAGAGCAGAGAATCACTGGGTCTTAGTGGTCAGCCAGTCTGACAGAAAAGAGCAGAAGCTGGGAGTTCTGAGTACTGAGGGTACACTAAGCATCTGAGAAACTATCCACTTAGCTGTTCTGAGAGACATTGCCCAAGTTCTTTACATGTCATCAGACTGGTATCTACGGTTTAATGAATTTTGGACCATTAAAATAATGTCAAGAAATTTAATTAAAAATTCTTCCCAATTCCCTACTCAACAATGTTAATTGTAATACAGGAATTGGGGGCTTAGAGGGTGTCCCAAAGAGAAAGACAAAAATACATTGATCAAGGACTCACTTTCAAGCCCTACCACAGATACGATCCAGGTGAGTCTTCTGCCAAGTCTTCAAATGCGTTTCTTGTGTGGGGCCCACCTGAGGTGGGAGGCAGGCAAGTGGAGCAATGATGGCAGAGGACACAGCAGCTGGTACCTCCAGCTTTACTATCAAAATGTTTCCCTGATTTTCACACAGCACAACAAACACAAACCATTCAAAGGGAAATACATTCTTCAGGAGCAGATTTAGTATGACCAAGGGCCGGATAACATTTTCCAGCAGTGGAGCAGCCAGTAATTAAATATCAAGGAGTTAAAGGCCTGCCTGACTCAATGAGCTTTGATTTGGTGCAATTAGGACTCCATCACTGGGCTCATTCTTCTCAGGTTTCTGAGGCACACAGCTTGGGGCAGCAGGACAAGTCAGCTGAGAAAAGAAGCAGGTTGCTGCAGCATCCTCTGCTTGTGCAGTACGGGTTCGGGCTCACTAAGCATGTCCTAGCTGCACCTCTTCCCAGATCTCTGCAGCACTGCAGCTGTTCTGGCCCAGCTCACTGTCACACATCACTACACTAAGCCAAATGAAAGAAAGGCATTTACACATACAGATGTATGCAACAGTCTCTCTTAATCTTCTTGCCTTGTAAAAGTTTACCCTGGGCAAATGACCCCATTCTTTAAAGAAGATGGAGGGCTGTAGCTTAGTTGGTAGTGTGCTTGCCTAGCATGCACAAGTCCTGGGTTCAATACTCAAGAACATATAAACCAAGTGTGGTAGAACACACTTGTAATCTCAGGATTCTGGAGGTAGAGGCAGGAGGATCAGTTCAAGGTCACTCATGACAAATTTGAGGGCAGAGATAACATGACACCCTGGAAAGAAGAAATGAAGGAAGGAAAGGAAAGAAAGAAAGGAGGGGAAGGGAGGGGAGGGGAGGGAAGGAAGGAGGAAAGGAAGAAGGAAGGGAGAAAGGGCAGGCAGAGAAAGAGAAGGGGAGGGGGAGAGAAGAAAGAGAAAGAGAGATAAAGGGAGGGAGGGAAGGAAAGGAAAGGAAAGGAAAGGAAAGGAAAGGAAAGGAAAGGAAAGGAAAGGAAAGGAAAGGAAAGGAAAGGAAAGGAAAGGAAAGGAAAGGAAAGGAAAGGAAAGGAAAGGAAAGGAAAGGAAAGGAAAGGAAAGGAAGAAGGAGGGATGAAGAGGAGAGAAAGAGAACAAAAGAGAAAAGAAGAAGGGAGGAAGGGAGGGAGACAGAGAAGAACAGAGTGAGGCAGATGATTGGATTGGAAATTTCCACTTGTGCAGCAGAATCTAAATAAACAACAATCTGCAGAATGAGAGAATTAAATGATTGCCAATATAAAGTTCACAGGCATCATTATCATTAAAAGAAGTTGGAGTTGAACAGTCTCTGAAGACTATTGTCATGACTTTATAGAAAAAAGAAATTGTGTATCAATTCTGTTGTCCTCTTTGAGAATTAGCAGCCTCCCTCAAGGCTTTTTCTCAGTCACCGAGTGAGTGAGGCACTGGTGACCAGTGCAGAAGGAAACCCTAAGGCCCCTACCTGGGGTTCTACCAGTTCTTGACCTGGTCCTGGCAGCTGGCCCAGTAGTGAACAACATACAGGTCTTCATTGGTGTCTGGTTAAACAGACTATGACTTACCCCTAGAGTTTAGGGACTTTAAGACTTCTGATTTCTGATGATTATGCCCTGTCCCAATCTGCACTCGTTTACATGGCGGGGATTATCAACAGCCATTGACAAGAAAAATGTAAAAGCCGGGCGTGATGGAGCACACTTTTAATTGCAGCACTCGGGAGGCTGAGGTAGGAGGATCTCTATGAGCTCAAGGGCACCCTGAGACTACATAGTAAATTCCAGGCCAACTTGGGCTAGAGTGAGACCCTACCTTGAAAAAAAAAATTTTTTTAAAAAAAAGGAGGATGGGAGAGAAACTTTAATGATGTTAAATATTTACTTTATACTGGGGAAAAAAGCTTTACCAAGATGTCCTAATGGTGTGAATCACATACATACAGAAAAAAGATGTATACCTCCATGTAGAACTTTACCAAGCTGTCTAAAGTGCAAACCACTTACACATATAACAAGGCTATATACCTCCATGCAGAACCACTAGCAAAAATCATTCTCTCAAGGCAAAAGAATTTCATGATAATTTTTTCTCTAAATTCTTGTGATTGCAGGAGCCCTACAATGAGTACAAATCACTTTTATAATAAAATAATGGTGGGTGTACAGGATGGAAATAAGGGGAAAGAAAGGATAAGAATAATAAGTCATACCACTTCTTACTTCCAGAGGAGGAGCAAGGGAATACTGAACGTGAAATCTTCTCCTAAATAAGCCACTTAAATGTTAACCTTCCCTTCTTTTCAATTGTTTTTTGTTTATACCTTTGGTCACAGCAGGAAATCTATCCCCCCAAAATTCTATAGGGTGAGGAGGAGGAAGGCAAGCAAAAGCATAACCCACAGAAGATCAGAGTCTACAATGAAGGATGAAGCAAGAATCTGCTTTACACAAACCCAGCACAGCACAGGGCTGCTGGACATGCTTGATGTGCATCCTAATGGTTTCCACTTCAAAAAATGATCATCTAGATTTCTCATTATTATTTCAATTCAATGTGCTGAAGTTGAAAACATTTGCTCTTTTACACTTCAGCCTTCAGGGAAAACAGACAGTCTCTGTAGGGGCAGGACTAATGACGTATGGTAATTACACTATTAGGATGAGCAATCCATAACAGCATAAGCCCCCATTACACATTCCTCAAGAGGCACATTTATTAAAGAGAAATTTGGCCATTTTAAATTAAAAAACAAAAAGCCACGTATCATAATTCTTTTTATATAATCAGATTGTTCAAAGCCATTTTTTTTTTCTACCATTCCTGGCCCAGGACCACTTTAGAGAAAGAGAGAGAAAGCAAAGTTACACTCCAGGAAAGAAAAAAAAAAATCACATTCACAAATGCACTCCTAGAAGCTCTGAACACAGGAAATATTAATAATAATAATAATAATAATAATAATAATAATAATAATAATAAGGCAACTGTCCAGGCAATAAGAATGCACAGTTCCCATTTATGTGCCTTAATTTTTGGTCAGCTTGATGTATTTCCAGCTAGCCAGTCAAATTCCCAAGCCCCTCATTCCTCCAGACAAGGGGAGAAGGAGGAGAGGGAAATGAATGACCCCCAAGGAGAGATAATGGCAGAAAGACAAGAAATGCAGCAATAAGAGAGTTCCTCTCTCCTCTTCCCTTAGCAGTGTTTCTATTTGTCATGGTCAGCTATCTAAAGAAACACATCTACTTTCTTTCTTTTGCCTCAGTTTCACTTCCATTGCCTTTGTTTTCTGTGGAGCTTAATTCCATAAACAATTTACAAACTTTTCCAGGAATGAGTAAATATAAGTAAATATTAAAAAATCATTTACTAGGCTGGTGAGATGGCTTAGCAGTTAAGGCATTTGCCAGCAAAGCTTAAGGACCCCAGGTTCAATTCCTTAGCACCCACATAATCCAGATGCACAAGGTGGCACATGCATCTGCAGTTTGTTTGCAGTGGCCTAGCGCTGGTGTGTAAAATTCTCTATCTGCCACCCCCTCTCTAATAAATAGATAAAAAACAAACATTAAAAAATCATTTACTTGGGGACTGGAGGGATGGATAAGAGATACCCTGTCTCAAGCAAGGTGGAAGGAGAGGATCAACACCCCAGGGCCATCATCTGACATCCATATGTATTCCATGGCACACCCACACACATGGATGCACATACACATAATAAAAATCATTTATTCAGGTTATAACATTTCAAATATAATAAAAATGTTTAAATAAACTGCTTCTTAGGATATTTCTATCAAAAACTAGTCATACTCAATTATCTGTAAAACTTGATATACAATACAGAAATTAAAGGTTTGTTTTTTTGTTTGTTTAAAGTAAGGTCTCATTCTAGCCCACGCCAACCTGGAATTCACTATGTAGTCTCAGGCTGGCCTCAAATTCACAGTAATCCTCCTACTTCTGCCTCTGGAGTGCTGGCATTAAAGGCATGTACCACCACACCCAGCTCAGAACCAAGTATTTTTCAAATATGAAATACAGACGGACCTTGCTTTCTCAAGTGTCAGAAATTTGAATAGAAGCTGAATTTGTCTTAATCATAATCCCTCATGGTTCTTTCATAGAGAAAACAATGTAGTGTACACACTAGAGGCCATTCTGTTTTGGAAGGGAAGAGAGCTCGCACTTATTGAAAGCCTTACCATAAATACCCAGTAATGCATTGAACATTACTATACATTTTATCATTGTATCCTCACAGCCCTTTTACAGATAAGGAAACTGAAAACCAAAAAAAAATTAAACTCCTCCAGGGTCATCTGGCAGTGAACTATGGCTCTCCCCTGCTTCACAACACACATTTTTCTCACATAGAGGGCAGCCAAGAACAACTGCATTCATGGGAACCAGTCATATAACCTTTACCTACACTGAGGCTACAGGTGTAGCTCAGTGGTAGAGTACATGCCTACTATGCCCTCAGTCCAATTTCCCAGCACCAAAAAACAAATAAACTAAAATAATAAAGTAAAATAAAAACCCATACACCACAACTACTTTAACTTAGCCAGATACACAGGCAAAATATTGTGAATCTGGACCTAAAGATGAATGAACAAGAGAATGGTTTGTAGGCTAAGGTTGGTCCCATATATACCGAAAAGCAAATGGCAATAAGTCATTGGCCAAATGTGAAGGATTTAAAAACTCATTTTAAAAAGTTTTATTTTTATGAGGTAGCTTTATTTATTCCCCAAATAATCCCGAAAGTCAGTGAGGTGGTATGATCACCACCATCATCTTGTATCTGAGAAAACAGACATACAAAGGGTGACCACTGGTCATAGAGGAGAAGTCAGAAGCTAGGACTACTCTTGCCATGCAGTCTTAAGGAATAATTTCTATTAAAATAATGACTGACAACTGGGACAGTTCAAACACCCTTGTATAGCACACTTTAAAGAGGTAGATCACATAGACCTGTTTTAGCCTATCCCATTGCAGAACAGCCCACTTGTTCTATATTTATTCAAGCTATGTTCATAACCATATTCATGTTCTTGCTTTTCAGAAGAAACTCAAGGTGACTGGTTTGGAGAAACATAGTTAGCAAACTGTTATTGACATAATGTATTATTAGTAGTATATACTGTATTATTAATAATTTTATTATAATTAATAATTGTTATTAATATATTAGCATGTTGTCTATAATTATTAGCCAAAAAGAATGCTCACTCATCCTTCTGTCCTCTTTTAGACAAATTCTGAGCTCTTCTTGAGAAAAGGGTCAAACACCATTAAAAAAAGGCAAGGTTTTGGAAGAACAACGTCTGGGAAACACCATGTCCTAATCATAGGGAATATTTCATTTGGATATTAACTACTTCTATTACATTAGAAATCTCTGTGAATATCAAACATGAACAAATAGGGGGGCCAACTCTTCATAGTTTCACTACCAATAATGCCTTTCCCCTCTTTTAGAACAAATTACAACCAGGCATGTAAGTGTTTCATATACATTTGCCACATGAAATTTAAGCTCTGTTTGATTCACTACTGTAGGACTAGTGGCTAGTGAGTTATGCAATAAATAATCACAAATGAACTTAATGGGGAGATGAAGACATGTGGATTCCAGCTGATAGGAACAGCTTCCCATTTGATTTTTGTTAATTTCTCCAAATCTTGAGTGAGGAACATATTTCTCTGTGTGGGGTACAGGACAGTAGATCAGTTTGTGCACATGATAAAGTACCACAAACATTGCATCCTACTTGGAGTATACAGACAGACTGCAGGCTGCCTCAACTAGAAGCAATAGCAATGCTGGCTCCCTAGGCAGCTTTTATTTTTCATTCCAAATGTTTCTGCAGTACTATCTCAATTATTGCCATTTATACATGTACTTAGGAGTGTGGCAAAAATTGGAAGCTGTGTGTTATTACTAACAATGTTACCTTAACTAAGTAATAAAGTATACATTAACTAGGCACAAAACAAAGCCAGGTAGGCCTATGTAAACCTTTTGTACTCTCTCCCTCTCTGACTCATGAAGCATGGCTACATTTTATTCTGTTTGGTCTCATTCAGTCCCTGTACCTCTTCAGGACAAAAGGACTTAATTTCCTGCATTTCTATGTCACTCCACATTAAGAAAGCACTTCTTTTATAGGTCTATTAAATTGGAAATGTCATGTAGGGTACAAAAATATGGTCATGAAATTCCAACTTGAAATTCCAGGCCTGTGTGCAAATTTGAAAACAAAAACAAGCTGGGCATGGTGGCACACACCTTTAATCCCACCACTCAGGAGGCAGAGGTAGGAGGATCAGTGTGAGTTTGAGGCCAGCCTGGGACCACAGTGAGTTCCAAGTCAGCCTGGACTGGAATGAGACCCTACCTCAAAAAAAAATATTTAACTGAAAATGAAAACAGTTGGCAACCCACTATGTGATTTCAAAGAGCCTTATCCCATGTTCAAATGAAAAAGTCAAAAGTATGGAATTTAAGGAAGAATTTCTGAGCAAAGCTTTCTGGGAGAGCAATGTATTATGTGATTTCTTTTCCCATGCGACAGAGGGAAGGGTGAAGGAGATGCAGAAAGTAGGAGAGAGGGGGTTGAAAGAGGCCACTTAAGAAGCCTGTCTAGGCCAGGCATGGTACTGAATGCCTTTAATCCCAGCACTTTGGAGGCTGAGGTACTAGGACTGACATGAGTTTGAGGCCACCCTGAGAGTACAATGTTAATTCCAATTCAGCCTGGGCTAGAGTGAGACCCTGTTTTCAAACTCCCCACCAAAAAAGTAGGATGACATGATAAATATGTGGGGGATTCTGGCTTAGAACAACTCAAAGAATAACAGCTGAAGGAAGTGGTAATGTGCAAGACTGGCCTCCTGCCCAGCACTGTCTGTCCAAGGATCTTGAGGACGTCCTACAAGTAGATACAGGCCTCATGGGGATGCCTTCTAGATTCTGCCTGAGGACTTCCTAGAGGAGCAAAGGGATCCTGCCACAGAGTCTTTATGGAACAAATTGTCAAAAATCAGTGGACAAGTAAGCCACATTTACTCACAAGTAAATGAATCCTCTGGCCCTCATACTTGCACAGATACTCTTAGTTACTTAACTACTGAGCCATCTCTCCAGCCCAAGGTCCATGTCTAATATTGTTGTACTTCGGACTGTGTCACTATGTATTTTGGCAGGACACTCCATGTGAACATGGCACTGCTATACTTTGTAAGTCATCTTATTCTCTTCAACAGTGAGAAAGGAGGTAGGGATTGTGGATTGCTTCTAGCAGCTCCAGGCCTCAGATCCTCAGAGCAATACTACACTAGTAAAAAACTCTTGTCAGACTTGGTTTGAAGAATATTACAAAAGTCTCTAGCTGGCCCTTCTTCAGTTACAGTCCCACCTTCTAAACCAATCACTGTTCCGATAGTATAAGGCATCAGCCCATAAGCCCTGAGGTCAATATAATCTACTGTTTGAACTGAGGAAGGTGCAAGACATATTTCATCTTTAAAATCCACTACTTTATGTCCATGGTCTCATTTTTTATTTACCACAAAATGAAGAAACTAAGTAACATATACAAGGTCATTAGTTATTAGATGGCTATAGAATCATGGTCATCTAACTGAAATTTTATCCTTTCCAACACTTCAAATCTTTTAAAAGATTTTATAGATCAAACAGACCCTATTCATTTGATATCTGCCAATGAGAAACTAGATTAGGCAACCTTTAATGCCACTTTTACCTCCTATGACTGTAAAGCAAGTCACTAACTGATTTCTTGCAGGTTTGGGGTCAGGATCTAGAGTCATTCATTCTCCTATTTATTTAAGTCATTCCATACATATTTACTGAGTACCTATCAAGTTGTTCAGAAACTTGTCTCTAACAGTATTACTCATTTAAGAGCACCAAACTAAAATCCACTGAACAACATGTCAACTGACTAGCAAATAGAAAAAAATTATCATAATAAATTCACACAATCACCAATTAAAACATAGCTATTAGTAACCAATTTCATCTACTTATAGAGACAGAGGCCAACAGCTTTTTTTACAGATATGATAATCACTAATGTGCACATGATGGAAATAATAGATGTCATGAAAATCAGAAATCTTGAGGTATAAAAATCACATAATATCCTTCTACAGATATATATCCAGTTTTCCCAACACCATTTGCTGAAGAGGCTGTCTTTTCTCCAATGAGTATTTTGGGCATTTTTATCGAATATCAGGTGGCTATGGCTACTTGGGCTTACATCTGGTCCTCAATTCTGTTCCACTGATCTACATGTCTGTTTTTGTGCCAGTACCATGCTGTTTTTGTTACTATGGCTCTGTAGTATAGGTTAAAATCAGGTATGGTGATACCACCAGCCTTACTTTTGGTGCTCAGTATTATTTTAAATATTCGAGTTTTTTTGTGATTCCAAATGAATTTTTGGATTGTTTTTTCTATTTCCATGAAGAATGCCTTTGGAATTTTGATAGGGATTGCATTGAATGTGTAGATTGCTTTAGGTAAGATTGTCATTTTCACAATATTGATTCTTCCAATCCAGGAACAAGGGACGTTTCTCCACTTTCTAGTGTCCTCTGCAATTTCTCACTTGAGTGTTTTAAAGTTCTCATTGTAGAGATCCTTTACTTCCTGGGTTAGGTTTATTCCAAGGTCCTTTATTTTCTTTGATGCAATTGTGAATGGGAGTGATTCTCTGATTTCATCCTCTGTGTGTTTGTTGTTAGCATATAGGAATGCTACTGATTTGCGTGTATTTATTTAGTATCCTGCTACGTGGCTGTAGGTGTTTATCAGCTCTAACAGTTTGCTAGTAGAGTCTTTAGGGTCCTTTGTATATACAGTTGTGTCATCTACAAATAATGATAACTTGATCTCTTCCTTTCTAATTTGTATCCCTTTTATGTGTGTCTCTTGCCTTACTGCTATGGCTAAGACTTCCAAAACTATATTAAATAAAAGTGGGGACAGTGGACACCCTTGTCTTGTTCCTGAATTTAGCCTTCATATATGTTAACAACAAACACACAGAGGATGAAATCAGAGAATCCATCCCATTCACAATTGCATCAAAGAAAATAAAGGACCTTGGAATAAACCTAACCCAGGAAGTAAAGGATCTCTACAATGAGAACTTTAAAACACTCAAGTGAGAAATTGCAGAGGACACTAGAAAGTGGAGAAACGTCCCTTGTTCCTGGATTGGAAGAATCAATATTGTGAAAATGACAATCTTACCTAAAGCAATCTACACATTCAATGCAATCCCTATCAAAATTCCAAAGGCATTCTTCATGGAAATAGAAAAAACAATCCAAAAATTCATTTGGAATCACAAAAAAACTCAAATATTTAAAATAATACTGAGCACCAAAAGTAAGGCTGGTGGTATCACCATACCTGATTTTAACCTATACTACAGAGCCATAGTAACAAAAACAGCATGGTACTGGCACAAAAACAGACATGTAGATCAGTGGAACAGAATTGAGGACCAGATGTAAGTCCAGGTAGCTATAGCCACCTGATATTTGATAAAAGTGCCCAAAATACTCCTTGGAGAAAAGACAGCCTCTTCAGCAAATGGTTTTGAGAAAACTATATATATATATATATATATATATATATATATATATATATATATATATATATATATATATCTGCAGAAGGATGAAAACAGATTCTTCTCTCTCTCCATGCACAAGAATTAAGTCCAAATGGATTAAAGACCTTAACATCAGACCTGAAACTCTGAAACTGCTAGAGGAAAAAGTAGGGGAAACCCTTCAACATGTTGGTCTTGGCAAAGACTTTCTGAATTCAACCCCAATTGCTCAGGCAATAAAACCACAGATTAATCACTGGGACCTAATGAAATTACAAAGATTTTGCTCTGCAAAGAACACAGTGAAAAAAGCAAAGAGTCAACCTACAGAATAGGAAAAAATCTTCGCCAGCTACATATCTGATAGAGGATTAATATCTAGGATATACAAAGAACTCAAAAAGTTAAATAATAAGGAATCAAACATGCCAATCAAAAAATGGGCTAAGGAGCTAAATAGAGAGTTCTCAAAGGAAGAAATACGAATGCATATAAGCATCTAAAAAAAATGTTCTACGTCACTAGCCATCAGAGAAATGCAGATTAAAACTACATTGAGATACCATCTCACTCCTGTCAGATTGGCCACAATCATGAAAACAAATGATCATAAATGCTGGTGGGGATGTGGAAAAAGAGGAACCCTTCTATACTGCTGGTGGGAATGCAATCTGGCCCAGCCATTGTGGAAATCAGTGTGGAGGTTCCTAAAACAGCTAAAGATTGATCTACCATATGACCCAGCTATAGCACTCCTAGGCATATATCCAAAGGACTCATCTCATTTCCTCAGAAGTATGTGCTCAACCATGTTTATTGCTGCTCAATTTATAATAGCTGGGAAATGGAACCAGCCTAAATGTCCCTCAACTGATGAGTGGATAATGAAGATGTGGCACATATATGGAGTTCTACTCAGCGGTAAAGAAAAATGAAGTTATGAAATTTACAGAAAAATGGATGGACCTGGAAAGGATTATACTAAGTGAGGTAACCCAGGCCCAGAAAGCCAAGCGCCACATGTTCTCTCTCATATGTGGATACTAGCTACAGATGATTGGGCTTCTGTGTGAGAATGAAAATACTTAGTAGCAGAGGCCAGTAAGTTAAAAAGGAGACATAAAGGGAAGAGAAAGGAAGGGAGGAGGGTACTTAATAGGTTGATATTGTATATATGTAAGTACAATGATTGTGATGGGGAGGTAATATGATGGAGAATGGAATTTCAAAGAGGAAAGTGTGGGGGGTGGGGAGGGAAGGAACTACCATGGGATTTTTTTTGTAATCATGGAAAATGCTAATAAAAATTAAAAAAAAATTTTAAAAATCACGTAACATGTAATGGCTTTAATGTCAACAGACAAAAGTCTCTAAAACAGTCATCACTGTTAGCACACAGACACGGCTGTAAAGTGAAAGAGGATGACAAAAGTTTTATACAGGTCATTTTTCAGACCTTGCACATAGCTACTCAAATACTTCCTACATGTTATCAAAGCATGACTTCTCTAAAGTATCCACAGCATGTACTAAGTGCCCATCATGGCACACCACACAACGTCAAAGACACAACTTTGCTTTTCCAACTATACTTTCTTGAGGCAGCTTCTGATTGGAAATGATAACATAGTACAGCTTTGATTAAGGGCCTTTGCTGATATTGGTAAATTAAAGGAACACAGGTTAGGGGGTTTTATCTTTACTTCCAGTCATGGAATGCACCTTGTATACACATCTGGCAAAGGCAAAAAGATACAGAGAAAAGGCCTTCTGTCTCATCATCCTTTACACATCATTGACCCATTTATCTTTTTTTATTCATCTGCAAAACAGAAATAATATGTGCTATGAGGCATAGTGAGAGAATCAATGATTATTTATACAGCCATACCAAGCTCTTGAATTATATTTTAAATTAAGCAAGCACAAGTGCCTTGCCTCTTAAGAAAGTCCCTCTAGCAACTAAGGCTCTACGTCTCCAATAATGCAAACAAGTCAGGTGAGCTCAGAAGAATGCTATTATGATGAACATACATGTGGTTCAGAATGTCATCCTATGACATTAACACTCTGACTGCACTAACCACTTCACAGCACATCCCTAGAAGAGGATTTCTCAAATTACAACAATCTTCATCCACTTGTTCAGAAGAAGTCATAGCCAACCAGTCTGGCAGAATTATTTTGCACCAAAGTCAACTCAGTATTAACTTTTGTAACCCTAGCACATGGCCAGCCTTGATAGCCTTTGTAGGGAAGTCTACAAGGTTCTTGACTTCAAATAACCCTTGGTATGGAAACTAAGGAATAAACATACATCAATAGGAAGTCATGCACTGGAAAGGAAGCTGAATGAGTTCTGGTTCCAAGCCTATTATTTATTAGCCATTTTATCCGAAACAGAGTTTTTCTCACTGTCATCTTCAAGAAAGGGCCTGGCTACATGTATATAATCCTCATGAACTGAATTATAGATTCTGATCAAGGTTTAAACTTTATGATACAACCTTAGAAGGTAGATAAATCTTAAGAGAATGAGCAGCCAGTGTCCTTCAGAAAGAGACTGATCCAAGTGAATTATGATATAAGTCCCCAGAGGAAAAGAAACAAGAGGAGGGGTTCAAAGGGGCAGGTGGGACTATTCTTCTGGCTGCATTTGTAACAGGGTAACTGAGAGTTTCAGACAGAACCCTGGTCTCAGAGTTCCTTGTTTCAGGACACATCTATTTCTACTCTTTCAATAAAAAGTGTTCTCTGGAGTTGGAATTCTCAATCCAGAGGTTTGTAGCTGTGGGATTAGCTTTCCTGAATAGCTAGAGGATACCTGATCAATTGCCACCATTATCTACCTTGAGAAGATCCTTGTCTAAGACACACTAGCCTCTGAAGAGGAGTGCAATGAGTGATCCCTGAGGGTATATATCTGTCTTCACTCTGGCTGACCCCTCACTAGCTCTTTAATCCTGGAGTAGACACATCTGTGGACTTCATTTTCACTCAAAACCTCACTAGCATCACTAATTACATTTAGAGAACTACAAGAAAGGTATACATGAACACTAAGATCTTCTAAGAACATAAAGCAGAGTCATTTACTAATACCCTTAATAACAAAGCACAAACGTGAGGACTATTGGGATAGTGAAATTATGAGTTTGGATTCTACTTCCAGTAATGATAGACTCTATCTTATAACAAGACGGCCTCCTGACAACACAGTACTCACTAAGTACTTTACAGTTGCATAGAAATTAAAGGCCAAATTTTTTGTTGGTGTTGTTAAGAAGAAAATTAGAAGACACCAAACTTAACTGAATTGTTTTCTTGATCTCCCAAATGGAAACTTAAACTACATTTTGTTTCCACTTATTTACTCAGTAATATCTTAAATACATTTTTCAAAAAATAACTCAAATTTTCATGATTCCTACTTCTCTAACTCACAGGCAGTGTGAATGGGAATGAGAAGTTCAATTTTGTGAATGCAAATGTGACACTTATAAATAGAGGTTTTCATGACTGGTAAATCAGATTTACAGAACAGCAGCTGTTGCAAATGGTCATGACCGCATCTCATTTGATAACAGCATGTAGTTTCCATATTGAGAATTTTAAGAACTGATTTCAGTGACTGGAAATAACTTCTTGATTTTCTCCTCCTTATGAGTTGAGTTTGTTTGGACAGATGCAGTTATTCTGAAAGGGAATATAAAACAAATAGGAGCAAACTGTCATTTTGCTGAGCTAGGTAAAAAGGAACCCCCAGTTCTTCTAAAATGAGGGTTTGTGTTAGTAAAGAGCTGACAGTTCAGCATATCTAAAATGAAATCCCAATGTGAATTACTTCCTCTCATCAGGAATAAGTCAGAATTTAGCTAGTTACTTTAAGTTCAATTTGCAAAAGACTTTGATATATGTCTGTCCCCAATGGTGAAGTTACTGTAACTACTGTGTAACTGTTCCCTCTGCTGTAGAGACACTTCTCTGTGATAAGTCATGAGGTGTTCTATGCTATATCTACACTGAAGGGAAAATATGCCGACACCTCTATCAAGTTACCCTAACTCTTACATAACTTCTTCTGCTATGGAGATGTTTGTGACAAACCATTAGGACCTATATGTTATATCTACACTAAGAAGGACAGACACCAGCACTAATATTAAGCCTTGAAATAGCAAATATTTTCCAAGCACTCACTACTCAAAATAAGTAATTGAAAAATTAGTGCTGCACTTTTGCTATCATGAAAGCCTTATGGTTTATTAAACTATTGTACATTGTCCTAGAAACAAGGGAAGGGAAGTGCTAACCATACCTGGAGGTGTCCCATTCCTTCTTAGACTCCATTTTGCTGGCTACATGTGATGCTCATTATGATACAATTTTCAAAAGTCAGAATGAGAGCTAGAGAGATTGGTTAATGGTTAAGGTGCTTGCCTGTGAAGCTTAAGATCTCCTGTTTGAATCTCCAGGTCTTACATAAGCCAGACGCAGTGAAACAAGTGTGCAATGTCATACATGTACACAAGGGGGCGCATGTGTCTGTAGTTCACTTACAACAGCATTATATTTTATAACATGTATAGGTATCAGCTTATGGAGGCCAAGGGCAGAATGTGGTGGTTTGATTCAGGTGTCCCCCAAAGACTTAGGTGTTCTGAATGCTAGGTTCCCAGCTGATGGAGATTGGGAAATTAATGCCTACTGGAGATAGTGTATCATTGTGGGCAGGCTAATGGGTTTTATAGCCAGTTTCCCCATGCCAGTATTTGGCACACTCTCCTGTTGCTATTGTCCACCTTGGCCACGTGGTGATGTTTCCTCTCTGCTCATGCTATCATTTTTTCCCTACCATCATAAAGCTTCCCCTTCGAGTATGTAAACCAAAATAAACCCTTTTCTCCCAAAAGCTGCTCTTGGTCGGGTGATTTCTGCCAGCAATGCAAACCTAACTGCAACAAGTGGTTAAGGTGTTTGCCTGCAAAGCCAAACAGGATGCTGGTTCAATTCCCCAGAACCCACATAAGCTAGAAGCACAAGGGGCACATGCATCTGGAGTTTGTTTGTAGTGGCTGGTGGCTTGGGCATGCCCATTCTCTGCTGTCCATGCCTCTTTCTTTCTCTCAGCTAATAAGATATATTTTTAAAAAGGAGAAAAACAAATAAGTAAGTAAAATTTTAAAAAGAATGCTCACATCCTCCTTACCCCACCTCTGGCTCCACCATCCTAATAGTTTGACACTGACCAGCCAGTCACTATATCTAAAATTAATGCAGAAGTAACATCCAAGGATCTAAAGGGGTAATCCAAGCTTTGTCATCAGAGGAAGAGAATTAACTATTAATGGTTTTGCTGTTCATGTTTTCTGACATTCTTCATAGAAATATATTTCACTGAAAAGTAGGAACTATCTAAATCAAGCATCACAAGTTACAGTAAGCTTTGACTGGTAAGATCTGATCAGATTTCCAGTGCCTGGTAAAAGTGGAGAAAGAACATAGCATTTTATAAATTTTTCATTTAGACTAAGCAAGACAAAGCCGAGGTGTCTCAGTCACTTTGGTCTGTCTCACAGGTGTGGCCATCTTACAATGAGGCCTTCTAACTTCTTGGTACCTTCTTGGCTACCACAAGGGACACAGCATATTTCATAGTATAACTGAATCATGTTAGAGTTGGTTTCTAGTATGTGAAGGAAATCTGAGCATGAGTATAATAACTATAGCACTATCATTTTGAGAGCTCCATCACATTACATTATATTCCTGCTAAAAGGGATTATCTAAAACAAGTATTCTCTGGTCTTTAAAAAAAAAGTGGTGTGTGTGTGTGTGTGTGTGTGTGTGTGTGTGTGTGTGTGTGTTTAAGAGAGAAATAGGAAGAGGGAAGGAGGAACGGACAGGGTGGGGACAGACCAAGGGTATAGGAAGTTGGGAAGACAAAGAGTATCTTTTATTAAGTCTGTGTAGCAACCATATATTTGCAAGGCATATGGGATCCTAAATCCTTCAGCTGCAGATCATGTTACAATTGCTTTGGGCGGGGGTGGGGACGAATTTAATGCAGCAGGCTAAAGAAATTAATGTATAAATGCAACTCTGCATTTCAGCTGTCTCAAGGAAATGTGTAATACACCCTTGGGGATGGGAGATCTTTTATCACATTCCTACAAGCCAAGCCCCTCTAATGTACAGGAAAAGTTAAACAGGCTGTTGTAGTCCCAATTTTCTCTTTTTAGAGCTTCCAGATGGGTCATTAAACTCTGTTATGAAAGAAAAGGCCTTTCCATGGAAGGCTGAGGTACTGGAGTCTAGGAAGGGGAGAAGCAGGCTGAGAGTACATTAGTTTTTTGCAATCATAGGGCCTGGCCCTGATTTGCCATAGACTTTCCAGTGATGAAAGACTTCTCAGCAGAGTACCCACAAATAGATAAGGTGATTGGCAGACTCTAGACTATGTCACATGTGGCCAGCACTGTGAAGTTTGCCTGCTGGGACAGGTCTGCAGGTAGGCCTCACAGTGGGCAGTGCCATTTTGGCCTTGCCAATGGGAGGCAGGAGTCCCAGTGACTGACACTGACTCAGAACCAGGCTTGTCCAGATATTCCCAGAAACCATATACGCCCGGGAGGTGTTGTGTGCAAAGGTGCCAGGGGCGGGGGGGTATGGTGGTGGCAATAATTAGTGGTATTAGATTCTTACCAACAAGAAAGGCTAGAAGGTTCATTCAATCTGAATGATAAAAATAAAGATAAGACAGGGTGGCAGGATTGTTCAAAGAATAAAGTGCTTGTCATTTAAGCCTGAGTACCTGAGTTCAAGCCTCAAACTCCATGTAAAAAACAAGAAGCCATGGTGGGCTTCAGTAAGTAATTCCAGAAGTTTAAATGGTGAGTTAGAAGGAGGATAAAGAATTTCCCAGAAGCTCTTGTAAGTGCAGCAAAACAAACAAACCCAGTAATCTTCACCTCAGCCTTCCAATGGCTGAGATTACAGATATGAGCCACCATGCTAATGGTATGTAACATTTTGATGCAACCACCCTAACAGGGCATTATTCATCAGTCTAAATACAAAATATTGAAATTTCAGCTTTTTATAACAAGTAATGTACAACAGATACCCTCTCCCTTTCCAAAATTCTTCCTCCGTTGAATAGCAGGAGGCTAGGGCCAAGTCACATCTATGATGCTCATGGGTTACTGGAGAGAAAAAGTACCTATTTAGCTTCAAAACAACACTGTCAAAATGGTGATAAATAACATATTTGGGAAATTTAAGACCAGTTCTTAAGTGGCCCACTTAAGAACTTATAAATGAAAAACCAGAAAAACACAATAGACAATGAGGTCTGGTGGATAAAGAGCTCTGTTATGATGAAAATTCACAGAAATCATCCTCAAAACTTCAGTTAATCAAGCTCTTCATAGAGTATTTATTGGATTTCACCTAAATGTAAATAGTATTAATGGCTATGATTCTCACTCATACAAATAAGGGAAGAGTTGACAATCTTTCTCATCAGCCATCACAGTGTTTAATAAGCCTTTTCTTTACTACCTTATTCCGTGTACTATACTCTAAACTTTGTCTCCTTTTATGTGTTTGGATCATTGTGCTTCTAAGTTAGATGATTAGGCAATGACATACTTAAGTTTACTGCTATCACAGTAAATGTTATTTACTGCCTTCTCTGTTTCTGATCATTAGCAAAGTTGTTGGTAATGAGCCTTGTCTCTTTCCTAAATTAAAATTATCCCACGCAACAATATTTTATTAATTCCTAGATCCATATGGGGGAAAACACATTTTTTAAAAATGCACTGCTAAAGTCAAACCTATGGTAGACTGTTAATAGTTCAAACAGTATCATTTTCCAAAATAATCTTTTTTAAAAAAAATTTGTTCATTTTTTTATTTAGTTGAGAACAACAGAGAGAGAAAGAGGCAGAGAGAGAGAGAGAGAATAGGCGAGCTAGGGCCTCCAACCACTGCAAATGAACTCCAGACGCGTGCGCCCCTTGTGCACCTGGCTAATGTGGGTCCTGGGGAATCGAGCCTTGAACCGGGGTTCTTAGGCTTCATAGGCAAGCGCTTAACCGCTAAGCCATCTCTCCAGCACCAACATAATCTTTGTTTGAGAGTACCCCAGGTTGGCTTCAAACCCACTGTGTAGCCAAGGATGATCATTTCTGATCTTCCTGTCTTCACTTCCTGGGTGTTAAAGTTACAGGCATGCACCACCACACCTAGTGCTGGTAACTGAACCTAGGACTTCATGCATGCTAGCCAAGAACTGTACCAACTAACCTGCATCCCAAGTTCTTCAAAATTATTTTTAAATTATAGAAATAAAGGCTACCCAATTTTGCAAGTTTCTGTGAATACCTTGTGTGGTGGTTTGATTTAGGTGTCCCCATAAACTTAGGTGTTCTGAATGCTAGGTTCCCAGCTGATGGAGATTTGGGAATTAACGTGTCCTGGAGGCAGTGTATTGTTGGGGGGGGGGGGGACTTAAGGATTTTATAGCCAGTTTCCCTTTGCCAGTGTTTGGCACATTCTCCTGTTGCTATTGTCCACCTTATGTTGGCCAGAGGGTGATGTCCACCTTCATGCTATCATTTTTCCCAGCCATCATGAAGCTTCCCCCCTCAAGTCTATAAGCCAAAATAAACCCTTTGTTCCCAAAAGCTGCTCATGGTCAAGTGATTTCTGCCAGTACTATGAACCTCAATGCAACACTTTGATATCAAACAAAAAGTCCTAAGTTTAAAAAAAAATAATGCCTATCTTTTCTATTATGTTAAGATACTTATATATAGTTATACTTTTTAGATTTTTTTATTTTCACACCTTAAAGACATCTTCAAGACACCTCTACTCTAATTATGAATACTTGCTTAGCATGATATCTTCTAACATAAATTTCCAAACAGATTACAGCGTAAATTTTCAAAAGGTTTCAGCATGCTACCTTTTCTGAAGTGCTTTATAGATAAATCTTGGCTTCCCAGAAGTTACTCTGAATTTATTCCGCCATTCTTAGTTAAAAATCACAAAAAGTAATTGTGAGTACCATAACAGACAATAAAAGCAAAAGGTGCCCAAAGTAGGGCAGCTAACCCAGCTTGACAGAAGGCCCTTAGCAAGTGAGTTCGAAAGGTGAGGAGGATGGGGATTAAGGTGCAAGCAGCAGGGGGACACAGGCAGTACGGGGATATCAGGACAAGTCATGAAGAAAGTTTTCTAGATGATCCAAATGGTAAGGATAAAAGCTTTAACGGTTTTGGTTTGAAATCTACCTAGAATATTGTCATCAACAATGTGACCATAAGGTAACATTTCTTTTTATCTCAGACCTATACCATTATTAGCACGAAAGATGCCCTCAGCAGGCAGTAGGATACGTCACACCTACAGTAAATGGTCTCAACTTGTCTTCCTTTGAAATCCCATCTTTTTTCCTATGGTGGTCTTCTCTAATCTGATGTCAATGTTTCTGCCACCTACTTTTGGACATGGAAAAACTACCAAGGTAGGCATATGGAAATCATCTTTAAAATAGGACCACATAAGGTCCATGTGAGACTGTGGGACTTCTCTGCTAAGCAGATAAACTAGGAAAAGACCTGATATTATTATGCTAGTTATCCAGGGATCACTTTATTTACTGTCCAACAATTTGGTATCATCAAGGTAATTTAAGGCCAGAAATACAAGCAGAAAGGTCAACAATTTCTAAAAGTAGAAACGCTCACTCACCTGTCACTCTATAGATTATGTAACAGTGTAGTCTAGGTAACCCACAAACAGGCTACAATGTGCTTTTTATAATGTAGCTAGACTGGAAGATTCCTCTAATACTTTTAATACCTTTAAGCAATAGTGGGATTGTGAAAGCAAATCTGTTCCATTAATTCATTTGTAAAGGGCTTACCCAATGTCACTGTCTCAAAAGCCTCTAGTCAGTGACACATGAAGCGCTGAGAGACCAGAAGCACGTGGCATCAGGGGCACCATGGGCAACTTCTCTTCCAACGTCAGCAGCTGTTTTCTAAGCTTATATGCCTGTGTTCTTCCCCATGAACTTTAGCTTGGAACAAGGCACAAAGATGATACCAAAATGGAAAAAAATATAACAGCTGAAGTACAAGTCCTGTTTGTTTGCTTGAATAGTTGACATTTTATTGTTTATTCTTTGGCAATGCTTGGAGCTTAAGCTCCCAGCCTGCTGCATGCTGGGCAAGTGCTCTACCACTGATCTACACCCATAACCTGAAGAACAAGTACTTATAACTTAAACTTAAAACTTATAGCTTAAAACATAGAACCACTGGAAGAAAAGGACCTGGTGTTATCTACACTTTTAAATTGAAAATGTTCAAGTTTTCTTTTCTATTTGGAAGACTTGGTTCTACCAATAAGCTCCATGTTCTTAACCATGCATGTGTCTAACCCTTTCTGAAACATATATAAAATAAAAACAGTAACTGAAGTTAGAGACATATGCTTCTCAAAAGGGTTTCTGGAGAAAAAAACAAAAAGCCTAGAACTTAAAACTGGCACCCAATTGACAGCTGTCTAAAACAAAACAAAATAAAGGAATTTAAAGACTACAGAATGTACTAAAAAGTTAGATACACAGAAAACCATTGTGAATGAAGTCTGAGGTGAAAAAGAAAGGCAAGAATGACAAAAGGAATATTTTTATCTGTATTTTTATTACAATTATTATTCAGCATATAATCCCCTACAGTCACAGTAGCAACGGCCTGAACTTCACAAATTTCTAGTTATTACAAACAAATATCAACCAACTGCTATAACCACCACTTCATCAATTTCTATGTGACATGTGGGCAAGTAACCCCCAGGGTGGAAGTCATGGTCTAGTGGAAGGCCCAAGAGGATTAACTTCCCTGAGTCATAATGCTGAGCTCACTAACAGAGGTGGGATTTCAGGCTTTAGTAGAGGACTGGGAATGCCTTCAGAATCCCAAAACAGCTGGTATTTTTCTCCTGCTTTTAGGAAAGTTTGCACTTCCAATACAGATCCTTTAAACCAAAGTCAGACCTATGGATGCAGAAAAATTACTGAGCCAGGTATGGAAGCTCTTCCCTAAATCTTAGCACCCAGGAGGCTGAGACAGGAGGATCATGAGTTCAAGGCCAGCCTGGGCTATAAGACAAGATTCTATCACAAACACAATAATAGAAACCCTGATCAGAGAGGCTTTGTTCAAAGAAGACATTAATTTCTTCCTCTGTGCTTAGAGGGCAGGGTTAATGGGAGAATTTACACAGAAGCACTTTGAAAATACATCACCAATGTATAGTAGGTTGTCTCCTAAAATGTAAGAGGTAAGGAGCCATGGAGACACAGATGTGCTCAGCGATGACACACAGAATCCACCTTGCATAATGATTTTTCGGAAGTAATATGTTAGGAAAGTGGGGATAAATGCTGAGCCTGGGCCCTGGAGTGTAATTTATAGGCTGAATAGCCCAGGTGATCTCCACAGTGCAGAACAATCTTCAGATTTGTGGCTCTTGCCTTATTAAATCGACAGATCTCATGGCTTATGCATATATGTCAGCTTCATGATTCAGGGATCCCTAGGTCTTTTAAATTCCAACTCATTACTGCTCCTTACTCAATACACTGTAATCCCATAAACTGAGCAAAGCCTTCTCTGCTTTCCCCCTTGAACACAGAGATACATTCCACCTTCAAGGGTTCACAACTCCTTCAACCCTCCAAAGGAACAGAAGCTAGAATGGGATCTATGCCAAATAGTCACATAAGGAGGGCTAAAGGTCCTATATTCACTCTCCATGCTCCTTCTGGATTTCTTTATTGGAGTCAAGAGAAGTTACCTGATAACCTTTGAAATGACTCTCCCCATGTGTGGAATTCTCCCTTTTCCTTAGTTAAAATAAATAAATAAATAAACAAACCTTCTCTGTAAGAACCAAGGGTAGAAAGTAATGCTCAAGGGATGACAGGAATCTAGGATAAAAATTAGAAGACTGGATCCAACAGGAGTCAAGGAGTCATCTTACATGAAATTCATAAGTCAGAAAGATAAAGGGAAACACCCCCCCTCCCCACACATGGTTGAGGCCAACCCACATGAGTTTGAGCTTCCACAGAGGGTTATGAAGTCAAAACCCAGCAGTAAGAACACCCACTTGCTAAGAACATCTGCCCTGTGGCGCTCTCTGCAAGGCCTCTGGCAGTACTAGATGGCCATGATGATTTCTCAAACTCAACATCAGAGACACATAAAGTGTTACCTCGTTCTAAATCTCACGACTCTGACAGCAATATATAGTTCTACCAAGAACACTCAGCAATATTAATCTTCAGTAAGATCTCATCTTTATATTTTGCCATATCCAACAGAAACAAAGGATGAGAGGCCACTGTATCTGAACAACACAGCTGCACCAAGAAAACACCAACAAAAATCCTCACTGTCCATGAAGCTAGGAATGTCCCCAATACTCAACCCAACACATATGGGCACTAATTGCTCCTCATCATGGGTGACTGGGTGCTAATTATCCTGTCCAGTCATGCTCTTTAGTCTTTAAATAAAACACAAAAAGCCATAATGTTGAAGGAATTTCTATCATAGGCTTAATGTAAGCTATTCCCAACAGGCTCATGTGTTTTAATAATATCTGGTCCCCATTGGATGGTATGGTTTTAGAAAGGTGTGGGGACTGGCTGGTGGAGGCAAGTCACTGGAGGTGGGTCTTTGAGTATCAGAGCCTGGTCCTGCTTGCTGACCCAGCCTTTGCATCCTAATCCTCCAATATATGAATAGGCAGCACTGCAAATTCCCACCTCCATGAACCAAGCAGGCTCCACCTCACCATGACTCAGAGAGCCAAAACAAACCATTCCACTCTTACAGTATAGTCAGGTATTCTGTCACAACAATAAGGAAAGTAATTGATACAATAGAGTAGATTCAAAATTCAGTTCCTGAATTCTGGAGTTCAAGAAATATTTGAGTCCCAAAACAAACCATTTGCCACAAGTTTTTCCAATATTTTTTAATCTTTCTGAAAAAAAAAGCACAAAAACTAAAATAAACTTCCTAAGGGCTTATTTAGCCTAAACAGCAAAGCTTCTTAAGAACATATGCAAAAAAACACATGGATAAGATTTAATAAATGTATTAAAAATAAAAGCCATGGAATTACACAGAAAAATATGTTTCAACTTCTAAATATATTTGAAAATTGAGAAAACATAAACATTGTTGTTCTTCCCATACGTTCAGCATTTTTTTAAAAAAATTATTTAGTTGAGAGTGACAGAAAGAGGCAGAGAGAGGGAAAGAGATGCAAATGGGTGTGCCAGGGCCTCTAGCCATTACAGATGAAATCCAGATGCTTGTACCACCTTGTGCATCTGGCTGTACATGGGTACTATAGAACTAAACTCAGGTCCTTAGGCTTTGGAGGCAAGTACCTTAACTGCTGAGCAATCTCTTCAGTCCATCAGTGGTTTTTTTGTTGTTATCACTTTCTGATGTTACTGGGGATTGGGCCAAGGGTTAGGCAAGTACTCTCATCCAGGGTCTGCTCCCCCAGCCTTGCATATTCAATGTTCAATGTCCAGGCCAGGCTCTTCTTTCACTTGGACTGCAGGGACAAGTGGTTACTATTCTGGGCAGGATTTCACACAACATAACAAGAGGTACCACACACAGAAGCAGACTGTTTGGCTGCAGTGCCATCCTTTTCCTCAGGAATTATCTTCACAAGTTTTGCACAGTTACTCCTGCAAAGCTGTTGATTCACTCAAATCACCCACAAAAGGAATTTTAAAGTTCCTTCAAGAGACTAATTTACAAGTTGCTATAAACATAGCTCTTAAATTCAGTATTATTGTTGACCTAAAAACTCTCTTTCTCTTTGGCTTCTATGACAACCACAGTCCTAATTCTTCTCTGGCTCTTTGATCTGTCCTGTTTTCTTTATGGCCTTTTGTGAATCTTCTCCTTAAATGGTCTTCTCTTTGGCCTTCTTTTTCCATGGGAAAGGGTTCATTTATCTTCGGTGCTTTAAAAATTACCTTTGGCTAAGTATGCCATGGTGACAAACAGCAGCCGCCTCTGTTGTTAGTATACAGTCTGTTCATTGTGTATGTTGCCCCAAGGGGCATGGGAGATGTCCCTTTTCAGTGGATATTCATGTCTTTCATCTTGTGCTGTTTGCAATTTTTAGATTCCACATAGCATGTGTGGGCAGTGCCCTTGGGCATCCCTAGGACATGGTGGTAGACAGGGCTCATATTGGCTCAGCCAAACATGACTAAGCTGGAGCACATGATTTAAGGTCCTCTGCAAGACAAGTACTTGAGCTGACAAGAGTTCCATATATCAAAGAAATGGGACAATAGTAAGTTTCATATACATGAATTTGAATTCATGGTGGCTGAGAAGCACCCATATACCCCAGATGGCTGTGTGTGTACATCCCCAATCATGTAATTTGTCCCCTAGACAAATGATGGGCTCTGCATGCATGAAGGCTTGTGTGGCACTGCTCCTTCTTGGATAAATCTACCTATGAATCCTACATCCTGTGTAAAAAATTACCTGCAGGTTGATATGCCCCGATGTCTGACCTGAGCCCAGGCAATTTCTGGTCTCCTGATTAAAATTTCCAGACTCTACATGAACATCTAGATTAGACAAATACTCTAATACTTCAAATTATACTAGCCTAAAATGAAAGCTGTTAGTTTTTTTTTTGTTTGTTTGTTTGTTTTTTTAATTTTCCTCTTCTTCCTTTTCTATTGCCTCTTGGTTAATGCATTACCTTTACCAATTACTCAAATAAAGTGAAATAAAACTTCCCTCATCCTTCCTACACTATACTATTGCAGTAGCCTCTCTGCCCCATTTTCACCCTCTCTAGCCAATCCCTTACTTTATCAGCACTCAAGATCTGAACAACTGACCCTTACTCCCACTTAGCAGCCTAATCTTCTACCTACTGCTATTGCTTTGGTAATGTAGAGGTTCGCCATGTTCCATTTTTAAAGATTCTTCTCCCCACTCTCATGTCTGTATTTTACTTCAGTTGTGTATTGTTCATATGATTACCTAAGCTCAAAATTATAGGGTACTCAAAACTCAAGGTTCAGCTCAACTACTAGGCCCTAAAATGACTTAAGAGTCATTTTCTGCATAGCTATGCTACAGCTAGGACCACCAAGAAAGTATTATGAGGCTCTATCCACTATGCATAGTTAGTTGTTTATACATTAACTGCCTTACTTTGGGCATGAACTGCTTAAAACAAGACTCTCTTAGTAATCATCATATACCTACACTATTTATCTCTGTATTCACATTAACTAGACAGACCTCCATAAATATGTGCAGAGTAAATATCAACAATCCTCTTTGCTTCTCTGTTATAATACCTGTTTCTAAATATATTATTTACTTTTTAAAAGTACTGATACATAAATTAGTCTTCCATGCAGATTTTTTTCTTCAACTTTATGTTTATAAAAAATAAGACTCCTGGGCTGGAGAGATGGCTTAGCGGTTAAGCGCTTGCCTGTGAAGCCTAAGGACCCCAGTTCGAGGCTTGGCTCCCCAGGTCCCACATTAGCCAGATGCACAAGGGGGCGCACGCATCTGGAGTTCGTTTGCAGAGGCTGGAAGCCCTGGCGCACCTATTCTCTCTCTCTCCCTCTATCTGTCTTTCTCTCTGTGTCTGTCGCTCTCAAATAAATAAATAAATAATTTTAAAAAAATAAGACCCCAGCTAAAGGGATGGCTTAGCAGTTAAGGCATTTGCCTGCAAAGCCAAAGGACTCAGATTCAATTCCCCAGGACCAATGTTACCAGATGCACAAGGGAGCTCACACATCTGGAGTTTGCAGTGGCTGGAGGCCCTGGCATGCCCATTCTCTCTCTCTCTCTCCCCTCCCCCCTTTCTCTGTCAAATAAATAAATAAATATAAGACCCAAGGAAATGGTTAACTATCCAACCAAAATTAATTTTGTGAACAACACTATCCATTTCAGACCAGCCCAAATGTGTCGTTCCAAATTATCCATATTACTCCTTTGTAAGCCACATTGAGGTCAATCATCCACAGTAAAAGTAACTCACAACTTGGACCACAAATAGAATAGAATAGAAACGTACTACTGAAAAATAAAAGCTAGAGCCACATTTCCTTGAAGAATTGATGGTAACCAGTATGGCGTTATCCAAGTGGAAAGACTCATTTACAAATTCAGAATTGTAAAAGTGAGACAGTTGCATTAACCAGATTTTTGTTTCCATGACAAAGTACCTGGCATACACAATTTAAGGGAGGAAGTCTATTTTGGCTCATGGCTTTACAGGGGTCAGCATGGCCACTCACCTCCATTGTTTTGGGATCTGTGGGGAGCATGTGGTAGAGCAAGAAAGAGGGGACTGGGGCCCCAATATCCCCTTGAAGGGCATGGCCCAAGGACCTAACTTCTTTCCACTGAACCCCATTTGCTAATAGTTCCATCACCTCCCAACAGCACATCAGACAGCAATCAGGCCTTCAACACATCCAAACCATAATAATGATGGGTATTTCCACACAAATTCATACTTAAAAACAGAACGTTTTTAAAATACATTCTTCATTTAGGAATTTTCATTCATCCCTCTGGAATTATTCTCTGCCTTCTCTGCTGTGTTCTGCACTGACAAGCTAACCAGCATCCAGTTTCCTGTTTCCTCTGGCTTCTCACTGGGATTAGCCGAAAGGATCAGAAGGTAGGTATGAGGAGAACAAGAATAGAACATTTCTCACCTTGGGTTCTTCCTTACCAGGCTACAAGTAGTGGCTCTCTTCCAGTTAAGTGTCTTCTCATCCTCAGCTTTTCTTAGTCTCTAGTAGCTAACATGATTCCTTCCCTTTGCTCCTTTAGATGTGGCCTACTGATAACTTCCCATGGTTGCTAGTCCAGGGGTGCTTCGCAATCCTGCACTCACTCCAGGGCTGAGACTCAAACCAGGGCCCACGTGGCAAGCACCTTACCACTAGGCTACCCCTTTCCATCAACTTTAACTTTGCCTCTCTAGTTCTGCTTTTCCCATTACAAAGTAAACAGAATATTAAGAATGGAAAATTACATTGGGGAAGAACTAATAAAAGATACCATAGAAACTACCTAAGAATTTAATCTCTAGATTTTGATGTCATACTTTAAGATACTGACAGAAATTATGTCTCTTGATAGAAATATCTTTTAATATTTTATTTATTTATTTTAAAAGGTGGGAGAGAATAAGAGGGAGGGAGGGAAGAAGGGAAGGGAAGAGAGAGAGAGAGAATGAGCATGCCAGGGTCTCTAGCCACTGCAAGTAAACACCAAACAAATATGTCACTTTGTGCATCTGGCTATACATGGGTATTGGGGAATCAAACTTAGGTGCTTAGGCTTTGCAGGCAAGTGTCTTAACCACTTAGCAATCTTCCAAGTCCCTTGATATAATTATTTTTAAAGGTATAAGTATACTACAATTATGAATATAACTATAGAAGAAAATTCTAAGAGTTACTAATTTGCAAACTTAATTTCAATGATGGTAGAAGGTCCCCTAGGAATAAGATAAATATATGTCTAAGGACTATTTGATGGGCATGTAAGGGGCTAGAAGGTCAACATTCCAAGCGTACCAATGAATCAATGTCAAGCTAAAAGGAAGTAATATTCTGAAGTAGTTTGGAGGATAGTGAGAGTTAGAATGACACCATGAGAGACGATGCTGATAATTAGAGCTTTCAAAGTAGAGACACACAGAAGCCTATTTAGCAAAGCATAGTGACATGTAAAAATTTGTAGTGAGACTAGAGAAATGGCTCCATGGATGAAAGTCCTTGCTGTTCAGATTCTCAGAATCCACATAAAAGCAGGACTGATAGTGAGAAGGGAGGCAGAGGTAAAACAATTGTCAGAACCTTGAGAGATCCATGCACAAAAGAAGGTGGAAGGCGAGGACCAACACACAAAAGTTGTCCTCTGAACTCCACATGTGCACCATGGCACACCTTCCTTCCACTTAACATATACAAAGACAGACAGACAACAACAACAACAAAAACCTAACTGATTAAGCTAATGTAAAAGAAGCCAGTACAGCACTCTTCAATGAGGTTTGATCATCAAAATAACACAGTCATAAATACCTTTAATATCTTTAATAGAGATTTGGGGAAACTAAGATTAGAACATCTCAGCAACTCTAGCACAGTTATTTCTCTAGCACTGAAATAGAGCTTTATTTTTCTGTTATAAGCCAAGTGAAGAGGTTGGATCATGTGCAAAATTACTTATCTTTCAACACCAATATCACACCCCATATGGCAAGAGGCTCACATGAGAAGTGCATGGCAACTGAGATGACTGAGGAACAGCAGGTTCACATCTCACATCTTGGCTCATTCCAGAAATAGCACGGGAGACCACTCAATTTAAGATGTTCTCTGTGCCTTCTATCCCTATCTCTTTCCAGCACCACTGCCATAATGTAAGTTCAAACAACTGAGCATGGTGGAAAAGATCTAGTTATAGTTAAGTACCAAGGTCTAGGCAACACTCATTCCCTTGCCGCCTGTTTCTCTTCCACACTGGAATCTTAGTAAATACTCTCCTACCATGAAGGACAGACATATCATGGGGGATGGCAACAGTAAAGCTCTGAAAGTCAATAGAACTGAGCTGTAGACAAGCTATATCCTACACGAGCTGTGTGAACATGAGCATATTCCATAACTCTTCTAGACTTCATCTTTCTCTTTTTGAAGATATGATCACATTATTCTAGATAGAAATATTTCTGGTAATTTTTAGCTTTAGATATGTCATTTCCAGAGGTATTATTTTCTAATCATAACAATATGCAAGTTGTTAACCCCTGTGAATTCCTCTTTCCTGTCTAAATGTACTTTTTGAAATAGTATCACCATGAAGACAGATTATATATATATATTCCATATTCCATATACATATATATATATATACATATATATATAAAATATGTAATATATATATTCTACATATATATATAGAAGTATGGGTGTGTGTGGTATGTGTGTGTATTATATATGTACATATGCATGTGTGTATATATGTATACATTTAATTGAATACAATATTTCTCATACCTTATGTTCTAAATAAATGTTACTGTTGATGATAATGATTGGCATACAAATTTATTACATGTCCAATTAGAGCCAAGTCACAGGACTTATATAGACAGCAAAAACTTAGGAAGAAACTTGATTCGTATCAAGTTAACACCATTGCCTCAATACCTCCTTGTGTCAATCCATGAACTCCTCAAAATAAAATCCTGCACAAGGCATCATGTCTATTCTGGGCTTCACAAAGTAGGACAGGCTTCCAAAGTATAAATGATAGACCATGCTTACATGAAAATAGAAAGCCTATTTAAAAGTGAGATTTTTTTACTAATATAAGAAAAGTCAAAGGGGGCTAGCTGATAATTTTATTCTCTTAAAAAATGCTACTTATTCCCAAGTGTAGTGGTAACACTTGTAATATCAGTATTCAGGATGGTCAGGATAGTGAGTGTGAGGGCCATGTGGGCTATAGGGTAACTTCTATGCCATCCTGGAACTACAAAGTGAGACTCTGTCTCAAAATAAAAAATTCATTTCACTTCCTATTTTAACCAAACTATTAAAGTAGGGTCAAGGAGCTAGGGAGATGGCCCAACAGTTATGAATACTTACCTTTTAAGCAAGAGGGTCTGAAAGGTCCTGAGACAACCCCAGTTTGATAGCTGAACCCATGTAAAAAGTTAGGCATCTGATGGCAATGACCTTGGGATGACTCAGAAGGCATCATGGTGCTGGGAAGAAGTGGCAGGAGTGCTCAGCACTGCAATATCTCTATCACATCTTCCAAGGCTCAGGGTCCATTGCAGAAGAGGTGGCGGAAAGAATGTAAGAGCCAAAGGAAGGGTAGGACTCCTTACAACATGCTTCTCCAGACACAAAATGGCCTGGATATCCATGACCTCACAGTGCCTGACACTACCTACACAAGATCATCATAATAGGAAGAAAAGATCATGACATCAAAATAAAAGAGAGACTGATTGAGAGGGGGAGGGGATATGATGGAGAATGGAGTTTCAAAGGGGAATGTGGGGGAGGGAAGGCATTACTATGGGATATTGCATACAATCATGTAAGTTGTTAATAAAATAAGTTTTTTAAAAAGTTAGGTATCTAGGGCTGGAGAGATGGCTTAGCGGTTAAGCGCTTGCCTGTGAAGCCTAAGGACCCCGGTTCGAGGCTCGGTTCCCCAGGTCCCATGTTAGCCAGATGCACAAGGGGACGCACATGTCTGGAGTTCGTTTGCAGAGGCTGGAAGCCATGGCGTGCCCATTCTCTCTCTCTCCCTCTATCTGTCTTTCTCTCTGTGTCTGTTGCTCTCAAATAAATAAATAAATTAAAAAAAAAAAGTTAGCTATCTAAAACCCCAGTCAATGGAAGAGATGGGGACAATAAAGAAGAGCTGGGGCTCACAGACTGAAAAACAGCTCAGTGGTGAGAGAAAAAACTGTCTCAAGAAAGAACAGGATAAACAATACAGCAGGGCACCTGAAGCTCTTTTCTGGACATAAGTGCACATTATACAGAGTGCATGTGCAGGTACACATGTGCATACACATATAAAATATGCCATACCACACATAGTCTATACATACATGAAGGTACATACTCAAAAACTCAAAAAGAGTTAAAAAATAAAGTTTAGGATCAGGAAGATTGCTCAATGGTTTAAAGTGCCCCTGTGCAAGCCTGCTGACCCAAGTATGATCCTTCCCAACACCTATATAAACCCAGAAACAAGGTGGAACATCTGTCTGTGATCCCAACACACTTACAGCATGGAGGACAGATCTAGGAAAAGATTTCCTAGCAGCAAAACAAGAAAGACCCTATCTAAAAGAAGGCAGAAGAAGGGGACAGACACTTTAAGGTTGTCCTCTGACTTCTACATGCATGGTGTGGCACGCACACACACACACACATATAGTATAAAAAAATTCATAATAAATAAATTTTAAATGATCATTTGATAGGAAAGGAAAGAAAAAGAAGGGAAAACCTAGAATTAAAACCTGCTAAGACAGAGCTGGAGAGATGGCTTAGCAGTCAAGCGCTTGCCTGTGAAGCCTAAGGACCCCAGTTTGAGGCTCGATTCTCCAGGACCCACGTTAGCCAGATGCACAAGGGGGCGTACGTGTCTGGAGTTCGTTTGCAGTGGCTGGAGGCCCTGGCGCGCCCATTCTCTAGCTCTCTCTCTCTCTCTCTCTCTCTCTCTCTGCCTCTTTCTCATTCTGTCACTCTCAAATAAATAAATAAAAATGAACAAAAAAAATTTTTTTTAATCTGCTAAGACAAAGGTTAAAGATCAGAATTTATATGCCGAATAAAGACAATTAAAAATAAATTATTTGAAAAGGTGTGGTGGTTTGAATAGAATAGATGGCCCCCCAATATATTCAGTTGTTTATTTGTTTATAAAGTTTGCATCTTTAGCCACCTGGCTGGAGGCAATGTCACTGGGTGGATCTTTAGGTGTGGTGGTGGGTTTCAGATTTCAATTTAAAGATATGCAAAGTGTGCCTAGCTGGAGTTCCTAAAGTGTGCTGTGCTTTGTGGCTTTTGGCTTTTGCGTGCGCTCTCTCCCTCCCTCCCTCCCCTCCCCTCCCTCCCTCCCTCCCTGCCTCCCTGCCTCCCTGCCTCCCTCCCTTCCTCCCTCCCTCTCTCTCTCTCTCTCTCTCTCTCTCTCTCTCTCTCTCTCTGTCTCTCTCTCTGCTTGGTCCTGTGAAGGCAGGCCAGCTTCTTCTGTCATATATGGAACTTCCCCTGGATCTGTAAGCTTCAATAAATATCCCTTCCTCCTGTTCCTGGTCTGGAAGTTCATCTCAGTGAACCTGAAGCTGTCTGCTACAAAAGGTATTATAAGAAAATATTTGTTTATTATTAGCATAATTTATTTTTGTTAGCTTCTGTCCTTCATAGAGCAATTCAGTTCTAAAACACAGGACCACTTCAAATTTAGGAAATATGTCTTAGTGATACTAGAGCATTATTTTCGTGGTGTTGTTGAACCTGATCTTTACAGGACATTAACCCCAGTGAAAGCACACTGATTCACTTGGCTGGAGGATGGACAAGTTCACCATCACTTCAACTTCTGGGATACTACAAGTTTCCTTTGTCCCATCTTACCTGCATGTTGTAAGTGACAAGAATTACATCAGTTTTTAATCTACTTAATAAACTGTTCTAGATCTCAATTGTTTTATTTCTTCAAATTCTTGATTTGTTTTTCCATATTCCCTCTACCACAACTACTAGAAAATAAATGTAATATAAGAAAAAATTAAAGATGAAATCATTATATATTCACAGAACACTAAATTTGTCTTAGCTTTCTGACAGTAAAGCAAGCAGGGCTCTGTTATAAAGTAATTGCTAGAGGGTCTTGTTTTCCTAGGCTAACTACCAGGCCCCTAAATTATGTCAATATAGGGTACTAAAACTAAGAATAAACAACAATAAGATATCAAAACATGAACTACAATTACAACAATTACTCTAGAATAACTAAAAGAAAAATAAAAGGACAAACCAACAAACATTTCATGATTAATTTCTACAATTTTTTTTTTTTTTTTTTTGACTTTTTGAGGTAAGGTCTCACTCTAGCCCAGGCTGACCTGGAATTCACTATGTAGTCTCAGGGTGGCCTTGGACTCACAGTGATAATCCTACCTCTCTTCGCCTCCTGATTGATGGGATTAAAGGTGTGTGCCAACATGTCCAACCTACAATTTCATTTTGATGGCAGAAAAATGTAAGCATGTATTATTCCCAAAGTTAGAGTCTTAAATTAAAATTTGAAGAGCTAGTTTATTTCTGACACTGCCTACATAGTGGTAAAATATAAGTCGTGACTTGTTTTATTTGGGGGAGAATATATATATATATATATATCCATGTCCCACTGGATTATAGGTGTGAGCAGCACACCTTTTTTACATGCTGAGGATCTGAACTACAGACAGCAGACATAAAGTGCTTGCCTTGCAAGCATCAGAATGTTTGACCCCCAGTTTACATATGAAATGTTGGGTGTGATGGCACATATTTATAATCCTAGCACTGAGAGTGTAGACACACAAAGATTTCTAGGCTTGCTGGCTAGTTAGTTGCCAATGGGAGACTCTGTCTCAAAAAGAGGCGGATGGTATATTAAAGAACAATACTTAAGACTGTCCTCTGTCCCTACATGCAAATGGACCTACACAAGTATACCCACACACATACAAACATATATATGCAGATCACCCACCCTCATGAAAAGAAAATGATCAAGCAAAGGAAAATAGATATCCACTTCTTATAGTAAGTTGATAGGAAAAACGTGAAACAGAGTTAAGAAAAGGCAGAAATTGCTCAGATATTAAACTAAGTTAGGACCCCTTCCTAGAGACAGTAGTCCTGGAAGTTCAGCCTGCATCAGAATAACCTGGAAGATAAGCATTGTGCCTCTAAAAAGGCTCACTTCAGTTTTCACTAGGAGGACCTATTAAACACAAAAGCTCTCCCCTCTGCCAAGCAGAACTTGCTGTTTTAACAAATGTTCTGGTAATGCTAATGCTGGTGCAGCTGACCAGGAAATCACATTTCAAAAACACTCAAATGGGTGCTGGATAGTGTGCCATATCCACTATCCAACTGTCTTCATAGCCAGGCGAACCAGGTTGGAGTACATAATCAGTTTTCTAACAAACTCTTATCTACCCAGAGACATCCACTTTTCTTTGAAGGGTAAATGCTTTATTTTAATGCACTAGAAAACATTAGTGCTTAACATTCCAGAGATCTTTTCATTACCCATTTTTACTAAAAACTATAAGCATCAACTTTCCTAATAAAACTTGATTATGGTCTGGTAGGCAGCCCATCTCTCATTTATTCCCATCAATTTAAAAAGCTCATAAAAGGGCTAGAGAGATGGCTTAGCGGTTAAGCGCTTGCCTGTGAAGCCAAAGAACCCCTATTCAAGGCTCGACTCCTCAGGACCCATGTTAGCCAGATGCACAAGGGGGCTCATGCGTCTGGAGTTCGTTTGCAATGGCTGGAGGCCCTCACACACCCATCCTCTCTCTCTATCTGCCTCTTTCTCTCTCTGTCATTCTCAAATCAATAAATAAATAAATAAAAATAAACAAAAAAAAATTTAAAGCTCATAAAAGGGGCTGGGGACCAAAAATTAATAAAATAAAATGAACAAAAATAAAAAAGCTGGGCATGGTGGAGCATGCCTTTAATCCCAGAATTTGGGTGGCAGAGGTAGGATAATCACAGTGAGTTCAAGGCCACCCTGAGACTACATAGTGAATTCCAGGTCAGCTTGGGCTAGAGCAAGACCCTACCTCAAAAAAAAAAAAAAAAAAAATGGGGGACTAGAGAGATGGCTCAGTGGTTAAAGGCACTTGCTTATAAAGTCTGGGGGCCAGGGTTCAATTCCCCAGCTACCCACGTAAAGCCTGATGCAAAATGTGTCACAAGTATCTAGCAATCCATTTTCAGTGGCAGGAGACCATGGTATGCCCATACATACATACTTACATACACACACATGCAAATAAATAATAAAAATTTTAAAATAAATAAACAAAAAGCTCACAAAAACCTAAATATGCACATGGTATCTATCTTTCCTTTTCTGAAGGCCAATGCTACAAGACTTTAATACCAAGAAAGTTTGTAAACACAGTGTGGCAGCTTGAATGTAAAGTGTCTACTTAGTAGCCTTGTGTGTTTCATTCATATTTAATCCCCAGCATGTAGAGCCTTTGGGTAGAGCTTTGCCATAGGAGATGTGTCACTCTGGGGAGGATCTTGAGGTTTAATAGTCCAATTCAAATCCAATACTCAGACTACTTCCACCCACATATACATATATGATAGAATCCTGCTCATGCCATACTTTCCCTACTATGATGAAAGTTCTCACTGAAATAAAAAAAAAAAAAAAGAGGTCCTGCTGGGCATGGTGGCACACACCTTTAATACTAGTACTAGGGAGGCAGAGGCAGGAGGATCACGGTGAGTTCAAGGCCGCACTGAGACTACATAGTGAATTCCAAGTCAGCCTGGGCTAGAGTAAAACCCTACCTCAAAAAACCAAAAAAAAAAAAAAAAAAAAAAAAGGTCCTGAAAGGAACCCTTTCCTCCCATAAGCTGCTTGCTCTTGGTCAGGTGTGTTATCCCAGCAATGGTAACTGCAACACACAGATAACTTTCACTTATTTTATACAAATAAGAGTATACAATGTCAAAAAAAACTTAATTATTCCCTTTTAGTAATATATGTATTTCTCTGGATTCAAAAGCAATACACATTCGTATTAGAAAACTTGAGAAATACAGAAGTATATAAAGTAGTTAATCAAAGCCAACCATAATCCCTCTGCCCCAATAGCTACTATGAAACTTTTTTTGTGGGAGGAATTTCAAGGTCTCATTCTAGCCCAGGCTCACCTGGAACTCACTCTGCAGTCTCAGACTGGCCTTGAACTCTCAGCAATCATCCTACCTCTGCCTCCAAAGTGCTACGATTAAAGACATATGCCACCATGCCCAGCCTATTTTGAAACTTTTGGTGTATTTTCTTTGTTTCTTTTAATGAACATAAAGATTATACCAAGTATCCGATTTTATTCATTTTCTCACAGGTAATGAACTGTAAGAATATCAAGTATTCTTTTAAAGTTGCTCCATGGTGTCTTATTACATGGATGAACCATAACTTAGCACTGTGTATTCCCCAGGATAGCATCACAAAACCTACACGAGGCACAGCTTCAGCCTAGGTCCATAAAGGACATTTATTTTATTCACTTGTTGCTTCTGGAAAGAGTCATAGTAACACCTTCCTAAAAGTAATACAGCCTCTCAACCCACTGCCATCATGGTAGAGGTTCATTTCCTAGTGATATGAACCAATGCTTATCCATAGTGGGATCCTCCAAAGTAATCTTTCCCTACCCTTTAACCTAAGGCAAAGATGGAAACAAGGCTCTGTTAGTTAGAAGAATAGGTGGGTACATGAATGGACAGATAGAATTTTACAAAGATAAATATACATATAAATACACACCAGTAGCATCCACATATATGTAAGAACTATATAACTATAATTCATAGTACACAATAATTTCTCTTTGATGTATCTCTCTCATTAGAATATTAACTCATAAAGAGGAAGAAGCATAACTTACTTGACATTATCATTCCCTCTCCTTACAATTCATGGACACACACAGAATGCCTAATATATGAGAGACCTTTAGTGAATGTTTACTGAAAAAATGTAATCAAAGTAATCAACAATAACATACTTAAAAATAAGTATGAGGTATCTACTGTGATGGCTATATTCATGCATCAACTTGGTTAGACTGTAGCAATCAGTTGTTTGCTCATAGTAGTAGAAAATATGATGCTGGGTGATGGCTTGTAGTACAGATATTCTTCTGTAATATCAGATATTCTCTGAATGTCCTCATCCAATCAATTGTTCTAAGTAGTCTGACATATTATAATGGGTGACTTTAAGTACAGATATTCCTCTATAATATGAGATATTCTCTGACTGTCCTCATCTAATCAGTTGAAGGCATTAAAGACAAAACTGAGTGTTCCTAATTAAGATAAGTTCTTCCCAAACACTGTAAAAATAAATCCTATTTAAATGCTAGGCTGGTGTGGTGGTCACCTGAAATAAATTACAGTGAACAAGAGTAGGAGACAGGGTGTCCCTGGGGCAGGCTGTCTAGCTAAGCTAGTCAAGTCAGCAAGCTCTGTGCTCAAGTGAAAGGCCCTGCCTTAGGATACAAGGTGAAGAGTGATTGAAGAAGATACCTGACATCCACCTGCAGCCTCCCCATGCACACATGAACACATGTGCATCCCACGCATACAAACATGCATATATGTACATACACTACACACACAAGCAAAAAAAAAAAAAAAAAAAAAAGGTGGAAAGGCAAGACTTCAGATCATTGTATTTCAGCCAGAGTCAGAGGAAAATGTAAAAAGTATCAGATAAGGTTTTCTTCTTCACCGTCTCAGGCATGCTCTCACTCCTGATCTGGAACTCACTGCATAGCCCCAGGCTGGACTCAAACTCATAGCTATCTTCTACCTCAGCCTCTTAAGGGTTGGGATTAAAGTTCTGTGCCACCACACCCAGCTCAAGATAAGGTTTCTTATAGGATAAATTATAAGGAATACTTTTCATGAAATTTGATTATTAAAATCTGACACAGTGCAGTTTCTGAGAGAGCCATAAGCAGGTTTTACTGCTCATTAACATAAATTAAGTTTCTCAGGAGATGTGAGTCTCTTCACCTGATAAATAGTGCAGGTATTTATTGAATTTCCTTCTGACCTTTCTGCACTTAAGAAATGCCTCCAAAGGGATGAATGGAGATCCAGCTATGCCTCTTCAAAATGTGCATGTGCACACACACACACACACACACATACACAATCTTGCCTAAGGAAATGAAGAACTTCTGTAGTGTGACAGCACTTTTATAACAACTGGGGGTTTATATACACTATAGAAGTTCTGAAGTTCAAAGCACACCAGGACAGTGGGTGAGGTGAGGCATGTTGCTATAACTGTATACTGTTGTCCCTAAAACAAAGAGACAGGAGAAGAGTCCATTAGGAAGGTCTTGTGTGAACAAGAGACTCAGGTTAGAGGATGGCAGGAGTGACCTCACTTCCCTGAGAAGAGCCAGTGTTACTTGAAAAGCTGGTAACCATGCAGTCACAATGGAGAGGTGATCTCAACCAACTCCATTGTCTGGAGAACCTGATATTTGCCCAGAGTCCCTGGACAGTGAAACATGTGTTTATCCCTTCCTCTTTCTCTGTGCATGCAAGGCTTAGGAAAAGTCTGGAAAAGAGGTTCTTATCGTCTCTTGAGATGAAACAACCTCTGGTGCACAGACCTAAGGGAAGCCATCTTAGGCCACTCAGCCATCTTGACATTCTCTTTTTGTTGTTGTTGTTTTGCGAGGTAGGGTCTCACTCAAGCTCAGGCTGACCTGGAATTCACCAAGGAGTCTCAGGATGGCCTCGAACTCACGGCAATCCTCCTACCTCTGCCTCCCAAGTGCTGAGATTAAGGCATGCGCCACCACTCCCAGCCATCTTGACATTCTCAAGGAGTCATAAGAGAATAAAGATTAACACTAAGCAGTAACTCCAAGCCTGAGGGCGGAATTCCAGCAAGGACATGTGAGGTTAGTCTTGCCCTGAGGTCAAGGTGCCTAGTACTACACTGGAGCTTCATCTGGTGTTTACTCTTGCCCTTATCTGGTGCTCCCTCTACCCAAATTCTGCTTTTGTAAATTATGCTTGCTTACTCTTGCAAAAGAGCTGGTTTAGCAGTTAAGCACTTGCCTGTGAAGCCTAAGGACCCCAGAGCGCAAGGCTCGATTCCCCAGAACCCACATTAGCCAGATGCACAAGAAGGCGCACGAGTCTGGAGTTCATTTGCAGTGGCTGGAGGTCCTGGCGCGCCCATTCTCTCCTTCCTTCCTCCCTCCCTCCCTCTCTCTCTCTCTCTCTCTGCCCCTTTCTCTGTCACTTTCAAATAAATAAATAAAAACAAACAAAAAAATTTTTAAATAAAAAAGATAATTGGGCAGGGTGGGGGAGAATGACCAAAGAGTGAAGGGCAGGTCACTGTAAAGGAATGTGGGTTTTGCTGTTAAAAACTCACTGTAGAAGGCTGGAGAGATGGCTTAGCAGTTAAGTGCTTGCCTGTGAAACCTAAGGACCCCGGTTTGAGGCTCGATTCCCCAGAACCCACATTAGCCAGATGCACAAGGGGGCGCACACGTCTGGAGATTTTTTGCAGTGGCAGGAGGCCCTGATGCACCCATTCTCTCTCTCTCCCTTTTTCTCTCTGTCTGTCGCTCTCAAATAAATAAATAAAACAAAAAAAATTTTAAAAAGAACTCTCTGTAGAGGAAGGATGTGCTGTTCAAGGAGGAGTCCTTGCTGTGAGGGGACTGTCACTGGGCCAGCTTAATAAAGACTCTCTGTTTTTTTGTGTGTGTTTGTTCGTTTTGTTTTTCTGTTTTGGTTTTTCAAGGGTAGGGTCTCACTCAGGCTGACCTCGAATTCACTCTGTAGTCTCAGGGTGACCTCGAACTCATGGCAATCCTCCTACCTCTGCCTCCCGATTGCTGAGATTAAAGGCATGCGCCACCATGCCCGGCCTCCTTTTGAATTTTTATTTGGGTAGTCTTCTGTTAATTCCTGATCTGGGACTGGTACAGAGATGGTGTGTGCTGCTGTGCCAGATGGTTCTGCACATGTATTGTAAGTGATATAGAAGTGAGACTGGAGAGCCCAAAGCAGGCCCACAAAGTCCAAGAAAACCCTCTCAGCCCCTTGGGCTACCCTAGTCCCCCCCCCCACTGTGTGTGTGTGTGTGTGTGTGTGTGTGTGTGTGTGTGCGCGCGCGCGCATGCGCATGTGCATACGTACATAGAGGAAAATGTCTTTCTGTACAATTTCTACTTCACTGTATAGCAAGGGATGATTTAGCATGTTAATGTTTCCTAACCATCCTTCCTTAATCCCTCTTCTGGGGGAAACAAATGGAGACTCAGGTGGGATCACACAAACTCTGACTATGTGAAGAATGTGGTCGATTACCTGCCATTTGCTGATGATTATGTGTTTGTCTTCACTTTCTTGGCTGTGTATCCAGTACATACCACCACTGGGACTTGTTGGACCTATAATGAATAGGTACCCACGTTTTCAGCCCAGTAAAGACATGGACAAGAATCAGAAGACTGCAGTCATTTATTTCCTGCCAGTGTGGATAAAAAGGCTGCCACAAGATTTCACTGAGAATCCAGATAAGACCATGCTGAAGAAGCTGATAGACTACCTGAATCTCAACATGCCAGGTTCAGACTTACTCACACAATTCCAGTGTCTATTATCAATGGGAAGCCAAAACACCACCAATGCCTCACCAGAACTGACATGTGCTTTGGGGATCTACAACATAGGAGATTCAGAGCTCCAGGCACCCAGTTATTCATTTGGGATGCCAGAAAAACTGGATCGAAGAACAACAGGACTACAGTAAGAGCTGGCACCATCCAAAGATCTTGCTGCAAGAATATCAGCAGCAAGTACACCAGCACCTCTCCTGGAGATCAGTAATCTAGAGCAACCTCTATGCTCCTGCTCCATCTATGGATTCAGAAACACAAAACACTGGGAAGCACCATCAATCTACAACCTTTGGTGACTTACTGATATCGATATTTGAGTGCTTTAGGCCTCTGTTTGGGAATCGCAGCTCTTACCCAAGTCAATATACCCTCACTAAGGGAAAATATTCATTTTAATTTTGGACGTCCATTTATATATTTTGTTGTAGTATTTCCACTTATTCAATGTATTAAATAAAATTATATGGTTCATTCTAAAAAAAGAAATGCCTCCAAATGTTTACTATGAAGAATTATTATTTATTTTATTTTTACTCCACAACTGTCTTTGAAAGACAACTGTCTTTGAAAGTAAGTCATCTTGTCTACTTTATTTTTCAAAATGATCCTTCATTTAGTATGTCATGCTTAAGAACATGTGAGATTCTATGCTCTAAATGATAAGCAGGTATGAGTGAACCACAGTTCTGACATATTATTTTTTTGTTTTGTTTATTTTTATTTATTTGAGAGTGAGAGACAGAGAGAGAAAGAGGCAAATACAGAGAGAGAGAGAGAGAGAGAGAGAGAGAGAGAGAGAGAGAGAGAGAGAGAGAGAGAGAATGGGCACACCAGGGTATTCAGCCACTGCAAATGAACTCCATTTACATGCACCACTTTGTGCATCTGGCTTACATGGGTCCTGGGGAATTGAGTCTTGAACCAGGGTCCTTAGGCTTCACAGGCAAGCACTTAACCACTAAGCTACCTCTCCAGACCAACATATTATTTTTACTCCAGACATTTTTCCCTCTATTAAATATAGTTATTTTTCTTCCTTAAAAGTCAAAGCTAAAAACTTTTCATTTTCTTTCACAAATACTGGGTGTGGTGGTTTGATTCAGGTGTCCCCCATACACTTAGGTGTTCTGAATGCTAGGTTCCCAGCTGATGGATATTTGGGAATTAATGCCTCCTGGAGGGAGTGTATTGTTGAGGGCGGGCTTATGGGCTTTATAGCCAGTTTCCCCATGCCAGTGTTTGGCACACTCTCCTGTTGCTATGGTCCATCTTATGTTGGCCAGGGGGTGATGTCCACCCTCTGCTCATGTCATCGTTTTCCCCTGCCATCGTGGAGCTTCCCCTCGAGCCTGTAAGCCAAAATAAATCTCTTTTTCCCAGAAGCTGCTCTTGGTTGGGTGATTTCTACCAGCAATGCAAACCGGACTGCAACACTAGGAATGATATTAAATATATGTTGCATAGACTGAAATCTCACCGATATTCCAGTTTGTTGGTACTGAAGGATTTCATTAAATTACACAGTTGTAAAATCTGAAGAGGGAAGAAAGGCTCTTGCAAGATGAATGGCTAGGTGTGCGGGAAGGTTTCGTGTCAGAAGCCTCAGGAAGGCACAGGGGACCACCTCCTCAGGCTTCAGGAGCACTGTCCAGACCTGGTAACGATCTTCCCACCACTCAGTTATCACAGAAGTGTCAGTCACTCACTGTGATTGTACTAGATATTATTAGAGGCATAAAGAGTGGACACAGAAAGGAAAAAGTGCATTCCAGGTCTACATTTAGTGTGAGCACACAAAGTTCAAAAGACCAAAATAAAACACTATTTCTAACTAGTTACAAAATCATTTACTTACCTAATTTTTAAAATATTATAACTTATTTGTAAGCACAAACTAGGAGGGAAGTAAGAAGGGGGGAAAGAAAGGAGGGAGGGAGGAAAAGAGAGAGAGAAAGTAAATATGGTACCTCACAGGGCATCTAGCCACTGAAAACAAACTCTAGATGCATGTGCTACTTTGGCATTTGGCTTTATGTGGGTACTGGGGAATTGAACCTGGGCTGGCAGGCTTTGTAAAACACAAGAATCTTTAACTGCTGAGCCTTCTCCCCAGCCCTAAGTACTTATCTAAACATTTTAATGACCTTATAATTAGGTTACACAAGAACTTGAGTGATTTCCATTCATATCAACTTGAATTATGACTATCCAAATTTCCATTGTAATTTTACTTTCAAAGCACAAGACTCCCAAACAATAAACATCTTTTTTTGGGGGGGTGCAAATATGTGGTGTCATATGGTGTGTGTACATACAGTGTATTGACGCATCCATGCAGATGTATATGTTCCATAGGCACATGTGTAGAGGCAGTAGGACAATACTGGGTATCTTCCTCTGTCATTCATCCAAATGTTTCCTTAAGACAACCTCTCACTGAACCCGGAGCTGCCACTGTCAGCCAGACTAGCTAAAATAATAAATATAATAGAATTATATGGTTCACTTTTGTGATTCTCAGGTCTCCACTCCCCACTGGGACTGGGGTTACAGGAATGCATGGGCACACCCAGCTGTTTACATGGCTGCTGGAAATCAAACTCAGGTAAATCAGGCCCTGTCCAGCTGGCCCTCAGGCTTATGCTGTCAGCACCCTTACCCCTGAGCCATCTCTACAGCCTCTCTTTTTGATCATGATATTTTCAAGAATTATTTTTAACTCTAGTAATAGAAAAAAAAATAAAGCATCATTACTCATAATGGCTGCTGTATTTATTTCCTAAGAGAGAAGGACAGCTCTGGTTGCCATCCTAGTCACATCATCACCAGTCTTTAAGGCAACATATTCTCATCCTACAACATGGTCCTGCTATAAGTAGAAATAAATTCCCTTCTTTGTAAGGATAATGAAAAGGAAAAGGTCTGAGAATGTGGCTTAGTGGTGATTACTTACTGAGCATGCACAAGGCTCTAGGTTTGATGTCTAGCACTAATGTCTCCCACACACACCAAAAAGGGGGAGGGGATTAAAAAATGAATGTAAAATAAGACTTGAAAAAAACAAACTTTTCAAAACAGATGAGCAGCCAAGCTGATTCAACTGTAATTCTCTAAATTCCAAGATTTTAGCTTCTCAAATGCTAATAAGTAAATATACTGAAAGATACTTGAGGCTAAAAATTTTCCCCTCACACTGTTTAAAACTTTAAATAAATAATTCAAAATTAGAATGAAAGGGGTTGTGAGATTAGAATAGTGGCAAGTACTTACCTAACATGTGCAAGGTTCTGGATTTAATGCCCAGTACTAATAAATAAATATTTTTTAAAAATTTTAAATTTGTTGTTATTTGAAAGAGAGAGAGAGAGGGAGAGAATGGGTACACCAGGGCCTCTAGCCATTGCAAACAAACTCCAGACACATGTGCCACCTTGTACAACTGGCTTACATGGGACCTGGAGAATTGAACCAGAGTCCTTAGGCCTCACAGGCAACTGGCCTTAGCCAGTAAGCCATCTCTCCAGTCCTAAATAAATATTTAAAAAAATATATATATATGGATAGAAATGAAAAAAATACTAAAAAAGCCATTTTCACCAAAAAAATGAATTTAGCAATATGTAAGACCTTCTCCTCCTAAATGCTTTATGAGAGCAGTCCTTGAAGTTGTTTTCATAATAGTTCCAGACTAAATAAAAAAAATAGCTATAATATCCAATGTAGTAGCAGAAAAAGCAGAAATAGAGATGCTAAAGAAGCAGCAGCCATCAAAAAGCTTTTCAGGGAAAGATAAGAAAGAACAGCAGATGGCAGAGTGAAGTGGTGTTTTTGCCACAAGGTTCCAACTGAAATACTTTTAGACCAATTTAACTGTACTTTTCAATTTTTAAAACAAATTTTCATCATCTTTGACCTCCCTCACAGACATCTGGGGTTTACTGTGATATTCTTAATGCACTTGTTGGGGTAAGCATACCTAAAGCATTTATAGGAAAGACAGCTCCTTTGTAAATTTCCCAGAATTGTTAGAAACACCCCATTCTAAAACACAGAATTGGCAAGCATTATTTATACTGTGTCTATCAGGAAGCCAGTTCAGAGATGTGAGGGATGACCCAGATTATAACAGTGGATAAACAGGAGGACTGCAGGAACTCAGCCAGATCTTCCAGTGATAAGTCACATTTCCCACCAGCTCAGTGTGAGGACAAAATTCAGTCAGGTTGTGCCACAGTGAGTCACACCTCACACTCATTCTTAGGCATAACTGTAACAGAATACTAACTATAAAAGGAAGCTATTTTCTTCCCTAAAATACAGCTTAATAAAAATCAAAGGAGAAAATAAGTAAAAGGCATGCAATATAGCAAAAAGGAACAGAAACAACTATAAGTTAGTAAATTCTTTATGAAGCAAAGCAAAATATCACAAGAATCTACTACCCATGTTAAAATCATTAGATTCACACTTTCAAAACTAATCATGATGCCCAGCTATTAAAAAGAAAAAACAACACGCTGAAGCCGGGCGCAGTGGCACACGCCTTTAATCCCAGCACTCGGGAGGCAGAGGTAGGAGGACTGCCATGAGTTTGAGGCCAACCTGAGACTACATAGTGAATTCCAGGTCAGTCTGAGCTAGAGTGAGTGAGACCATATACCTCAAAAAAACAAAAAAAAAAAAACAAAAAACTGAAGACAGGCTTATTATTTATACTAAAAAAACCTAGAGAAAATCTTATGCTCCACAAAACAAAGTAAATATGTTCATGGCTGCTGCTACTGGTAAGACTCCACATGCACAGAGCTAAAAGGACTGCAGAGGCCCGGTTCAGTCAGCTCTGCCTTCTGACTGGCCTTCTGACATTGGGCACCTAACCGATCTATACTCCAATTTCTGATTTAAGGGAAAAAAATAAAATAAAATAATAAAACAAAGCCACTAAACTGGATACATTTATAGATCCTTCTTTTCTAAAATTTTTGGAATCTTAATTCTCAAGGTTTGTGGTACATGAGACAGAATTCAAAGGACTAACTGAGTCATTCTTCCCTAAGAGAACTTATTCATTCTACACCTTTCAAACCTTGAATGCACAAAACAGTTAAGTGAAGCCTAGTGAAAGCAATAGGTGAGCCAACACTTACAAACCAAAGTACACTTTTAGGTTCTTCCTCTACACCTTAGGGCCATACAGACGATAAGTACTCACAAAAATAATCCAAATGCTTATTAAAGCTAGTCTAAATTTAAGTTGTAAGAATGTAATTCTAGATATATTAGAACAGCAACAGAATTCCACTGTAGAGTTTACAAAGGTTATAGAAGTCTAAGGCCTCTCACAATTCTACCTTGGTAAAATTTATAAAAGCAAATTATATAGATAAGCGATAATGGTCTTTAAATATAGCAGTTTAGTTGTTTTAAACTGAAATGGATGTATAAAATGTTTAGACACTCATCAGTCAAGCTTATAGTTTGGGACCAAAACCCAACTTATTGGGGGATGGGGAGCTAGAATACTCTTAGTCTATTTGAAACTTAAAAACTCTGAAATAAAAGCAGCATTCACTTTCACCTTCCTATTTTGACATGTGGAGACTGGTTTGGGGAATCAGAAAAATGACAGATGAGACTGTAAATTCTACTTAGTTTATGTCCTGGAGACATTATTTAACAAAATGCTGAGTGAGCAATTCCAAAGCTCAGCTGGAGGGAAGGTATTCATTATATGTTATATATAATGCTTTTAGAAACATCTCAGGAGGTATAAATTTTAGCAACTTATATACATTCCCTTAAGGCATTTCCCTATATTGATTCCCTGTCTTCTATCTAGAGAAAATGTTTGTCCATAACAAAAAAGGGAGAGATGTTATTTTCAACAGGAAATACTCATGCTGATGGTGAGAAGAAAGCAAGCTTCAATATTCTGAGCTTCTCGGTCAGGTTCTCCAAAACCTTGCTTCTGAGAACTACAACAGATAAGCTTCTCTGTTCTTCTGGGGTACTACATTTAATATGCAGTGATGGAACATACCTTTTCTAATTGTGAGCACATAAAGACTACATATATATGTGTGTGTATATAAATATACAAATTATATATATTATGTAATATATAATTATAAAATATGTAATAGTTATATATGTTATATAAATATCATACATATTATATAATATATATTATACAAATATCATATATGTTAGAGCTAAATCTGTATCATTCTAAAACTATTAAGAAAAAATTACTACTTAGGTTTACTAAAGACACAGTGTCAAAATAATATTGACTTCTATCTTCTTATTAGTCAACTCCAGGAATATAAAAACTAATTGCAATCTTCCTCACTTTCAAAATTTTATCTTCTCTCTGGGCTCTTCCCTTGTACTAACAATCACATAGCACAGCCTTAATACCTAAACCAAATCATGTAATCGCTAACTAGTTTTGCTTGTTTACATATCTGTAATTACATTTATATTCAGAATTTTCCTTTGAGATAGGGTGTCACTCTAGCCCAGGCTGTCCTGGAATTCACACTGTAAACCAGGCTGTCCTCAAACTATGGATGATCCTCTCACCTCAGTCTTCAGAGTTCTAGGATTATAGGTGTGAGCCACCAGGCATGGTTTTTAAAAATAGTTTTTCTTACAAAAACTTAGCAGTTAATAATTAAGAAAGTAAGCCTCAGCTGTTTGCAACTGATAAAATGATCTCTAATACCTTACATCATGTCAGTGAAGAGGTAGGGACAGGGAACAGGAGGCTGAAGGAGTGGAGAGGAGGATCCTAGGATATCTTGAGGAACCTTACATACCTGTTCCACTCCCATACCACAAAGTGGCTGATATGCTGGAAAGGGATAAGGATATGGAAAACGAGACATATAGAATCTGCCTTTTGAAAACCCTGTATAGCTAATAACAATACTCCCTCAATCATGGGAAGAGAGCATCTTTGGGAAGGTAGTAGTATGAGCTCTGGACCCTGAGGCCCAGAAGGCATAAGATATACCATACACTAAATCCTCTCTGAGATTTGCTCTATTAACAGTAAACTTTCGGGCTGGAGAGATGGCTTAGCGGTTAAGCGCTTGCCTTTGAAGCCTAAGGACCCCGGTTCGAGGCTCGGTTCCCCAGGTCCCACGTTAGCCAGAAGCACAAGGGGGTGCACGCGTCTGGAGTTCGTTTGCAGAGTCTGGAAGCCCTGGCGCGCCCATTCTCTCTCTCTCCCTCTACCTGTCTTTCTCTCTGTGTTTGTCGCTCTCAAATAAATAAATAAATAATTTTAAAAAAAAACAGTAAACTTTCTGAGAAGTTTATGAGTAAAGAAATCCACTTTTTAAGCCGGGCGTGGTGGCTCACGCCTTTAATCCCAGCACTTGGGAGGCAGAGGCAGGAGGACTGCCATGAGTTCAAGGACACCATGAGATGACAGAGTTAATTCCAGGTCAGCCTGGACCAGAGTGAGACCCTACCTCGAAAAACCAAAAAAAAAAAAAAAAAAAAAAAAGAAATCCACTTTTTAAATCTTTTTTTTAAAATTTTTATTAACATTTTCCAGGATTATAAAATATATCCCATGTTAATTCCCTCCCTCCCCACCCTCACACTTTCCCATTTGAAATTCCATTCTCCATCATATTACCTCCCCATTACAATCATTGTAATTACATATATACAATATCAACCTATTAAGTATCTTCCTCCCTTCCTTTCTCTACCCTTTTTGTCTCCTTTTTAACTTACTGGCCTCTGCTACTAAGTATTTTCATTCTCACGCAGAAGCCCAGTCATCTGTAGCTAGGATCCATATATGAGAGAGAACCACTTTTTAAATCTTGACTTAATGGTGTTAAAATTTGTATCCATCTAGCCGGGCGTGGTTGCACATGCCTTTAATCCCAGCACTGGAGAGGCAGAGGTAGGAGAATCACCATGAGTTCAAGGCCAGCCTGAGACTACATAGTGAATTCCAGGTCATCCTGTGCTATAGCACAACGCTACTTCAAAACAACCACAAAAATTATCTATCTACTAAGTTTTCTTCTCAACATTATTGTAAGATACCCTAAAATACTTAAGAAAATGGAGATAAAAGGATATATTGTGCTCATCAAATTTCCCTCTGAATATTTGTCTAGTGCTGCTATCACTTTGGGTCAGAGAAGCTACATTTTGCAGATGGTGGTAACTACTGGGGAGACTCAGAACTCATTAAATTGCTGAGAATAAATGAAGGTTGAATACTCAGCACTAAAAAGTATCATCACACCCTCCAAGGCCTAGGAAAATGTTGCTGAAGAAGAAAGGCAGACCAAATTTAAGAGCCAGAGGATTGGGAAGAATGCTTTGGAACACTGTCTTCTGGACATCGAGGGGGATTGCATTCATGACCTGACAGCACTTAATGTTACCTGCACAATAATGGGCACATCAACACTCTATCATGGATGATGGAGGAGAGCCAACAAAAAAATAAACAAGACCCCAAATATCAAAGTAGAAGAGGAACTAGTTGAAAACAGATTCAGTGGAAGGAGACATCAGATGGAGGGCAAAAAGAGGTAATGGGTGGGGTTATAATAAAAAATGTAGTATGTGGATGAAAACTGTCATTAAGTAGTTTTTTTTAAGTGGCCCTATTTCACTGTAGGAAAGTTCTGTGTCACAGCAAAATATCTGCACTGGCACCTTCGTACAATGATCAGATTTTTAAGAACATTTAGCAAAAGCTGATCTACTTAAGGTTACTTACTGGGTAATGGTTCACAATGATCATTAATGCATTAGTCACTGAAAAATCCCTATCAATGCAATAAAACTCATACTTCTGGGTCCCTCACAGCACAAAGTTCAAACAGCTGATCAATCTCTACTGTCTACAAAGAAATTAGGCAAATGGTCATCCTTAAATGTTTGCTTGGCAACTTCCATTCCTCTGCAGTGGCTCCTGGCTCTACCTGAAGTGTGCTTCCTGTTATCAGACCTGCAAAGGTCAAAGCTGAAATAAACATGTAGACCCACTCACCTAACTGCCAGCTCCTCCATAGGCTGCTCTTGATTCTCCACAACTGGCTGGCTCTCCCTCCTTTAAAAAACCCCTGGCCACACTATATATCTCTTGAAACAGTAGTCAGCTTTTTATACAACCACTGATCATCCAATCTCATCCTCCATTTGATTGGTAAATTCTTTATGGATGAGAACTGTATCATCTCCTACTTAGATTAAGAAGTTTAGACTTGGAAAAATATAGCAACTTGTCTAAGGTCAAGTAACTAGTAAGTGGCACTGTTGAGACTCACACCAGATCTGGCTTACCCCCAAACCAGCACTTTTCTACTTCCTTACCTATCTACCCATTCCAAGCCCTTCAATTCTTATATAGCAAGTTAGTGATTCATATAGCAAAAAATAAAAAAAAGACAGATCCACCTTCCATTGGAGGTAAATAGCATGAAAGTTCTATTTTTCTGCCCCAATTCACTGACTTCTAATGCTAAATTCTAACTCTTCCTTGAGCTTACAGGCCCTCATTCTGGTGAACAATAATAAAACTGCATGTAATTTTTTTTTTAAAGAATTTAGGGGCTAGGTAGATGGCTCATCAGTTAAGAGTACTTGCTGCCCAAGTATGAGGGTCTGAAAGGACCTGAGACCACCTGAATTTGGTTCCTCAGCACCCATTTATATAGCCAGGCATGGTCACATATGTTTGTAACCTATGTTCTATAGGAGGCAGAGACTGGAGAATCATTGAGGCTTGCTGGCTGAAAAAAAAGTTGGCAAAAATGAAAGCTCCGCATTGAGTGAGAGACTCCATCTCAAAGAAATGGACAGGTGAATAAAAAGAGGATATGCAATATTTTCTTCTGGCACCTCCACACACATATGCACACAGGCCACATGCATCTACATACACACAAGCATACAGTACGCAAACATCATACACCACACCAAACATACTCTACAGTCCTTCCCCAAAATAGGAAAATGTAAGCCAGTAAAAGTTATTATACTCAAGACTTCTCAGATCATTTAACATATTACTATACAGCATTAGACATAGTTTGGTATATTTGTTTCATATTTTGTAAGACATAGTATATTGATGCACATTTTTTACATGTGTACATGATATGTGTGGTGTGATATGTTTATGTGCAGGGGGACATACATGTATGCAGATGAATGCACATATGTGTAGAAGCCAGAGAAGAATATGTTGGGTGCTCTCTTCTATAAGTTTTCCACCTGATTTCCATGTGACAGGTTCTATTCACTGATCCTGGAGCTACAGTTTTTTTTTAGCTAAATGGGGTGATCAGTGAGCCCCAGTGATCTTCCTGCCTCGGTCCCCTCAATGCTGGGGTTGCAAGTATGTGTGGTCAGGCCCAGCTTTTTACACAGATACTGGGGACTGAACTTGATCCTATTTGTTAGTAAGAACTCTTATCCACTGAGCCCCTTATCACATATTTTGTTAAGCATAATGAAATGCAACTATTCTTCATAAATTTCCCCTAATTTAAGAAGTGTCTCATAAGAAAGAATTTTCACAGTATTATTTTCAAATATAACATTCATAGTAACAAATTCACTTCAAAATCATTAAAAAGCATTCATTTAAGTAAGAGATCTCAAACACAATACTATAAGACTTCATATGATTTGAATTACAGCCACCAATAATTTATACTGTGCCAGTGAATACACAATTAAGCACTGCTTCCCACAGTGTCTGACATTTAGTGAGGAATCACGTGAATGTAGAATATGTTTCACTCAAAGATTAATATAGATTCACTATATTTAGTTTCTACTTGAACATTTCACCCTTTCCCCCATCCCTGAACCCTTCTGAGGACATGGGATAAATTTGAAGACTAAAAATATAGAAGTTTTGATGAATGAACCAGATGAGAACAATATGAACTCTTCCAAGACAAAATGAGACTTCTTTCCCACACATAATTTTTATTAGTTGTAGTTGTTTAAAATAAACTAAAATGCCATCAACTATCCTCTTGGATGGCAACTGGGTGACCTTGGAATAGCAGTGATAGGGAAATTTTTCATATTCACACTTTTTATCTATAATAGATATAGCTATATTCAAGTCCATAGTTGTGTGTGTATGCATGTGTCTGTATGCATGATGTGACCTTACTTGGAAATCAAGTCTTTGGAGGTATAATTAAGTGAAGATGAGGTCAAAGGGGTCTATGGTAGACCCTATGAAACTAATACAATACTGACAAAATTTAATATAAAGTAATTATACTACCTATTCAAAAACTTATCAAATTTTCAAAATCTCTACCTTTTTATAACATGTGTTAATAACTACCTTGAGTCTGACTAAAGTATGCATACTTTTGCAAAAGAGTTTACCAATTCCTCCATTTGTACCTTCATTAATTCATACTTAACTGAGTGCTCACTTCATTGTCAAATATAGCAGCATAGCAAAGGTTGTAGAGAATCCCTAAGTACAAATCTCCCTGCCCTCCATGGTGATATCTCCTCTAGTAAATAATTGCAGGGGAAGCACCATACATCAACCAATAGTGAAAGCATCATTCTTAAGTCTTGGGGAATTAAGGGTAAGATCAAATGGGTTTTTTTTGTTTTGTTTTATCTTTTTTTTTACATAGTACTCAACCATGTATATGAGACAGATGATCTTTCTCCTTCCCTATACTCAAAGATTAATGATGTGGAATTCATGTTTGTTACTTGACTAGTTCAAGGAACATCTTTGGGAATGAGATACAAAGTACAAGACAGTTAAGTCATTAGATATATACCACTGCCTAAAACATCCATTAGGAATTCTGAAAAGAATATTTAAAAAAAGAAATAGAGGGCTGGAGAGATGGCTTAATGGTTAAGACACTAGCCTGCAAAGCCAAAGGACCGATTCAATTCCCCAGGACCCACATAAGCCAGATACACAAGGTGATGCATACATCTGACATTCATTTGCAGTGGATAGAGACCCTGGCATGCCCATTCTCTTTTACTCTATCTACCTCTTTCTTTCTCTCTCTCTCTCAGATAAATAAATAACAATAAGATATTTAAAAAAAAAAAAAAAGAATGCCAGCTTCAATATATCAGAAGTCTTTAAAAAAAAAAAAAAAAGCAAAGAAGTACTAAAAGCAAAGGCAGATTCTGAAATCACTAATATCCCAGCACTTAGAAATGAAAGTGAGATGAGTGTCACATTGGAGGGAACTTCCATCTTAATTAAAGGAGAAGGGTAGCTTAAAAATTATTAGAAAAATACACTAGCCAAAAGTATGCTTAATATACTTCCGCACACTGCCCTCTCTCCTCTTCTAAGCTTCTGTTCCTATGCTCAATTTATATAGATAAAAGTGTGTGTGTGTGTATATGTGTATTTCCAGAAATTGACAGTATAATTCAGTCGTTTCTTCATCTAAGGAAAAAAATTGGAAGAAAGCATTGAAAGGAAATGGTGCCATCTCTTAGAACCAGACACTCAATCTTCTAAGAAGCAAAAATGAAACAAAAGACATCAAATAATTTGTAACTTCACATTTAAAAAATTTATTGTAAAACTTTTATAAGTAAAAATCTTTGAACTATGCCAGGCATGGTTGTGCACACCTTTAATCCTAGCACTCGGGAGGCAAAGGTGGGAGGATTGCCATGAGCTTGAGGCTGCCCTGAGACTACATAGTGAATTACAGGTTTATGAGTATGCATTAAGATTTTTCCAGATAGAAAACATTATCTTAGAGAAATATATTTTTCAATGTTGCCAAACACATAGCATGAATGACAAGCTAAACTCTTTATTAAGAAGTACAGGGCTAGAGAGATTGCTTAGAGGTTAAGGTGCTTGCCTTCGAAGCCTAAGGAACCATGTTCACCTCCCCAGGTCCTACATAAGCCAGATGCACAAGGTGACAAATGCACAAGGTAGCACATACAGATGGAGTTTGATTGCAGTGATTGGAGGCCCTGGCCAATTTTCTCTCTCTCTAATAAAAAAAAAAAAGAAGTACATACCCTAAAGTAAAAAACAAAGACTTAAATGTCCTATTAAAAAATAGTGATTTTGGACTTCCGGATAAGATGGCGGCGTAGGTACAACGCCAAAGCAGCCTAGGAGGAAAAAGACCAAAAAAACTCAGCAAAATACACACTTTTACTAAAAAGTGAGGTGTATAGGAAATTGAGGCGGCAGCGGAGAAGTAGAAGAGTTATAGAGCATCCAGAGCCTGCACAGGCGGGAAAAGCGGCTCCGGCAGCTCGGCCAACCGCCGCAGCCGCGGCGGAGCAGAAAGCCACCAGACTCTCGGCTCGAGCCGCAGGCAAAGCCAGGTGCGGGATTTTCCCCTCACACCGCACTCTCCGCAACTCGGGAAACGTGAAGGGAGAGCGGCAGCGAGCAGAGGAGGAGCAGACGGCGAGGTAAAAGAACATGGAGCAGCGAGACAACCAGAGCAGCCGCGGCTCCCTCCCCTCCCCCACCGCCTGAGCCCAGCTCCAGCGAACACAGCAGCGGCCCGGGACCCAGCCATGACAACTTGGGCTGACAGCGGGACCCAAGCAGGAGCAGAGTTCGGCAGCAACTTCAGCGGCTCCAGCACCAGTACCACCAGCCCCAGCAGCAGCGGACCCAGGAGCGGCAGCGACCGCAGATCCCGCAGCAGTGGCAGATCCCGCAGCAGCGGCTTCGGGGGGGAGCAGCGGCGGTGGACACGGCAGCAGCAGCTTCAGCAGCGGTGGTGGCTCCGGTGGTGGCAGCTACGGCAGCAGCAGAGGCAGCAGCAGAGGCAGCAGCAGAGGCAGCAGCAGCGGCTCAGTTTGCCCCGTAGGAAAAGCAAGTGCCCAGCTCCAGAAATCAGAACAGCAGCCCGACGACCCAGGCAGCAACTTGACTGAGACCAAAAACACCCAAGGTAACTGGGATTGCACCAGGGAAGGGTCTCACTTGGTCACAAGCTGACTTGGATCCCTCAACAGACCATAAATCTAAACCTCTTTGTTGATAGAGGATCTGGTCATTATAAAAACTACTCTTGCATACATACTCGGGGCTGTTTTGGATTGAATGTGTACAGTGTTTAGTTAAATTTTAGAATCTACCAGTATTTTATTCCACTCAGCCTGCTTGAATACTCCTATAGCAGGGAAACTCAACCCCTAAGAACATCTTTGTAGATACTCTGAGAGTTTTAAGAGCCACACCTAATACCTTAAGGTCCTAACCTGAAAATATATTACATCAAATCAATTGATACAGCTAAGAATACACAGCTAGCTAGAAAATCCAAGCATTAACTTCATCCAAGATACAAAAATATATACATTATAACACAAGAAACACTAAAAAGCAAGATGATATAAATCCACCTAAAAGTATTAATACATCAGAAATGTCCTCCAGTGAGAAAGAGTTAGAGGAAATGCCTGAGAAAGAGTTCAAAAGAATAATTATAAATATGTTCAAAGAGGTCAAAGAACACATGAAAACAATCAAAGAAGAAATCAAAGAGGAAATCAAAGGAATCAAAGAAGAGGCAGGACACCAATTTAATGAAGTAAAGAAGGCAATACAAGACATAAATAGGGAAATAGAAATAATAAAGAAAAACCAGTCAGAATTAATAGCAATGAAGAACACAGTTAATGAAATAAAAAACTCTGTAGAAAATCTCACCAGTAGGATGGATGAGGGAGAGGACAGAATATCTAAGCTAGAAGACCAGGTGGCAGACCTTTTCAACTTACTGGCCTCTGCTACTAAGTATTTTCATTCTCACACAGAAGCCCAGTCATCTGTAGCTAGGATCCCCATATGAGGGAGAACATGTGGCGCTTGGCTTTCTGGGCCTGGGTTACCTGACTTAGTAAAATACGTTCCAGGTCCATCCATTTTTCTGCAAATTTCATAACTTCATTTTTCTTTACCGCTGAGTAGAACTCCATTGTATAAATGTACCACATCTTCATTATCCACTCATCTGTTGAGGGACATCTAGGCTGGTTCCATTTCCCAGCTATTATAAATTGAGCAGCAATAAACATGGTTGAGTATGTACTTCTAAGGAAATGGGATGAGTCCTTTGGATATATGCCTAGGAGTGCTATAGCTGGGTCATATGTTAGATCAATCTCTAGCTGCTTTAGGAACCTCCACACTGTTTTCCACAATGGCTGGACCAGATTGCATTCCCACCAGCAGTGCAGAAGGGTTCCTTGTTTTCCACACCCCCGCCAACATTTATGATCATTTGTTTTCATGATGGTGGCCAATCTGACAGGAGTGAGATGGAATCTCAATGTAGTTTTAATCTGCATTTCGCTGATGACTAGTGACTTAGAACATTTTTTTAGGTGCTTATATGCCATTCGTATTTCTTCCTTTGAGAACTCTCTATTTAGCTCCTTAGCCCATTTTTTGATTGGCTTGTTTGATTCCTTATTAGTTAACTTTTTGAGTTCTTTGTATATCCTAGATATTAATCCTCTATCAGATATATAGCTGGCGAAGATTTTTTCCCATTCTGTAGGTTGCCTCTTTGCTTTTTTCACTGTGTCCTTTGCGGTGCAAAATCTTTGTAATTTCATTAGGTCCCAGTGGTTAATCTGTGGTTTCATTGCCTGAGCAATTGGGGTTGTATTCAGAAAGTCTTTGCCAAGACCAATATGTTGAAGGGTTTCCCCTACTTTTTCCTCTAGCAGTTTCAAAGTTTCCGGTCTGATGTTAAGGTCTTTAATCCATTTGGACTTAATTCTTGTGCATGGCGAGAGAGAAGAATCTATTTTCATCCTTCTGCAGATATTTATCCAGTTTTCAAAACACCATTTGCTGAAGAGGCTGTCTCTTCTCCAATGAGTATTTTTGGCATTTTTATCGAATATCAGGTGGCTATAGCTACTTGGGCTTACATCTGGGTCCTCTATTCTGTTCCACTGATCTACATGTCTGTTTTTGTGCCAGTACCATGCTGTTTTTGTTACTATGGCTCTGTAGTATAGGTTAAAATCAGGTATGGTGATACCACCAGCCTCTTTTTTGTTGCTCAGAATTATTTTAGATATTCAAGGTTTTTTATGATTCCAAATGAATTTTTGGATTGTTTTTTCTATTTCCATGAAGAAAGCCTTTGGAATTTTGATAGGGATTGCATTAAATGTGTAGATTGCTTTAGGTAAGATTGCCATTTTCACGATATTGATTCTTCCAAGCCAGGAACAAGGGATGTTTCTCCACTTTCTAGTGTCTTCTGCAATTTCTCGCTTGAGTGTCTTAAAGTTCTCATTGTATAGATTCTTTACTTCCTTAGTTAGGTTTATTCCAAGGTATTTTATTTTTTTTGATGCAATTGTGAATGGGAGTGATTCTCTGATTTCATCCTCTGTGTGTTTGTTGTTAGCATATAGGAAGGCTACTGATTTCTGTGTATTTATTTTGTATCCTGCTACATTGCTGTAGGTTTTGATCAGCTCTAACAGCTTGCTAGTAGAGTCTTTAGGGTCCTTTATGTATAGAATCATGTCATCTGCAAATAATGATAACTTGATTTCTTCCTTTCCAATTTGTATCCCTTTTATGTGTGTCTCTTGCCTTATTGCTATGGCTAAGACTTCCAAAACTATATTAAATAGAAGTGGAGACAGTGGCCACCCTTGTCTTGTTCCTGATTTTAGTGGAAAAGCTTCCAGTTTTTCCCCATTTAGTAATATGTTGGCTGTAGGCTTGTCATAAATAGCCTTTATTATATTGAGATATGTTCCTTCTATTCCCAGTCTCTGTAGGACTTTTATCATGAAGGGATGTTGGATTTTGTCAAATGCTTTCTCTGCATCTAATGAGATGATCATGTGATTTTTGTCCTTCAACCCATTTATGTAATGTATTACATTTATAGATTTGCGTATGTTGAACCATCCCTGCATCTCTGGGATAAAGCCTACTTGGTCAGGGTGAATGATCTTTTTGATATACTCTTGTATTCTGTTTGCCAATATTTTGTTGAGAATTTTTGCATCTATGTTCATGAGGGAGATTGGTCTGTAATTTTCTTTTTTTGTTCTATCTTTGCCTGGTTTTGGTATCAGGGTGATGCTGGCCTCATAGAAGGACCTTGGTAGAATTCCTTCTTTTTCTATTTCCTGCAAAAGCTTAAGAAGCAATGGTGTTAGCTCTTCCTTAAAAGTCTGGTAAAATTCAGCAGTGAATCCATCCGGGCCTGGGCTTTTTTTAGTTGGGAGATTATTGATAACTGCTCGGATCTCCATGTTTGTTATAGGTCTATTTAAGTGATTAATCTCATTTTGATTTAATTTAGGTAGGTCATATAGATCAAGGAAATCATTTCTTTCAGATTTTCATACTTTGTGGAGTATATGCTTTTATAGTATGTCCCTATAATTTTTTGAATTTCTCTGGAATCTGTTGTGATGTTACCTTGTTCATCTCTGATTTTATTAATTTGTGTCTCTTCTCTCTTTCTTTTGGTCAGATTTGCTAAGGGTTTATCAATCTTGTTTATCCTTTCAAAGAACCAACTCTTTGTTTCATTAATTCTTTGGATTGTTCTTTTTGTTTCTATTTCATTAATTTCTGCCCTAATCTTTATTATTTCTTCCCGTCTACTACTTTTTGGTTTGCCTTGTTCTTCTTTTTCCAAGGCTTTAAGGCGAAGCATTAGGTCGTTTACTTGCGACCTTTCTAATTGCTTAATATAGGCACTTAAGGCTATAAATTTACCTCTTAGAACTGCCTTCATTGTGTCCCAGAGATTTTGGTATGTTGTGTTCTCATTATCATTTGACTCTATAAATTTTTTGATTTCCTTTTTGATTTCTTCATTGACCCACTCATCATTTAGTAGTGTATTGTTTAGTTTCCATGATTTTGTGTATGCTCTATAGCCTTTCTTGCTACTGATTTGTAGTTTAATTCCATTGTGGTCAGATAGAATGCAAGGAATTATTTCAATTTTCCTGAATTTGTTAAGATTTGCTTTGTGTCCTAATATATGGTCTATTTTAGAGAATGTTCCATGTGCTGCTGAAAAGAATGTATATTCTGCAGCCTTTGGATGAAATGTCCTGTATATATCTGTTAGGTCCATTCCTTCTATGACCTCATTTAGTCCAGATGCCTCTCTGTTTATTCTTTCCCTGGATGACCTGTCAATTGATGAGAGTGGGGTGTTAACGTCACCCACCACCACTGTGTTTAGTGTTATTTGTGACCTTAGTTCTAATAGTGTTTGTTTGACAAATTTGGGAGCCCCCATGTTAGGTGCATATATGTTTGGGATTGTAATGTCCTCCTGTTGGAGTGTGCCCTTAATCAATATAAAGTGACCTTCCTTATCTTTCTTGACTGACATCGGACCAAAGTCTACCCTGTCTGATATTATGATAGCAACCCCTGCTTGTTTTCTAGGCCCATTTGCTTGAAACACCGTCTTCCAACCTTTCACCCTAAGATAATGTCTATCCTTTGTAGATAGGTGAGTTTCTTGGAGACAACAAATTGTAGGATCCTGCTTTTTAACCCAGTCTGCAAATCTATGTCTTTTCGTTGGGGCATTGAGACCGTTGATATTAAGAGATATTATTGAAAGGTGTGTATTTATGTTTGCCATTTGTGTGTGTGTGTGTTACTTGTTGTACCTGTGCTCTCTTCTGTTAACTGGTATTTGAGTATGGCTGGTTTTTTCTAGGTTCCTTATATGTGTGCTTTTCCTTTTGTTCCGCATGGAGGATTCTATCAAGTATTTTCTGTAGAGCTGGTTTTGTCTTCAGATATTCCTTTAACCTGCTTTTGTCATGGAATGTCTTTATTTCTCCATCTATTTGGATGGATAACTTTGCAGGATAAAGTAACCTTGGTTGACAGTTGTTATCTTTCAGAACTTGGAATATATCACTCCAGGCCCTTCTGGCTTTAAAAGTTTGTGTTGAATAATCTGCTGTAATCCTGATGGGCTTGCTTTTGTAGGTAACTTGATTTTTCTCTTTAACTGCTTTCAATATTGTTTCTTTGGTTTGTGTGTTTGGAAGTTTGAGTATAATGTGGCGAGGAGAGTTTCTTTCTGGGTTTTGTCTGGCTGGGGTTCTAAAGGCTTCCTGTATCTGTATTGGCACCTCTTTCCCAATTTGGTGAAAATTTTCCTCTATGATTTTGTTGAAGATGCCTACTATGCCTCTGGAGTGGAATTCTTCTCCTTCTACTATGCCCTGAATTCTTATATTGGATCTTTTCATAGTGTCCCGAATATCTTGAAATTCCCACTCATACTTTTCTATAAGTTTGTCTTTCTCTTTGTTGGACTGCATTAGGTCTGCCACCTGATCTTCTAGCTTAGATATTCTGTCCTCTCCCTCATCCATCCTACTGGTGAGATTTTCTACAGAGTTTTTTATTTCATTAACTGTGTTCTTCATTGCTATTAATTCTGACTGGTTTTTCTTTATTATTTCTATTTCTCTATTTATGTCTTGTATTGCCTTCTTTATTTCATTAAATTGGTGTCCTGCCTCTTCTTTGATTCCTTTGATTTCCTCTTTGATTTCCTCTTTGATTTCTTCTTTGATTGTTTTCATGTGTTCTTTGACCTCTTTGAAGATATTTATAATTATTCTTTTGAACTCTTTCTCAGGCATTTCCTCTAACTCTTTCTCACTGGAGGACATTTCTGATGCATTAATACTTTTTGGTGGATTTATATCATCTTGCTTTTTAGTGTTTCTTGTGTTATAATGTATATATTTTTGCATCTTGGAGTAAGTTAATGCTTGGATTTTCTAGCTAGCTGTGTATTCTTAGCTGTATCAATTGAATTGATGTAATATATTTTAGGTTAGGACCTTAAGGTATTAGGTGTGGCTCTTAAGACTCTCAGAGTATCTACAAAGATGTTCTTAGGGGTTGAGTTTCCCTGCTATAGGAGTATTCAAGCAGGCTGAGTGGAATAATATACTGGTAGATTCTAAAATTTATCTAAACACTGTACCCATTCCATCAAAAACAGCCCCGAGTATGTATGCAAGAGTAGTTATTATAATGACCAGATCCTCTATCAACAAAGAGGTTTAGGTTTCAGGTCTGTTGAGGTATCCAAGTCAGCTTGTGACCAAGTGAGACCCTTCCCTGGTGCAATCCCAGTTACCTTGGGTGATTGTGGTCTCAGTCAAGTTGCTGCCTGGGTCGTCGGGCTGCTGTTCTGATTTCTGGAGCTGGGCACTTGCTTTTCCTACGGGGCAAACTGAGTCGCTGCTGCCGCCTCTGCAGCTGTTGTAGCTGCCACCCCCGGAGCCCCCACCGCTGCTGAAGCTGCCGTTGCCGTGTCCACCGCTGCTGCTCACCCCGAAGCCGCTGCTGCGGGATCTGCCACCGCTGCCGCTCCTGGGTCCGCTGCTGTTGGGGCCACTGGTACCGGTGCTGGAGCCGCTGAAGTTGCTGCCGAATTCTGCCCCTGCTTGGGTCCCGCCGTCAGGCCAAGTTGGCGTGGCGGTCCCGGGCCGCTGCTGTGTTCGCTGGAGCTGTGTTCAGGCGGCGGGGGAGGGGAGGAGGCCACGGCTGCTCTGGTTGTATCGCTTCTCCACGTGTGCTTTTACCTCACGGTCTGCTCCTCCCTCCGTTGCTCGCTGGTGCTCTCCCCTCATGTTTCCCGAGTTGTGGAGAGCGCGGTGTGAGGGGAAAATCCCGCACCTGGCTTGTCCTGCGGCTCGAGCCGAGAGTCCGGCGGTTTTCTGCCGCTCCGCGGTTGCGGCGGGTAGCCGAGCCGCCCCGGAGCCGCTGTTCCCGCCTGTGCAGGCTCTGGATGCTCTATAACTCTTCCACTGCTCCGCTGCCGCCTCAACTTCCTATACACCTCACTTTTTAGTAAAAGTGTGGATTTTGCTGAGTTTTTTTTGGTCTTTCCCCCCCCAGGCTGCTTTGGCGTGGTACGTACGCCGCCATCTTAACCGGAAGTCTTCTTACCAGACTTTTAAGGAAGAGCTAACACCATTGCTTCTCAAGCTTTTCCAGGAAATAGAAAAAGAAGGAATTCTACCAAACTCCTTCTATGAGGCCAGCATCACCCTGATACCAAAACCAGGCAAAGATATAACAAAAAAAGAAAATTACAGACCAATCTCCCTCATGAACATAGATGCAAAAATTCTCAACAAAATATTGGCAAACAGAATACAAGAGTATATCAAAAAGATCATTCACCCGGACCAAGTAGGCTTTATCCCAGAGATGCAGGGATGGTTCAACATACGCAAATCTATAAATGTAATACATTACATAAATGGGTTGAAGGACAAAAATCACATGATCATCTCATTAGATGCAGAGAAAGCATTTGACAAAATCCAACATCCCTTCATGATAAAAGTCCTACAGAGACTGGGAATAGAAGGAACATATCTCAATATAATAAAGGCTATTTATGACAAGCCTACAGCCAACATATTACTAAATGGGGAAAAACTGGAAGCTTTTCCACTAAAATCAGGAACAAGACAAGGGTGGCCACTGTCTCCACTTCTATTTAATATAGTTTTGGAAGTCTTAGCCATAGCAATAAGGCAAGAGACACACATAAAAGGGATACAAATTGGAAAGGAAGAAATCAAGTTATCATTATTTGCAGATGACATGATTCTATACATAAAGGACCCTAAAGACTCTACTAGCAAGCTGTTAGAGCTGATCAAAACCTACAGCAATGTAGCAGGATACAAAATAAATACACAGAAATCAGTAGCCTTCCTATATGCTAACAACAAACACACAGAGGATGAAATCAGAGAATCACTCCCATTCACAATTGCATCAAAAAAAAATAAAATACCTTGGAATAAACCTAACCAAGGAAGTAAAGAATCTATACAATGAGAACCTTAAAACACTCAAGCGAGAAATTGCAGAAGACACTAGAAAGTGGAGAAACATCCCTTGTTCCTGGATTGGAAGAATCAATATCGTGAAAATGCCAATCTTACCAAAAGCAATCTACACATTTAATGCAATCCCTATCAAAATTCCAAAGGCTTTCTTCATGGAAATAGAAAAAACAATCCAAAAATTCATTTGGAATCACAAAAAACCTCGAATATCTAAAATAATACTGAGCAACAAAAAAGAGGCTGGTGGTATCACCATACCTGATTTTAACCTATACTACAGAGCCATAGTAACAAAAACAGCATGGTACTGGCACAAAAACAGACATGTAGATCAGTGGAACAGAATAGAGGACCCAGATGTAAGCCCAAGTAGCTATAGCCACCTGATATTCGATAAAAATGCCAAAAATACTCATTGGAGAAGAGACAGCCTCTTCAGCAAATGGTGTTTTGAAAACTGGATAAATATCTGCAGAAGGATGAAAATAGATTCTTCTCTCTCGCCATGCACAAGAATTAAGTCCAAATGGATTAAAGACCTTAACATCAGACCGGAAACTTTGAAACTGCTAGAGGAAAAAGTAGGGGAAACCCTTCAACATATTGGTCTTGGCAAAGACTTTCTGAATACAACCCCAATTGCTCAGGCAATGAAACCACAGATTAACCACTGGGACCTAATGAAATTACAAAGATTTTGCACCGCAAAGGACACAGTGAAAAAAGCAAAGAGGCAACCTACAGAATGGGAAAAAATCTTCGCCAGCTATATATCTGATAGAGGATTAATATCTAGGATATACAAAGAACTCAAAAAGTTAACTAATAAGGAATCAAACAAGCCAATCAAAAAATGGGCTAAGGAGCTAAATAGAGAGTTCTCAAAGGAAGAAATACGAATGGCATATAAGCACCTAAAAAAATGTTCTAAGTCACTAGTCATCAGCGAAATGCAGATTAAAACTACATTGAGATTCCATCTCACTCCTGTCAGATTGGCCACCATCATGAAAACAAATGATCATAAATGTTGGCGGGGATGTGGAAAAAAAGGAACCGTTCTGCACTGCTGGTGGGAATGCAATCTGGTCCAGCCATTGTGGAAAACAGTGTGAAGGTTCCTAAAGCAGCTAGAGATTGATCTACCATATGACCCAGCTATAGCACTCCTAGGCATATATCCAAAGGACTCATCTCATTTCCTTAGAAGTACATGCTCAACCATGTTTATTGCTGCTCAATTTATAATAGCTGGGAAATGGAACCAGCCTAGATGTCCCTCAACAGATGAGTGGATAATGAAGATGTGGTACATTTATACAATGGAGTTCTACTCAGCGGTAAAGAAAAATGAAGTTATGAAATTTGCAGAAAAATGGATGGACCTGGAAAGTATTATACTAAGTCAGGTAACCCAGGCCCAGAAAGCCAAGCGCCACATGTTCTCTCTCATATGGGGATCCTAGCTGCAGATGACTGGGCTTCTGCGTGAGAATGAAAATACTTAGTAGCAGAGGCCAGTAAGTTGAAAAGGAGACATAAAGGGTGGAGAAAGGAAGGGAGGAGGATACTTAATAGGTTGATATTGTATATATGTAATTACAATGTTTGTAATGGGGAGATAATATGATTGAGAATGGAATTTCAAACGGGAAAGTGTGGGGGTGGGGAGGGAGGGAATTACCATGGGATATATTTTATAATCATGGAAAATGTTAATAAAAATTAAAAAAAAAAAAAAAACAAGAAATGCAGATAAGAGAGGGTCATTGAGTTTGCAACACGGTCTTGTGTTTTGGAAATGGCCATGGCCAGTGTGAAGCAGGATTGCCTGCATGGAGACCTGATGGAGCCATGAGGATGAATGGTGGACTGCAGTGGAGACCCAGTGTCCAGTGGAGATGCCGGGACCATGAGGTGGCTGCCAAGGGGAGCTGCTGGCCATGATGCAGTTTTCCAGGAATGTGAGTAGCCTAGCTGGCGGGGTGGAATTGGAACTCCAGAGACTTGTTGCTGGTTAGACTTATTGGATTTGGAGATTTGTAAGTGGGTAGAGTTGTTGGACTTTGATGAGTTTCATGTTTGCCCTGGTTGTTTTAAATTTTTTATTGGCCAAATATTTCTTTGCTATGCCCAGTGCCATCTTTTTCAGTGTGAATGTTTATTCTGTGCCATTATGGGGTTTGGAGGATTTTTTGGTATTATGGCTCAGTTAAAAGATCTTGGACTATGGGGATGTTTGAACATCATTGGGATTGATGAAAACTAAGGGAATTTTTAAAGTTGGACTGAATGCATTGTATTTTACATCATGTATCTATATCAGCTTATGCGGGCCAGGGGTAGAATGTGGTGGTTTGATTCAGGTGTTTGGCACCCCATAAACTTAGGTATTCTGAATGCTAGGTTCCCATCTGATGGAGATTTGGGAATTAACGTCTCCTGGAGGCAGTATATTGTTGGAGGTGGGCTTATGGGTGTTATAGCCAGTTTCCCTTTGCCAGTGTTTGGCACACTCTCCTGTTGCTATTGTCTACCTTTTGTTGCCCAGGGGGTGATGTCCACCCTCTGCTCATGCCATCGTTTTCCCCTGCCATCATGTAGCTTCCCCTTGTTCCTGTAAGCCAAAATAAACTTTTTTTTTTTTCCTTCATTCACAAGCTGCTCTTGGTTATGTAATTTCTCCAAGCAATGCGAACTGGACTGCAACAAGGACCTTAATATTTTAGGTGTAAAAATCACTATTTTTTTTTCTTTTTTCCGGATTTCTTTTTTTTTTATTATTTTTATTTATTTATTTATTTTTAATTTTTATTAACATTTCCCATGATTATACAATATATCCCATGGTAGTTCCCTCCCTCCCCACCCCCACACTTTCCCGTTTGAATTTCCATTCTCCATCATATTACCTCCCCATTACAATCACTGTAATTACATATAACAATATCAACCTATTAAGTATCCTCCTCCCTTCCTTTCTCCACCCTTTATGTCTCCTTTTCAACTTACTGGCCTCTGCTACTAAGTATTTTCATTCTCACGCAGAAGCCCAGTCATCTGCAGCTAGGATCCCCATATGAGAGAGAACATGTGGCGCTTGGCTTTCTGGGCCTGGGTTACCTGACTTAGTATAATACTTTCCAGGTCCATCCATTTTTCTGCAAATTTCATAACTTCATTTTTCTTTACCGCTGAGTAGAACTCCATTGTATAAATGTACCACATCTTCATTATCCACTCATCTGTTGAGGGACATCTAGGCTGGTTCCATTTCCCAGCTATTATAAATTGAGCAGCAATAAACATGGTTGAGCATGTACTTCTAAGGAAATGAGATGAGTCCTTTGGATATATGCCTAGGAGTGCTATAGCTGGGTCATATGGTAGATCAATCTCTAGCTGCTTTAGGAACCTTCACACTGTTTTCCACAATGGCTGGACCAGATTGCATTCCCACCAGCAGTGCAGAACGGTTCCTTTTTTTCCACATCCCCACCAACATTTATGATCATTTGTTTTCATGATGGTGGCCAATCTGACAGGAGTGAGATGGAATCTCAATGTAGTTTTAATCTGCATTTCGCTGATGACTAGTGACGTAGAACATTTTTTTAGGTGCTTATATGCCATTCGTATTTCTTCCTTTGAGAACTCTCTATTTAGCTCCTTAGCCCATTTTTTGATTGGCTTGTTTGATTCCTTATTAGTTAACTTTTTGAGTTCTTTGTATATCCTAGATATTAATCCTCTATCAGATATATAGCTGGCGAAGATTTTTTCCCATTCTGTAGGTTGCCTCTTTGCTTTTTTCACTGTGTCCTTTGCGGTGCAAAATCTTTGTAATTTCATTAGGTCCCAGTGGTTAATCTGTGGTTTCATTGCCTGAGCAATTGGGGTTGTATTCAGAAAGTCTTTGCCAAGACCAATATGTTGAAGGGTTTCCCCTACTTTTTCCTCTAGCAGTTTCAAAGTTTCCGGTCTGATGTTAAGGTCTTTAATCCATTTGGACTTAATTCTTGTGCATGGCGAGAGAGAAGAATCTATTTTCATCCTTCTGCAGATATTTATCCAGTTTTCAAAACACCATTTGCTGAAGAGGCTGTCTCTTCTCCAATGAGTATTTTTGGCATTTTTATCGAATATCAGGTGGCTATAGCTACTTGGGCTTACATCTGGGTCCTCTATTCTGTTCCACTGATCTACATGTCTGTTTTTGTGCCAGTACCATGCTGTTTTTGTTACTATGGCTCTGTAGTATAGGTTAAAATCAGGTATGGTGATACCACCAGCCTCTTTTTTGTTGCTCAGTACTATTTTAGATATTCGAGGTTTTTTGTGATTCCAAATGAATTTTTGGATTGTTTTTTCTATTTCCATGAAGAAAGCCTTTGGAATTTTGATAGGGATTGCATTGAATGTATAGATTGCTTTAGGTAAGATTGCCATTTTCACGATATTGATTCTTCCAATCCAGGAACAAGAGATGTTTCTCCACTTTCTAGTGTCTTCTGCAATTTCTCGCTTGAGTGTTTTAAGGTTCTCATTGTATAGATTCTTTACTTCCTTGGTTAGGTTTATTCCAAGGTATTTTATTTTTTTTTGATGCAATTGTGAATGGGAGTGATTCTCTGATTTCATCCTCTATGTGTTTGTTGTTAGCATATAGGAAGGCTACTGATTTCTGTGTATTTATTTTGTATCCTGCTACATTGCTGTAGGTTTTGATCAGCTCTAACAGCTTGCTAGTAGAGTCTTTAGGGTCCTTTATGTATAGAATCATGTCATCTGCAAATAATGATAACTTGATTTCTTCCTTTCCAATTTGTATCCCTTTTATGTGTGTCTCTTGCCTTATTGCTATGGCTAAGACTTCCAAAACTATATTAAATAAAAGTGGGGACAGTGGACACCCTTGCTTGTTCCTGATTTTAGTGGAAAAGCTTCCAGTTTTTCCCCATTTAGTAATATGTTGGCTGTAGGCTTGTCATAAATTGCCTTTATTATATTGAGATGTGTTCCTTCTATTCCCAGTCTCTGTAGGACTTTTATCATGAAGGGATGTTGGATTTTGTCAAATGCTTTCTCTGCATCTAATGAGATGATCATGTGATTTTTGTCCTTCAACCCGTTTAGGTAATGTATTACATTTATAGATTTGCGTATGTTGAACCATCCCTGCATCTCTGGGATAAAGCCTACTTGATCAGGGTGAATGATCTTTTTGATATACTCTTGTATTCTGTTTGCCAATATTTTGTTGAGAATTTTTGCATCTATGTTCATGAGGGAGATTGGTCTGTAATTTTCTTTTTTTGTTCTATCTTTGCCTGGTTTTGGTATCAGGGTGATGCTGGCCTCATAGAAGGACCTTGGTAGAATTCCTTCTTTTTCTATTTCCTGCAAAAGCTTAAGAAGCAATGGTGTTAGCTCTTCCTTAAAAGTCTGGTAAAATTCAGCAGTGAATCCATCCGGGCCTGGGCTTTTTTTAGTTCGGAGATTATTGATAACTGTTCGGATCTCCATGTTTGTTATAGGTCTATTTAAGTGATTAATCTCATTTTGATTTAACTTAGGTAGGTCATATAGATCAAGGAAATCATCCATTTCTTTCAGATTTTCATACTTTGTGGAGTATATGCTTTTATAGTATGTCCCTATCATTTTTTGAATTTCTCTGGAATCTGTTGTGATGTTACCTTGTTCATCTCTGATTTTATTAATTTGTGTCTCTTCTCTCTTTCTTTTGGTCAGATTTGCTAAGGGTTTATCAATCTTGTTTCTCCTTTCAAAGAACCAACTCTTGGTTTCATTAATTCTTTGGATTGTTCTTTTTGTTTCTATTTCATTAATTTCTGCCCTAATCTTTATTATTTCTTCCCGTCTAAAACTTTTGGTTTGTCTTGTTCTTCTTTTTCCAAGGCTTTAAGGCGAAGCATTAGGTCGTTTACTTGCGACCTTTCTAATTGCTTAATAAAGGCACTTAAGGCTATAAATTTACCTCTTAGAACTGCCTTCATTGTGTCCCAGAGATTTTGGTATGTTGTGTTCTCATTATCATTTGACTCTATAAATTTTTTGATTTCCTTCTTGATTTCTTCATTGACCCATTCATCATTTAGTAGTGTATTGTTTAGTTTCCATGATTTTGTGTATGCTCTATAGCCTTTCTTGCTACTGATTTGTAGTTTAATTCCATTGTGGTCAGATAGAATGCAAGGAATTATTTCAATTTTCCTGAATTTGTTAAGATTTGCTTTGTGTCCTAATATATGGTCTATTTTAGAGAATGTTCCATGTGCTGCTGAAAAGAATGTATATTCTGCAGCCTTTGGATGAAATGTCCTGTATATATCTGTTAGGTCCATTCCTTCTATGACCTCATTTAGTCCAGATGCCTCTCTGTTTATTCTTTCCCTGGATGACCTGTCAATTGATGAGAGTGGGGTGTTAAAGTCACCCACCACCACTGTGTTTGGTGTTATCTGTGACCTTAGTTCTAATAGTGTTTGTTTGACAAATTTGGGAGCCCCCATGTTAGGTGCATATATGTTTAGGATTGTAATGTCCTCCTGTTGGAGTGTGCCCTTAATCAATATAAAGTGACCTTCCTTATCTTTCTTGACTAATGTCGGACTAAAGTCTACCCTGTCTGATATTAGGATAGCAACCCCTGCTTGTTTTCTAGGCCCATTTGCTTGAAACACCGTCTTCCAACCTTTCACCCTAAGATAATGTCTATCCTTTGTAGAAAGGTGAGTTTCTTGGAGACAACAAATTGTAGGATCCTGCTTTTTAACCCAGTCTGCAAAACTATGTCTTTTCGTTGGGGCATTGAGACCGTTGATATTAAAAGATATTATTGAAAGGTGTGTATTTATGTTTGCCATTTGTGTGTGTGTGTGTGTGTGTGTTACTTGTTCTACCTGTGCTCTCTTCTGTTAACTGGTATTTGAGTATAGCTGGTTTTTTCTAGGTTCCTTATATGTGTGCTTTTCCTTTTGTTCAGCATGGAGGATTCTATCAAGTATTTTCTGTAGAGCTGGTTTTGTCTTCAAATACTCCTTTAACCTGCTTTTGTCATGGAATGTCTTTATTTCTCCATGTATTTGAATGGATAACTTTGCAGGATAAAGTAACCTTGATTGACAGTTGTTATCTTTCAGAACTTGGAATATATCACTCCAAGCCCTTCTGGCTTTAAAAGTTTGTGTTGAATAATCTGCTGTAATCCTGATGGACTTGCTTTTGTAGGTAACTTGATTTTTCTCTCTAACTGCTTTCAATATTTTTTCTTTGGTTTGTGTGTTTGGAAGTTTGAGTATATTGTGGCGAGGAGAGGTTCTTTCTGGGTTTTGTCTGGCTGGGGTTCTAAAGGCTTCCTGTATCTGTATTGGCACCTCTTTCCCAATTTGGGGGAAATTTTCCTCTATGATTTTGTTGAAGATGCCTACTATGCCTCTGGTTAGAGTTCTTCTCCTTCTACTATGCCCTGAATTCTTATATTAGATCTTTTCATAGTGTCCCGTATATCTTGAAATTCCCACTCATACTTTTCTATAAGTTTGTCTTTCTCTTTGTTGGACTGCATTAGTTCTGCCACCTGATCTTCTAGCTTAGATATTCTGTCCTCTCCCTCATCCATCCTACTGGTGAGATTTTCTACAGAGTTTTTTATTTCATTAACTGTGTTCTTCATTGCTAGTAATTCTGACTGGTTTTTCTTTATTATTTCTATTTCCCTATTTATGTCTTGTATTGCCTTCTTTATTTCATTAAATTGGTGTCCTGCCTCTTCTTTGATTCCTTTGATTTCCTCTTTGATTTCCTCTTTGATTTCTTCTTTGATTGTTTTCATGTGTTCTTTGACCTCTTTGAACATATTTATAATTATTCTTTTGAACCCTTTCTCAGGCATTTCCTTAACTCTTTCTCACTGGAGGACATTTCTGATGCATTAATATTTTTAGGTGGATTTATATCGTCTTGCTTTTTAGTGTTTCTTGTGTTATAATGTATATATTTTTGCATCTTGGATTAAGTTAATGCTTGGATTTTCTAGCTAGCTGTGTATTCTTAGCTGTATCAATTGATTTGATGTAATATATTTTCAGGTTAGGACCTTAAGGTATTAGGTGTGGCTCTTAAGACTCTCAGAGTATCTACAAAGATGTTCTTAGGGGTTGAGTTTCCCTGCTATAGGAGTATTCAAGCAGGCTGAGTGGAATAAAATACTGGTAGATTCTAAAATTTAACTAAACACTGTACACATTCAATCAAAAACAGCCCCGAGTATGTATGCAAGAGTAGTTATTATAATGACCAGATCCTCTATCAACAAAGAGGTTTAGGTTTCTGGTCTGTTGAGGTATCCAAGTCAGCTTGTGACCAAGTGAGTCCCTTCCCTGGTGCAATCCCAGTTACCTTGGGTGATTGTGGTCTCAGTCAAGTTGCTGCCTGGGTCGTCGGGCTGCTGTTCTGATTTCTGGAGCTGGGCACTTGCTTTTCTTACGGGGCAAACTGAGCCGCTGCTGCTGCCTCTGCTGCTGCCGTAGCTGCCACCACCGGAGCCACCACCGCTGCTGAAGCTGCCGCTGCCGTGTCCACCGCCACTGCCGCTCCTGGGTCCACTGCTGCTGGGGCCACTGGTACCGGTGCTGGAGCCGCTGAAGTTGCTGCCGAACTCTGCTCCTGCTTGGGTCCCGCCGTCAGGCCAAGTTGGCGTGGCCGGGTCCCGGGCCGCTGCTGTGTTCGCTGGAGCTGGGTTCAGGCGGTGGGAGAGGGGAGGGAGCCGCGGCTGCTCTGGTTGTATCGCTGTTCCACGTGTGCTTCTACCTCGCGGTCTGCTCCTCTCTCCGTTGCTCGCTGCCGCTCTCCCCTCACGTTTCCCGAGTTGCGGTGAGCGCGGTGTGAGGGGAAAATCCTGCACCTGGCTTGTCCTGCGGCTCGAGCCGAGAGTCCGGCGGCTTTCTGCCGCGCCGCGACTGCGGCGGTTGGCCGAGCTGACCCGGAGCCGCTGTTCCCACCTGTGCGGGCTCTGGATGCTCTATAACTCTTCTACTTCTCCGCTGCCGCCTCAATTTCCTATACACCTCACTTTTTAGTAAAAGTGTGTATTTTGCTGAGTTTTTTTGGTCTTTTTCCCCCCTAAGCTGCTTTGGCGTGGTACCTACACCGCCATCTTAACCAGAAGTCCCTCCTGCATTTCTTATACTCCACAATACCATGTAGAGTGCCAATTTGTTAATCCAGGAGAGAACAAAGCAGACTTTGAAGAATAGGACAGTCCTTGAGTACTCCAGCCCCTTCAAAAAGAGTCGACATTCTTCCTGTTGCCCCAGTGCAGGTCAGCTGGCCCAATCTCACAGGTTTTAATCTCTCAGTAATGCAGCTGAACAGGCAGCAGTTCACCCAAATATTTTTTTCTTCCTGTGCCATATTCCTCTGCTCACACCAATTCATTTCTACGCAAAGAAACCCTGCACAAGTTCTCAGGACACAGACATAACAGCAAGCTTCTCACACAAACTGCTATCCCAGTCCAAGCAAATCTCTTTCTCATCCTCATAAGCCAATCCTCACTGTCCATAGTTCTTACTGCATTCAGGTCTTGCAGCTCAGACCAGAATAGTCCATCAAGCTTTACTTACAGCACTGCAAGGAGTCTCTTAGGCCAAGGTTTTAAATCCTCCCACATTCCTCTTAAAAATCAGCTCCAAAAGGCCAAAGCCACACAGTCAAGTATCTAGCAGCAACCCCACTCTTTACAGTACCATTTTATTGTTGCAGTCTGGTTCGCATTGCTGGTAGAAATCACCCAACCAAGAATAGCTCGTGGAAAAATAGAGGTTTATTTTGCTTACAGGCTTGAGGGGGAAGCTCCATGATGGCAGAGAAAATGACATGAGCAGAGGGTGGACACACCCTGGCCAACATAAAGTAGACGATAGCAACAAGAGAGTGTGCCAAACACTGACAAGGGGGAGGTGGCTATGATACCCATAAGACCACCCCCAACAATACACTGCTTCCAGGAGGTGTTAATTCCTAAATCTCCATCAGCTGGGAACCTAGCATTCAGAATACCTAAGTTTATGGGGGACACCTGAATCAAACCACCCCAGTCCTTAAGGCCACTGTATTTGAAAGGGAGAGAATAGAGAACTGTATGACCAGGAAAAACCTAAGGTAGGATGGGGTGTAGGAACAGGCACTGGAATAAGAGTAAGCAGTAGGAAATCACATTAACCTGTCCCTGTTCAAAATGCCCAAAGTTGAGCTGGAGAGATGGCCAAGCAATTAAGGCATATGCCTGTGAAGCCTAAGGACAAAGATTCAATTCTCCAGGTCCCATGTAAGCCAGATGCACATGGTGGCTCATGAGTCTGGAACTCGTTTCCAGTGTTAAGAGGCCCTGGCAAGCTCATTTTCACTGTCTCCTTCTCTCTGTCTCTAATAGATAATAAAAATGAATCTTAAAAAAAATGCGCAAAGTCAATTTGACTGTGTCAACATTCAGTATTGGCATGATAGAAATTGGTTTTAGCTAAGAATAGGGATTTTTTTTTTTTTAAGAAAAGCTTTTATTCTAGTCCTACTGGTATTGGATAGAAACCTCAATATGAATTTAAGTAAAGATTCTATACTTTAAAGAAAAACAAACCCACAAAATGCTATTTCCCCAGTTAAAAAAAAAAGTAGTTAGAAAATATTTTTGGGAGAATGGCTTGGACTGCAATAAAACATCGTAGCAAAGCTCCATTCAAAGGACAGGAAAACATAACTGCATTTCTTTTCCAGAAATATATTCCCTCAGTGAGTGAGTGCTCCTCACAAAAACACCAAGCAGCCCTTCCCGGAAATGCCTATGTCCTATCTGCTTTTGGAATCTGAGAAATTTCCTCATAGACATCATGGAATATAGGGGTGAATGCTAGAAGAAGACTGTCAAAAGGTAAGGTACTGATGGTCAAAATAAAAATGAAAATATCATTCCTCTCCTTCTATTACTGCCAAAATGTTACATAGGTCCTCTCATTGTGAAGAACTACCTAGTTACAGAAGACAGCATGCGCTCTTCCTGTCATATAAAAAATGAGTATTTGAAAGAGTGCTATAAGCTGGTTCCTTACAATGTGAGCCAGAAAAATGAGGCGACTTGCAACAGACCAAAGACAAGAGTACCCCTCAGTAGATGGCCATTTGCCTTTGCAATCCCCTCTCCTCCAGTCTGCATCTGAGAGCCATGTCTCCCAAACTGGAGTGTCCAGTCAGAGACAGCAGCACCATTTAGGAACTTACCAGAAATCCAAAGTATCAGGCCCCAACTAAGACAGCCAGATCTGAAACTCTACGGTGAGATTTACAAATCTGTGTCTTCATAAGAAACCCATGAAACTCTCACTTGAATAAATAACTAATGTCCCAGAGAAATGCACTACCTATCCATTCATTCTGCCTTTTAACCACATGCCATCTGCATTGCTTCTTAAACAATTTCTACACATTTTCCAACTAAGTTATAAGGTCCCTGGGGGCAAAAAAATTTTCTAAAAACTTCTCTCTTCCCTTGTCTTGTTTTCTCTCAGAAACCACTTTCATCCAGCTAATAAGCAAAAAGAAACACAGTGCTGAAGAGATGTATCAGCAGTTAAGGCAGCTTCCCTTAACCCAAGTTCAATTCCCCAGTACCCATGTAAGGCAGAGACCCATGGTGACACATGCTTTGGGGGTTTACAGTGGCTAAAGGCCGTGCTATGCATGTTCTCTCTCTCTCTCTCTCTCTCTCTCTCTCTCTATTAAATAATTTTTTTTTGAAGGGAACATAGTCAATAAATCACTCATAATGACAAGAACTGAGAAGGAGGACCTTGGGGAGTCTTCACACTTTATGAATATGACACCCCCATCCACCTGAGATTCTTTCCCATAATTATGATCCAGGAGTCATGGACATTCATCCTCTAATTTATGGTCTCTAGGGATCTCTAGATAGGAGTTGTTCACTTCAGAGATGGAAGTGCTTGGCTTCAAAGTTTGAGTACTATAACTGAAGACAAATTAAAAATTGTATAAACCAGTCCCCTCAGAGGCCTAACAACCTTATATCAGGACAGAGTGATGAAGACCATCATTTCGTTCTCAGAAGTACACAGTAGGGGTAATAGGAATGGGAATGTTCATTACTATCTCTTTGGTGGGACATCACCTTTCAAACTCCTTTAATATGAAAACTTTAATTTGTTTTTCCTATATTCAAGCATTATTTCCTTCACACACACAGTGTGCTACTATTCTTAAGCAAAGTGAAGCTAGCTACTCAGCTGTCAGTGATTCAGTTACTGAGTCTAATAAATGTTGAGGGTTTGGTGGTGTTTTCTGAGGAGGCTTTAACCATAAAGATGTTCTTCAACACAGCAAAGATGTTCTCTTAGCACTAAACATGAATCCTATTGAAACCTATGAAGTTAATCCACTTTATAACTGAGATCACCTGTGCTTTCTGTGTCCTGGATGTTTTTTAATGCCTGCACACTTGTAAGAGAGGCTTCTTCTAGGTTTTTTCATTTCTCTAGTTAATGTATTTTCAGGTTTGAAAGCCAATTAAAAGGGGCCAGGTTCCCTCAAAACACATGTAAAACTGTAATACCTTATTTATTGGTATTTAAAAATGGGGCCCAGAAGAGGTAATCAGGTATAGATAGTATCAGGAGAGTGGGAGCCTCCTGATGGCATTGGTTTCTTATAAGAAGAGATACCAGCACTTCCAGTTAAGATAGCGGTGTAGGTACCACGACAAAGCAGCCTAGGGGGAAAAAAAGACCAAAAAAACTCAGCAAAATACACACTTTTACTAAAAAGTGAGGTGTATAGGAAATTGAAGCAGCAGTGGAGAAGTAGAAGAGATCCAGAGCATCCAGAGCCCGCAGAGACCGACAAAAGTGGCCCCGGCAGCTCCGCCAACTGCAGCGGCGGCGACACACCAGAAAGCCTCCAGACTCAGCTCCAGCCACAGGAAAAGCCAGTAGTGGGGAGCTTCCACTCACACTGGCGCTCTCCACAACTCAGGAAACGTGAAGAGAGAGTGGCAGTGAGCAACGGAGGAGTAGATCACGAGGTAGAAGCACACATGGAACAGAGAGAGAACCAGAGCAGCTGTGGCTCCCTCCCCTCCCCAACCACCTGAGCCCAGCTCCTGCTAACACAGCAGCTGTCCTGGGACCCAGCCACGCCTACTTGAGCCAACAGAAGGACCCAAGCAGGAGCAGAGTGCGGCAGCAACATCAGCGGCTAAGACACGGGTAACAGCGGCCCCAGCAGTAGCAGACGCAATAGCCGCAGCAGCGGCAGACCCAGCAGCAGCAGCTTCATTGGCAGAGGTGTCAGGGCACCAAGCAGCAGCAGCTTCAGCAGCAGCAGTGGCTCCAACACTGGCAGCTACAGCAGCAGCACCAGAGGCAGCAACAACAGTGGACCCAGCAGCAGCAGCTTCAATAGCAACGGCGACAGACACAGCACAGGCAGCTTTAGCAGCAGCACTTCCAGCAGTGGGTTTGCTGATTTGCAGGGCCACAGTTTCCAGGCTCTGTTTGCCCTGCAGGAAAAGCCAGTGCCCAGCTCCAGAAATCAGAACAGCAGTCAAATGACCCAGCCAGCAACTTGACTGAGACCAAAATCATACAAAGTAACTGGGATTGCACCAGGGAAGGGTCTCACTTGGTCACAAGCTGACTTGGATACCTCAACAGACCACAAATCTTAACCTCCTTGTTGATAGAGGATCTGGTTGTTATAATAACTACTCTTGCATACATACATGGGGCTGTTTTTGATTGAATGTGTAAGTGTTTAGTTAAATTTTAGAATCTACCTGTATTTTATTCCACTCAGCCTACTTGAATACTCCCATAGCAGGGAAACTTAACCCCTAGGAACACCTTTGTAGATGTTCAGAGTCCTAAGAGCCACACCTAACACCTTAAGCTCCTACCCTGAAAATATATAACATCCAATCAATTGATACAGCTAAGAATACCCAGCTAGATAGAAAATCCAAGCATTAATTTCACCCAAGATGCAAAAATATATACATTAGAACACAAGAAACACTAAAAAGCAAGACAATATAAATCCACCTAAAGTATTAACGCATCAGAAATGATCTCCAGTAACAATGAGTTAGAAGAAATGCCTGAAAAAGATTTCAAAAGAATGATTGTAAATATGTTCAAAGAAGTCAAAGAACAAATCAAAGGAGTCAAAGAGAAACTCAAAGAGGAAATCAAAGGAATCAAAGAAGACACAGGACACCAATTTCATGAAATAAAGAAGGCAATACAAGACATAAATAAGGAAATAGAAATAATAAAGAAAAACCAGTCAGAATTACTAGCAATGAAGAACACAATTAATAAAATAAAAAACTCTGTAGAAAATCTCACCAGAAGAATGGATGAAGGAGAGGAGGGACTATCTGAGGTAGAAGACCAGGTGGCAGATTTAATATAGTCCAACAAAGAGAAAGACAAACGTATAGAAAAGTATGAGTGGGAATTTCAAGATATTTGGGACACTATGAAAAGATCAAATATAAGAATTCAGGGCATAGTAGAAGGAGAAGAATTCCACTCCAAAGGCATAGTAGGCATCTTCAACAAAATCATAGAAGAAAACATCCCCCAAATTGGGAAAGAGGTGCCAATGCAGATACAAGAAGCCTTTAGAACCCCAGCCAGACAAAACCTGGAAAGAACCTCTCCTTGCCATATTATAATCAAACTTCGAAACACAAAAACCAATATATATATATATATATATATATCATATATAAATATATTTTTTTTAAAGCACTTAGAGAGAAAAATCAAGTTACCTACAAAAGGATGCCCATCAGGATTACAGCACATTATTCAACACACACTTTAAAAGCCAGAAGGGCTTGGAGTGGTATATTCCAAGTTCTGAAAGATAACAACTGTCAACCAATGTTACTTTATCCTACAAAGCTATCCATTCAAATAGACGGAGAAATAAGGACATTCCATGACAAAAGCAGGTTAAAGGAGTATTTGATGACAAAACCAGCTCTACAGAAAATACTTGATAGAACCCTCCATGCTGAAGAAAAGGAAGAGCACGCATATAAGGAACCTAGAAAAAACAAGCAATACTCCAATACTAGTTAACGCAGGAGAGCACAGGTAGAACCGGAACCACAAAAAAAAAAAAAAAAGGTAAACAAAAATACACACCTTTCAAGAATATCTCTTAATATCAACGGCCTCAATGCCCCAACGAAAAGACATAGGTTTGCAGACTGGGTTAAAAAGCAGAATCCTACAATTTGTTGTCTCCAAGAAACTCACCTTTCTTCAAAGGATAGACATTATCTTAGGGTGAAAGGTTGGAAGACAGTGTTTCAAGCAAATGGGCCTAGAAAACAAGCAGTGGTTGCTATCCTAATATCTGACAAGGTAGACTTCAGTACAACGTTAGTCAAGAATGATAAGGAAGGTCACTTTATATTGATTAAAGGCACACTCCAACAGAAGGACATTACAATCCTAAACATATATGCACCTAACATGGGGGCTCCCAAATTCATCAAACAAACACTATTAGAACTAAGGTCATAGATAACACCAAACACAGTGGTGGTGGGTGACTTTACACCCCACTCTCATTAATTGACAGGTCATCCCGAGAAAAAACAAAGAGGCAACTGGACTAAATGAGGTCATAGAAGGAATGGACCTAACAGATATATACAGGACATTTCATCCAAAGGCTGCAGAATATACATTCTTTTCAGCAGCACATGGAACATTCTCTAAAATAGACCATATATTAGGACACAAAGCAAATCTTAACAAATTCAGGAAAATTGAAATAATTCCTTGCATTCTATCTGACCACAATGGAATTAAACTACAAATCAGTAGCAAGAAAGGCTATAGAGCATACACAAAATCATGGAAACTAAACAATACACTACTAAATGCTGAAGGGTTCAATGAAGAAATCAAGAAGGAAATCAAAAATATTAATAGAGTCAAATGATAATGAGAACACAACATATCAAAATCTCTGGGACACAATGAAGGCAGTTCTAAGAGGTAAATTTATAGCCTTAAGTGCCTGTATTAAGAAATTAGAAAGGTCGCAAGTAACCGACCTATGCTTCACCTTAAAGCCTTGGAAAAAGAAGAACAAGGCAAACCAAAAATCAGTAAAAGGGAAGAAATAATAAAGATTAGGGCAGAAATTGATGAAATAGAAACAAACAAAAAAAAATCCAAAGAATTAATGGAACAAAGAGTTGGTTTTTTGAAAGGATCAACAAGTTTGATAAACCCTTAGCAAATCTGACCAAAAGAAAGAAAGAAGAAACACAAATTAATAAAATCAGAGATGAAAAAGGTAACATCACAACAGATTCCAGAGAAATTCAAAAAATCATAGGGACATACTATAAAAGTATATACTCCACAAAGTATGAAAATCTGAAAGAAATGGATGATTTCCTTGATTTATATGACCTATCTAAATTAAAACAAAATGAGATTAATCACTTAAATAGACCTATAACAAACATGGAGATCAGTTATCAATAAACTCCCAAATAAAAAAAGCCCAGGTCCTGATGGATTCAAGCTGAATTTTACCAAACCTTTAAGGAAGAGCTAACACCATTGCTTCTTAAGATTTTCCAGGAAATAGAAAAAGAAGGAATTCTATCAAACTCCTTCTATGAGGCCAAGATCACCCTGATACCAAAACCAGGCAAAGATAGAACAAAAAAAAGAAAATTACAGACCAATCTCCCTCATGAATATAGATACAAAAATTCTCAACAAAATATTGGCCAACTGAATACAAGAGGACATCAAAAAGATCATTCACCCTGACCACGTAGGCTTTATCCCAGAGATGCAGGGATGGTTCAACATACGTAAATCTATAAATGTAATACATTATATAAATAGGATGAAGGACAAAAATCACATGAGCATCTCACTGGACTCAGAGAAAGCATTTGACAAATCCAACATCACTTTGTGATAAAAAGTCCTACAGAGGGCTGGAGAGATGGCTTAGCGGTTAAGCGCTTGCCTGTGAAGCCTAAGGACCATGGTTTGAGGCTCGGTTCCCCAGGTCCCACGTTAGCCAGATGCACAAGGGGGCGCAGGCATCTGGAGTTCGTTGGCAGAGGCTGGAAGCCCTGGTGCGCCCATTCCCTCACTCTCTCCCTATATCTGTCTTTCTCTCTGTGTGTGTCGCACTCAAATAAATAATTTTTTTTAAAAAAATTCCTATAGAGACTGGCAATAGAAGGAACATATCTCATTATCATAAAAGCTATTTATGACAAGCCTACAGCCAACATATTACTAAATGGGGAAAAAATGGAAGCTTTTCCACTAAAATCCGGAAAAACACAAGGGTGTCCACTGTCCCCACTTCTATTTAATATAGTTTTGGAAGTCTTAGCCATACAATAAGGCAAGAGATACACATAAAAGGGATACAAATTGAAAAGGAAGAGATCAAGTTATCATTATGTACAGATTACATGATTCTATACATAAAGGACCCTAAAGACTCTACTAGCAAACTGTTAGAGCTGATCAAAACTTACAGCAATGTAGCAGGATACAAAATAAATACACAGAAATCAGTAGCCTTCATATATGCTAACAACAAACACACAGAGGATGAAATCAGAGAATCACTCCCATTCACAATTGCATAAAAAAATAAATAAATAAATAAAGGACCTTGGAATAAACCTAACCCAGGAAGTAAAGACTCTCTACAATGAGAACTTTAAAACACTCAATATTGTGAAAATGGCAATCTTACCTAAAGCAATCTACACATTCAATGCAATCCCTATCAAAATTCTAAAAGCATTCTTCATGGAAATATAAAAAACAATCCAAAAATTCATTTGGAATCACAAAAACCCTCGAATATCTAAAATAATACTGAGCAACAAAAGTAAGGCTGGTGGTATCACCATACCTGATTTTAACCTATACTACAGAGCCATCGAACAAAACAATGTGGTACTGGCACAAAAACAGACATGTAGATCAGTAGAACAGAATAGAGGACCCAGATGTAAGCCCAAGTAGCTATAGCCACCTGATATTCGATAAAAATGCCAAAAATACTCATTGGAGAAAAGACAGCCTCTTCAGCAAATGGTTTTGAGAAAACTGTATATATCTGCAGAAGGATGAAAACAGATTCTTCTCTCTCGCCATGCACAAGAATTAAGTCCAAATGGATTAAAGACCTTAACATCAGGCCTGAAACTCTGAAACTGCTAGAGGAAAAAGTAGGGGAAACCCTTCAACATATTGGTCTTGGCAAAGACTGTCTGAATACAATCCCGATTGCTCAGGCAATAAAACCACAGATTAATCACTGGGACCTCATCAAATTACAAAGATTTTGCACTGCAAAGGACACAGTGAAAAAAGCAAAGAGGCAACCTACAGAATGGGAAAAAATCTTCGCCAGCTATATATCTGATAGAGGATTAATATCCAGGATATACAAAGAACTCAAAAAGTTAAATAATAAGGAATCAAACAAGCCAATCAAAAAATGGGCTATGGAGCTAAATAGAACATTCTCAAAAGAAGAAATATGAATGGCATATAAGCATCTAAAAAAATGTTCTATGTCACTAGTCATCAGCGAAATGTAGATTATGCCCATGCGTGGTACCCTACAGAGGAGACAATGGGTACCTGGTACTCAGTCTCCATGAAGCAGACACAACTGGGAAGCAATAAGGAACTGCTACCTGGGAAGTTCCCACTAAAGCAAAGAGCATCCCAGTTGAAATAAACACCATCCTCATCTTGTCATGAACTCAGGCATGGGAAAACTTCTACATATGCAAACACTAAACTTCTCTCCAGTCTAGAGAGAATAAAGAAGGTTCTCTACTGAAAATTAGCCTATTATTGGAGTAGCTTCTCATTCCTGGGACAAACATCTGACCAGAAGCAGCTTATGGGAAGAAAGGGTTTAATTTAGGTTTACCAATTCTAGGGAAGTTCCAATCATGGTAGAAAAAAACTGGCTCATCTCTCTCTCTCTCTCCATATATATATATATGTATGTATGTATATATATGTATATATATATATATATATTCTGAGAAACAAAGCCCACAGCCAGAAAGCATGAACAGCCAGAGTTCAAAATGACTCTTGACACACTTTAGGGCTGTACTCAAGATCCATACCTAGTCACACAACTCCTCCAACATGAATAAGCTGTCTAAAGACCAAGAAGGAAGCTCAACTTAATAAAAAAAAAAAAAAAAAAAAAAAAAAAAAAAAACAAACACCTAAGTCTATGGGGGCATTCAAATCCTATACCTAACAAAAATTGTTTTACATCCCAGCATAGCAGCTAGGGCCCAGATAAAACTACAGGGGAACTGGCATATGAGAAGAAGTGACAGAGGAGTGCTCAGTACTGAAATGTCTCCATCACACCTTCCAAGGCTCAGGATCTATTGGGGAAGAGGAGGCAGAAAGAATTTAGAGCCAAAGGAAGATTAGGTCTGTTTACAATGTGCTCCTCCAGACACAAGGAAGTGCCTGGATATCCATGACCTCACAGTGCCTGACACTACCTATAAGAGACCATCATAATAGGAGGAAAAGATGATGACATCAAAATAAAAGAGACTGGGGCCAGGCATGGTGGTGAATGCCTTTAATACCAGCACTCAGGAGGTAGAGATAGGAGGATCGCCATGAGTTCAAAGCCAACCTGAGACTACATAGTAAATTCCAGGTCAGCCGGGACTAGAGTGAAACCCTACCTCAAAATAAATAAAAAATAAGGGCTGGAGGGATGGCTTAGTGGTTGTGACGTTTGCCTGCAAAGCCAAAGGACCCAGGTTCAATTCCCCAGGATGCACATTAGCCAGATGCACAAGGAGGCGCACACATCTGGAGTTCATTTGCAGTGGCTAGAGGCCCTGGCCTGCCCATTGTCTGTTTGTGTCTCTCCCTCCCTCCCTCCCTCTCTCTCTCTCTCTCTCTCTGTCAAATAAATAAAAACCAAAAATTTAAAAATAAATAAATAAAGTAAAAGAGAGACTGACTGAGTGGGGGAAGGGGTATGGTAGACAGCAGTGTTTCCAAAAGGAAAGTGGGGGGAGAGAGTGAATTACTATGGGTTATTATCTATAATTATGGAAGTTGTCAATAAAAAAATAAATAAAAATAAAATTCAAAAGATTATATCATTTAAGTATCATAAAATATTGTTTTAATTGTCAAAAATCCTTACAGATGTAAGTAGGAAGACAGGCTTATGCTCATGATGAGGCACACTCAGATTAAACCTAGTTGTCTGCCGTGAGACACCAGAGAAGATATCAGATTGCAAAGAACAAACTTTGTCTTTGATGGGATTCCTTCAAACCTAGACATACGAGAATGGAGTAATGTTCATAATTTTCTTCTATAGTGAAGGCTTTTCAGACTATGATTGGTTACCTAAGTGCTGAAGTCATTCCCAGAAAATATAAAAATAGTAATAGCTTTTTTGTTACAGCTAGGCTCAGGTTGTTGTATGCAATATTCAAAAACAGTAAGAAGGACTGGAGATGTGACTCAGTGGGTAGTTCTCATGCTATACAAGTATGAGAACTAGAGTTTGGCTCCCCAGCACCCACATAATGCCAAATGGGCATGGAGACACACCTATATTCACACAATGCTCCCTACTCCCGAGGTTCAGATAAGGGAAAAGTAAGCTAGGTAGACCAGGAAAGTTGGTGAACAATGGGTTCATGTAAGAAACCCTTCCCCTAGGAGATCAATGCAGAGAAAAATCAACTCCTACCAAAGCAGAGAGCCAGAGCCTCAGAGCCCCCAACACCTCAGCACTGAAGCAGACCAAAAATGAACCCAACATGGCTCAGGGAAATTTTGCGGAAGAGGGGCGGAAAGAATGTCAGAGTCACATGTTGGGTCATGATTTGCAGAGACATTTATCATACCAATAACTGGGGGCTAACTCCACAATGCACGACCCATTTTCATTAACAAGGAGGGTCTAATGGGAAGGGGTAGATCACAGATGAGCCTAAATACTGGTACCAAACTGCCTGTATTTACTGAAAAGAAAACTAATAAATTAAATTTAAAAAAAAAAAAAACCCTTCCCCTGCCTCAGTAAATCAAGTGCACAGTAATTAAGGAAGATACTCAATGTCTATCTCTGGCCTCCACATGCACATATCCACACACCTGTAGACACACATGCATGCAACACACACACACACACACACACACACACAGAATATGAAGTCTTTTCTCTTCTGTGTCATTAGGATAAGTGGGACCATACCTTTTCAAACCACTTTAGTTGTGTCATATAGAGCTTCTGTATTAAATGAACTTCTGGTAACTTGGTGGGGAAGTGCCATATTCTCAAGGATTCCATTGTTCACTGGGAAATCAATGGATCTAAATAAAAGATTCAGTGGTGCTGGTGCAGAGGAGGAGCAGAGTACTCAGGAGCCTTCCACAGGAAAGCTTTAGGCTTGGGTAATGGGCACAGAAATGAACTTCTAACATTTCATTTGCCAGGATTCTGTTATAAATCATCTGTGTTCATGAAATCAGGCATGACATCCATAAAAAATGCCAGTGTCATCAGTATCAATATAACCATGGCATTCTCCTTAAACCCAAGGGTGGCATGCTTTTCCATCACACTGGCAAGCATGGCAGGGAAAATACACAGATATAAGTACACACACATAAAACTGGAACACTCTCCAAGTTATTTCTTCAGAAACCCTCAAACTCTTGAGGTATTGTCACAAATCACTTAAATTTGAAACATCACAACCAGGAACCTTCAACTGTAAACACTGAATAATTGCTATCACTGTGAGAGATAAGATGCTGTGGTGGTTTGATTCAGGTGTCCCTCATAAACTTAGACGTTTCAAATGCCAGGTTTCCAGCTAATGGAGATTTGGGAATTAATGCCTCCTGGAGGGAGTGTATTGTTGGGAGCGGGGTTTATAGGTGTTATAGCCAGTTTCCCCATGCCAGTGTTTGGCACACTCTCCTGTTGCTACAGTATACCTTATGTTGGCCAGGGGGTGATGCCCCCTGCTCATGCCATCATTTTCCCTTGCCATCGTGGAGCTTCTCCTCAAGCCTGTAAGCCAAAATAAACCTCTTTTTCCCCGAAGCTGCTCTTGGTTGGGTGATTTCTACAAGGAATGTGAACTGGACTGCAACAGATGCTATGTGTCACTTCAGTGCAACTCATATACTTCCTACTAAAAGTAAATTTCATTACTCACCAAAGTCTTGAGAGAACTTGTTCACACACTTTCCGTAATAGTGGTACCCCTTACAAGTACCTCAAAACCATGACTTTAAGCAAGTGGGAGAAGTTTGAAAAGTGTATTCTTTCTTGCCTCTAAAAGTAAAATGTGTTACAAAGGACAGTTAGTATGTTCAGTACTGTCAGGACTCAGTCTTCAAGACAAGTAAGAAGGCAGGAGCAAGAACATGGAAACATCACTCATGGCCAGCATGGATGTGCAGCCTGGCAGTGATAAACACACCAATTCAAAGTTATACTTGGCCCTGGATTCAAATCCCAGCCACTGACTATGTGACCCAGGCAAGTTTTATTAAACTTTAATGTGTTTCTTCACCTATGAAAGGGGAATAGTAATCAAATGTACCCCATAAGATTTCCCTGATTAAATGAAAAGACCTACATGCACTTAGCATAATGTGTGGCACAGAGTAAACCCTCCATCACCTCAGCTGTTGTTAATTTATAAAATCCTCTCTAAGTCCTCCTGCTAGGTATAATATCCAACACAAAAGAAAGGCAAAATTTTCGACTTTCTGCTTGAAAACTGTATTAGACTTAACTGAGGAAGTAACTTTGCATTTAGAGCTATTTGCACAGGGAACCACAAAAGGACATCACGGCATGGCCATAATGGAATCAGCTGAAAGATTATGCAAATACCCAAAACAACAGTATTTTTACATTTCAATATGGAAGATAGTCTTGGTATTTTGTTTACAACAACAGCAAAGCCACCTAATGTTATTCCCCCAAATAAGTCCACAACAAGACAAGTGCTGTGAAGTTTTAAGGCAGAAACTAGGTCAATAACCCTGTCTTTTAATAAACAAATGGCACGATTCTATGCTGGAGATTACAATGTAGGAGGTCTAGTCTTAATACTTGTAACAGCCATCATTCTGGGTAAATGATGCTATGTAATAAACCCAAAGTGACTCAAAATGATGGCAGTGTTTGCTTTGTTCATAGATCTGCAATCTGCACAAGGACTCAAGGCAGTTGCTCTGCTCAGCATGAGCTGGGCCAGCTCTTGGGCTACAGCTGAGAAGGCATCTGACAACTTGCTTATTCATATATCTGTCCTGTCACTTAAAGAGGAATACTCAAACAGCTTGAGGTTGGAACAGCTGGGCTTCCTCTGGCATTCCCCTCTAACTCTGTATCATCTTCCATGTTATCTCTCATATTTGGCAGATTCAGATTACCAGCACTGAGAGTTTCTGTATTAGGTTTCCATTGTTACAAAAAATACCTATTGTAAAAATGTACTTAAGAGCTATAGAGATGGCTTAGCGGTTAATTGTTTGCCTGTGAAGCCTAAGGACACTGGTTCAAGACTCAATTCCCCAGGACCCACGTTAGCCAGATGCACAAGGGGGCCGCACACATCTGGAGTTCATTTGCATTGGCTGGAGGCCCTGGTGCGCCCATTCTCTCTTTGTATCTGCCTCTTTCTGTCTCTGTCTGTCGCTCTCAAATAAATAAAAGTGCCAAAAAAATATACATATTTTTTAATGTACTTAAAAAGAGGAAAGAGGACAAGGGATGGTTAAAGTACCTGAATTCCAATCCCAACTTTCCACACAAAAGCTGAGCATGGTAACACATTACAGTAACTCCCATGCTAGAAAGTTTGAGACAGAATCCTCAGGGCTTGCTGGTAAGTTTGTCTAGCTGAATCAGTGCACTCTGAATTCAGAGAGAAGTCTTGTCTCAAGAAAATGAGATGGAGAATGACAGAAGACACCTGATGTTAACCTCTGAGCTCCACATACACACACATATCCACCCACACAAATATGCACATGCACATGAACACACCACACACACATACAAATGCAAAAAGTTAAAAAAAGAAGAAGAAAAGAAAAAAGGGAAGGGTCATTTTGGCTCACAGTTTTAGAGGATTCAGTTCTGGTTTGTTGGCCTACTATAATGGGCTCATGCCAAGGCAGTACATTATGGTGGGGTCAAGCTGTAGAGGAAACTGTTCACTTGATAGCTAGGAAAAAGGAAGCAAGGAAGGAGCCAGAGTCCTTGTATGCCCTTGAAGGACATACTCCCAGTGACCTAATTTTAAGAGGTATTTACTTCATCATGAAAGTGTCACGGGCTGATAACAAAGCCACTGACACATGACATTTTGGGGGACACTTTTAAAAACCACAGCACATGTTAAAAAGAAAGTCAGGATGGGATTTAATTCAGTGTTAGAACACTTGCCTAGCATGTGCAAAGCCCTGGGTTCAATATCCAGTACCCGAAAATGAAAAGGAAGGAGGAGAAAGATGAGGGAGAAGGAGAGGCCAGGATAAAGTGGGACTGCCGTTAATGGCCTAGCCTAGGAACTTACATAATTTTCATTCTTCCACATTCTTACTGATATACCTGGGTTTAAGGAATGGGACACAAACTACCTCTTCACAATGTAGGAGTGTGAAATTACATTGCAAAATGAACATATAGGATAAACAGGATGTGTATGGGTGGGATCAATTTTGGAAAATATAATCTGCCACAGTTATCTTAGTTTTCACACAGTATATCTGTCAGGGTTCTTGATTACATGCCACAGAAACCAATTTTGGCATACTTACAAGGAAAAAAATGTTTGGAATATACTGAGGACTCTAAAACTTGAAGGCAAAGCTGGAAGGCTAACCTGGAAAAGAGCCAGGATTGAGAAAGTCTGAGGAGAGGCAGGGAAACAAGAGACTCAGCCACAGAAGGGTTAGTTAACAACACATCTTTCCCATTACCATTGCTGTGACTGCACATTGGTGTTCCAGGGCTCTCAATGCCACCAATGTAATCAAGAATAAACTGTCGGGCTGGAGAGATGCCTTAGCGGTTAAGCGCTTGCCTGTGAAGCCTAAGGACCCCGGTTCGAGGCTCGGTTCCCCAGGTCCCACGTTAGCCAGATGCACAAGGGGGCGCACGCGTCTGGAGTTCGTTTGCAGAGGCTGGAAGCCCTGGCGTGCCCATTCTCTCTCTCTCCCTCTATCTGTCTTTCTCTCTGTGTCTGTCGCTCTCAAATAAATAAATAAATAAATTAAAAAAAAAAAAGAATAAACTGTCTCAGCACATTTGAGTCATGTCCTCAGACACAAAGTTTGGAGTAAGTGGTTCTGGTTGACTTAGTTTAAGTCATATTATCTGAGGCCTAGCCTCCAGAGACATGATCAGACCCCTTCTAGGGAAGGGGTCCTGCCATCTACAAAAATTCAAACAGCACAGACTTCATCTCAAATAAGAACAGATGCTTGGTAGCCAACAGCCCAGCAAATGTCTGATATACATAGAAAAAAACAATAGTTTGGCTGGGGAGATGGCTCAGTGGGCAACAACACATGCTGTGTAAGCATAATGACCTGGATTTGGACCCACAGAACCCATGTAAAGCTGGATACAGTGCTGTGGTCCACAATCCCAGCATGCCTATGGGAAGCAAAACAGGAAAATCCCCAGACGCTTATGGGCCCAGAGGTGAACAAGGAGAGAACTGCCTCAAACAGCAAGTGTCAACAACTGAGGTTATCCTCTGACCTCTGCATGTATGCCATTACGTGATGACACAGGAGCATCCATACTACACATGACCACACAGACACACAAATATTTTTACAAAAAAAAAAAACCCAAAATCTATGATATGAAATATCATTCAACTTCCTGCAACAAAGGATAGGACTAGAGCCTGGTCAGTAAGCACATTTTAACCTGATATTCAGGTTGAATTATCAATCTGTGACACAAGCTCATTTCTTCACAGTGACATTTATTAAATTCATTAAGAGCAGAAGCCTACTGGGTGCAGGTACAATTCTAACATATAAACAACAGCCCAAAGACAGAACTGTACTTATTGTCTTCAAAGAGAACAGCTACCTATATGTGGTACAAGGAGAAGTGATATTCTAACATCTGTCTTCTACTGTCTAGAACAAAATATTCCAAACAATAATCAAATTCCAAATTCACAGTCTATCATGTAAGCACTGGAACAGTTTATAGACTATAAGCAGAACTAACAGCATAGCACTTACAGAGGAAGGAAACCCACCTGCCCACTAGAACCTACAGCTCCCTTGTCTTGCTCTTGGCAACAGACACTATCCTTGTATTGGCCTTACTTAGTGGCAGGAAGAGACGTACTCAGTAACCTTGGGAAATAAAAGCTCCTACTACCTGTTTGGAAGGAAATATCACATTGATCTTGTTAAATCATCTTAGACATTATCTACACCTTAGCATAAAGAATCTACATAAATCTTTCTACATCGTAAGATTCTGAATTCAAATACAAATACATAAGTAACTGATTTTCCCAAAATCCTAAGTAGTATGCAAATTAGTATGTGTGTGTGGGTATGTGTGAAGGCCAGGAGACAACCTCAGGTGTTAAACTCTGTGTGTGTGTGTGTGTGTTTATATTGAGAGACTATCTTCCACTGGCCTGGAATTTGTGAACTAAGCTACACTGACTGGTCAGTAAGCCCCAGAGATCTGCCTGTTCCTGTCTCCCCAGTGCTTGAATTACAAGTGTGTGCCATAACATCTGGCATTTTTACAGGGGTTCTGGAGCTCTAACTCAGATCCTTATTCTTGTAAGGCAATCATTTTATCAACTGAGCTATCACCCTATCCTACAAATTTTAGATATGTGACTAGTAATATATTTAGTATTTTCTTGGATTAGCTAACAATAAATAACAATAAATAAACAATAAAAATATTTGTTGTTTCTATTTCGTAGTATTAATTCTGATTTTGTACCTTGTTATATAAGTAAGTACAAAATGATGGAGAAAATACAATGTCGTGAGGTCACAGGAGTTGATTTGTGTGCCATGTTCAAGCTATATCCCCAGTTTTGTGATAGGAAGCATATGACAGGAACTCAATAAAATCTGTGGTTATTGTTGTCAAATTACTTAAGGCAAGGAAAAGGTGAGGGTAAGAAAGCAGCAAGTAGAAAAAAGAAAATAGTAATAGGCTTTCAAAGGAGATGCATGAATCAATAATACCCAAAGGCTTCTCATTCATTTCTTATACGTAACTGGATACTAGAACATAACACTCGATCCCTCTCTAAAATTTAGATGTTTCATTTTTGGCTCCCAAACCTGACAGCAAATAGCCAACACACACTTCCTAAACCACTAAGTGATTGCTGGATGTGAGCTTCAGCATATACTAAAAGCTCTTATCACCTTTCAACACTGAAGGACTGTCTTGCTTTGGGCAATGACTTATTTCTACAGAAAAGACTGGACTGAGTATGAGGAGAAAAGATCAGCACTGCATACAACATTGCTTTAGAGTTTAGAGACTGATTAAAAAACAGATAATGAGGAAAGGGACTCAAACTCAATTGTGGACACTTTCTGATTAGTAAAAATGTCTTAGTTGTGCTGTCTAGATATACAAAAAGCACAGGAAATAAGGGCACTTTAAAAGAAAATTCTTGAAAGACAACTAAATGTAAAATACTCTAATATTACAAAGGAAAAAGAAAAATGATTGAAAAGGAACAAGGCAAGAAAATAAACACATAAAAGATACAGAACCTGCTAAAATGAAGTGAATTGTGAAATCTTAACATTAGAAACTACTTTGAGAGAGAAGTAAGCATCCTATGCTAATCAAGGAAATTTTGAGATTGTAACCCAGTCTGACTAACAAAACAGAATTATTGGTATGTTTAGTTTTGTTTAGATAGCTAAGGTTTTTAGTTTAAGCACCAATTTTTTCAGCCCTATGTTTTCCTTTCTTTAAAATTTATTTATATAGGAGAGAGAGAAAGAGAGAGAGAATGGGCACACTAGGGCCTCTAGCCACTGCACATAACTCCAGACACATGTGCCACCTTGTGCATCTAATTTATGTGGGTTCTGGGGAATCAAACCTGGTCTTCAGGTCTTGTAGGCAAGTGCCTTAACCCCCCAAGCCATCTCTCCAGCCCAGCATCAATTATTATTATTATTTTTTTTTTTTTTTTTGGTTTTTCAAGGCAAGTTCTCACGCTAGTCCAGGCCAGCATCAATTATTTTAAAGGTTCCTTCTCTTACCTTAACCTCTGTATCATCCCATTTTCATGGCATTGCCTTTTATTTTACCCTAGTAGAGATGAAGAACAGCTAATCCCCAGTGTATAATAAAATACTTCACGGGCACTAAAACCTTTTTGAAAATGTACTTCTACCTTTCTACTCCTGCTCTTCTAAAATAGATCTGCTTGGGTCCTTCAACCTCTTCTTGTTTAGGCTTTTAGATCCCACTGTTTTATAATTGATTTTTCTCAATTATCCTCTCTTTCCATTCAAGTTCAAATACAATCCCAAAATGGATCTCATCAGTGCCAATTATAAGTAAATGCTTTGGAAAAATAGAACAGATGATTTTCAAAGGGAAGCACTGACATTTATATATACTTGTAAAGCTGAGTGGAGAAGTAATAAAAATTTCAATGCATCCCAAAACAGATCCTTGGATTTCAAGCCAATTGCTTTGAAGTTGCCTATTTAAATTTCCCAGTTTGGATTAAATCAAAGGGTCAAGTTATTTAATTTCTGAGAAATTACAGATGTGTGCTCAGTAGGTGACTGGGACAGTGTCACTTGTCTAAGATTTAAAATAATTACTCTCTTCCACAGCCACCCTCACTTTTTGAAATCTTATTTCAGGCTTTGCCAAGAGCTAAACACAGCTTCCACATTTGTTTAAGTGAAATATTATAGAAGATAAATTTAAATAATTCATTAATTTTCTGTTTTCATAAATTGTATGAACCTGTCTTAAGTGGGAGGCATTCTATAAGTCTAATTACCAGCTTCAGAACAACTAATTACAATTTAAAGCCTTAGATTCAAGGTTTGTAAAGTCACCATTACCTGCCAAAGCAAAGCAAAAACCCATGAACTGTTGCAGTTCACTTTTTACCACAGAAACACCATAATGTTCCCACCACCTGTGTGGACTGTGAATCTTATATTACTATGACATCTTCAACTAATAATTACTGGTGATTACCATGTCCCCCACCAAAGCAACTAGGTCTGAAGTCATAAAATACATTTTAAAGTACCTATACTATACCTGTTATTTTTACACTAAAATAAACCATTTTGTATCAAAATGTTATATATTTTTGGAGTCACTTTAGGAAGACAGTTGGTTCTTGGCCTTAGACCAACCTTAATTCTTTTGAATGAAGAGATGGAGAAATGACTTTTCCACAGTTCTACAACAGTGAATGTGTCCTTGCTAAGACGCTCTGCCCTGAAGCTTTTACCTGACATTTCAGCCTTCTACGCTGGGGCCTGCCTCACTGGATCTACCACCCCTCCCTCAACACACAGGGTCTAAAAGTGAAAGTAGAAGGTACTTAATGCATACTAGAAAATAGCAGAAGAGAAAGAGAAAGCAACAAGCTGATTTGATGAGAAACAGCTGAGACAAAATGTCCTTTTACAGTGAAAGCTTTATTAGGAGAGTTATGGCACCATGCCATGAGTTGGGCATGATGGGGTCCAAAGCCAAATAGATAAAGAGAGGGAGGCCGTGGAAATCCAACAAATAAGGTAAGGTGGTCCTTTTTATGAATTTCTGAGGTAAAGGGGTATGTCTGGGCACAGATTACATGAGAGAAGTTGTAAAGCAATGAAGAATGAAGGTCTCTCGTTGGTTCTTCAAGGTCTCAAGGGGTGGGGGGCTGTTCTGCTCCTGCTCACAGCAGGAGCAGAAATTGGGTGGAAAGCAAGAAGGCACATAGATAAAATAAAGTTATAATTCAAGGGCTGGGCTGGACAGATTGCTTAGTGGTTAAAGGCATTGCATACAAAGCCTGATGGCCTGGGTTCAATTGTCCAGTATCCACATAAAGCCAGATGTACAAAGTGGCACATGTGTCTGGAGTTCATTTGCAGTGGCAGGAGGCCCTGGCATGCCTATTCTCTCTCCTTCTCTCTTTTTCTCTCTCTCTCTCTCTCCCTCCAGCCCCATCTCTCAAATAAATAATTTGTTTTTTCCTGAGGTGGGGTCCCACTCTAGCCCAGGCTGACCTAGAATTCACTATGTAGTCTCAGGATGGCCTTGAAATCACAGCAATCCTCCTACCTCTACCTCCCAAGGGCTGGGGTTAAAGGCATGCTCCACCACACCCAGTCAATAAATAATATTTTTTTAAAGTTCTAATTCAAGATTGCCTGGCCCAAGCACCAGGAAGACTCTTAAAGTGACCATGTCTATGTTCTAACACTATTTAAAAAAAGAAGTAATAGTGCTATTGTCAAGGCAAATTCTGAATTGTGCTGCCATCAAGATTGACATCAGTAGGGTCTAAGAGTGGCATGTGGAGACGTGCAGTAATCAGGGTAGCACATGATTCTGGAAATAATAGACAAGCTGAGTATCCCAGAGCAATGCCCACAGTATATGCAGGGTTTCTAAGCTCTACACAACAACATTCTTCTTAGAGTTCCTTAACTGGAAAGAACATTCCCATGTTCAGTCATGTTTGCTGTATTTTTATTTTTTGAGACAGAATCCCAGTACCTCAGGCTGGCCTTAAACTATATGTCACTAAGGCTAATCTTGAACTTTTTAGCCACCTGTCTGTCTCCACATTTAAGACCTAGGATTATGGGTATATGCTTCCACACCTGGTATAAACATCTATCTTTTGAGTACAGAAAATGAATCCAATTTACATTTATACAAATATTTGTACAAACACACACTCATACCCATATATAATATCAAAGGCAGGAACCATAATAAAACTATGAGGAATATTTCAAAATTTATATTCTATTTCATTGAACCTAATACTGTGGTTTTTCATAGTTTGACATTTTTTAAATGACATGTCATGTAATTGATTAGAAAAATCTCTAGGAAAAAAAATCTGATGACAGGAAAGCAAAATGTGAGCCACTATGGCACAAAGCTCCACATATGCTGTTATGCTTCTAATATGCCCAACGCACTGTTTATATTCTTAACAACTAGGCACTTTTACACACCAAAGCTCAGCAAGTACCAGGAAAATGCACAAAAGATGTAAACAGAATATTTATGTATAGTTATTATTATGGCAAATATAATTTTATAGTCCTCCCTCTACTCTAATGCTGCTCCTAAAAGTCCACTTATTAATTTAAGCTGAAGAAAAACTTAAAAGGACAGACTCTTTCAATCACACATCCCATATTTCTAACAATTTTTTTAATTTTTATTTATTTATTTATTTGAGAGTGACAGACACAGAGAGAAGGACAGATAGAGGGAGAGAGAGAGAGAGTGGGCGCGCCAGGGCTTCCAGCCTCTGCAAACGAACTCCAGACGCGTGCGCCCCCTTGTGCATCTGGCTAACGTGGGACCTGGGTAACTGAGCCTCGAACCGGGGTCCTTAGGCTTCACAGGAAAGCGTTTAACCACTAAGCCATCTCTCTAGCCCCCATATTTCTATATTTCATAAACATGAGCTTGGTAAAGTCTCAACATCCCTGTAATTGGCTCTCAATGTGCAGATAAGGAAACCAAGGATTCATCCAGGCATGTCCAACCTGTAGCCTGCTGACAGAATGGCCCAGTATAGCTTGAAATAGGGTTCAACACAAACTCATAAACTTATTTAAAACATTATGAGATGGCTTTTTTTAATGTGTTTTGTTTGTAACAACTGCGTGGTTCTCAAGCCTGAACAAGAAGACAAGATTTTCACATTACAAATTTGTATAGCATGTGACAGGTTGAGGTAAAAGGATTGCCATAAATTTGAGACCAGCCCAGATTACAGAATGAGTTCCAGGTCATCAGTCTGGGCTAAAGTGAGACTCTGCCTCAAAAAGGAAAGGAAAGGAGAAAGGAAAGGAAAAGGAAAAGGGAAAGGGGAAAAGGAAAGGGAAAGGAAAAGGAAAAGGAAAAGGAAAAGGCAAAGGAAAAGGAAAAGGAAAAGGAAACCAAAACTGGTTGGACAGGCTTGGCAAAGAATAATTAAGCAAGTTCTCAAAGAAGGTAAGACAAAGCCCAGATTTCAAGTTCAAGGCTCTTGTGCAGCTTCTATTGAAAACACAATTCTCATAACTATTCAAATCAAAGATGCTCCCTGAGAGCAAGGAACTAGACTTTGTAGTTTTAAACTCTAAGGTGTAACTATTGCTGGTAAGGAAAGTGATGCCACGCTCCATGAATCACCAATGTTCATCTCCAGCTGCAAAGGAGATTCCTTACATGTTTGCAATGTGCTCTTTTGGAAAAGAAGATGTTAACTATTACATTAAATATATTTTTATTCAAAACCTAAGTATGTTGTGCATTTTGTTTAAAGTACACACAACTTGTTATTGCTAATAAAAACATGACCAAAATGCAAAAATCTCTACTATGGGGCTGGAGAGATGGCTTAGCAGTTAAGCGCTTGCCTGTGAAGCCTAAGGACCCCAGTTCAAGGCTCGATTCCCCAGGACCCACGTTAGCCAAATGCACAAGGGGGCACATGCATCTGGAGTTCGTTTGCAGTGGCTGGAAGCCCTGGCGCGCCCATTCCCTTTCTATCTGTCTCTTTCTCTCCCTCTCTCTCTGTCACTCTCAAATAAAGAAATAAAAATGACAAAAAAAATTTAAAAAAATCTCTACTATGAAATATTATTAAACTTACCCACTATACAAAAATAAAGCACTTGTACCAAAAATAAGTAAATCTCTATTCCTTAGAAGAGCTTGAGGCGGAAATAAGCCAGTGAAAACCCCTACACATTTCCTGAAACCCATCAAAGAAGGGATAGTGTAAAGTAGGCCCTCCTGATGGCCAGGGGAAAGGGCTATGAAAGAATGATCTGACATATGCAAGGCAGCTGGAATTAAAGTTATAGCTGTGTTACACCAGAGGGGACCCAAAACTTCAACCTAATTCTGGACTCCCCTAAGCCTGAAATCTTGGTAGGGTGCCTTAAAAACAAATCACAGTCCAAGAAGTTACCAAAGTTGTACATGCTGCCAGATATCTATCTACATCACTAGGAGAAAAATACCAGGACCCCACCCCACTCCCTTGAGACCGGAGCAAGGAGAATGAACAAGTCAAGAAATACATGTCACTTGCATATCGTATACACACACAGAGGGGAAAATAAAACAAACGGGTCTCTTACCCTTTGTAAACATAACAGATATTAAGTGTGCTCGCTCTGATGCATGTGGCCAGGTAACAAAGAATTAAAACAGGATGTCTGAAGTTCCTCAGTAATGGAAGACATTCTACAGTACCAGCCTGGGCTTATGTCTTACTGCTCATTTACTATCAAAAGCCGATGCTTCTTCACAGGCCTTTCATAGACTAGTCCGCTCTTTTAAAAGCCAATTCTACTTTTTCTTCAAACCAGTATGTAATCCAGTATGAAGTCTAGTAGGTTAGGTTATTTAGCCTGAATTCTGATAATTTCTGAGAATATGTTAAATACATTAAAGTGTAGTAGAGCTCAGCCTCCAAAAAGTTCCGAAGTAAAAGAGATAAGCCCAAATGGCTCTTTCCCAGCACATCTATTTAGAATGATAACATGCCATCAACTGCACTGTCAGCTGCATTCCATCAAAACACAGAGCTGGGCTGGAGAGATGGCTTAGTGGTTAAGCACTTGCCTGTGAAGCCTAAGAACACTGGTTCAAGGCTCGATTCCTCAGGACCCACGTTAGCCAGATGCACAAGGGGGCACACACATCTGGAGTTTGCAGTGGCTGGAGGCCCTGGCGCACCCATTCTCTCTCTCTCTCTCTCTCTCTCTCTCTCTCTCTCTCTCTCTGCCTGTCGCTCTTAAATTAAAAAAAAAAATAAATAAATAAATAATAAAAAACACAGAGCTACTTTCTGACCATAGCAGCAAAGGAAAAAAACAAATCCTGTTTTCTAGTACTTCATCAACACAGGCTTGAGGTTAACAATGGTCTATTTGCAATATTAACTAAAAAAAATGGTATTGTTTTCTAGAATTAAAACCATTATAAAGAAGGATAGAAGAAAACAAAAGCCAAAACTGAGAATTTTCAAGGAAAGTTATCTATGGACTAATAAAACTTTAGTAGCATTATAACACTACAGATGGGAGCAGAAACCCCGGTTGAGCACTTAGCCTTATAAAACTTGAGATAAAAGTATAGAAAAAAAAACAGCTGAACTAGTCCATGTGCTCTAATGCAAAAACAGAATACAGAAATAATTTTAGGTATGAATAGAAAATGGGAATCTGCATTTTAAATTCTTGCTAATTCAATATTACAGGTTCTTTTAAGTGCTTATTAAAATTCAAAAACAATCGAGCAATTTCCAATAACTACACATTATGTGCTGATCATCTTTCCTCTCAGTTCTTCTGAAAGTTGTAAATTGTTTCTAAGAATATGAAAGGCAATAACAAAAAGCTTTTTGAGTCTAAATATTAGTCTGGGAGATTATGAATTAGAAAAATAGAAAAACCCAAGTGTCATATTAATTACTCAAAATCCTCCTGAAAAAAAAGGGAAGCTAACATATAAAGGGGGATGAGTTATTTATCTTGAGAGATGGCTTAGCATTACACACCTTAAAACAGCATCAAGAAAATCACATTCAATTTTTAAGACCTTTAAGTGGCTCTAGGAATAAAATCTTAAAATTCAAAGACATTTGATGGTTTTGTTTATGTGGTGATACATATCATTTTTTAACATTATTATCCTCATCATCTACATAATAATAATTAAATGTTCAATATTTTAAGAGAAATGTGAATATGACACAAAGTATATAAAAGCATGGATTTTTCCAACAAAAGAGAATAAAACTGCAAGGGTCTGACATATTTTTATAGGCCTAGGCCTCACTAGCTTTACACTATTATATAATCTAACAAACATCTCTGGTAGCCTTTAAAACTTATAAAACTAGTAAGTGAAACCAGACATCAATACTAAAAACCTAGAGTGTGTTTCTATAACCATTATACTTAGTACCAAAAACTAAACAAGTAGGATTCCCTAAGTAGGAAGTTTTACCAGGTAACTTTCTGAGCATATAGAAGAAAAAAAAAAAAAAATAGCCTCCCTGTTTCTTGTAGAAAGTGAAAAAAGCCACCGTGGCTGTCGCATTCAGGTTCACCTGGAGGTTGCCTACTGACTCTGAGATCACCTGATACTGATACATAGTTGGTGGCAGAAACACCACAACATATTTTGAGAAAAAAGTATAACTACCCTCCTTTATGAACTTCTGACAATAATAGGTACATATTTGCTATTACCAATTTGTTTAATAATCCACTCTCAATCTACCACCTGCTACTTAATGAATATTTGTGATGGATATTAATTTAATAAGTTCATGTCACTCACTGAAATAAAAAATAATTAATGGGTATGAATTTAATACACCTATATCACTTCCTGAATTAAAGAATTTTCTTTTTGAATCTGAAAATCTGATAAAAAGAACCATTTGACATAACTAAATTTTTTAAAAGGCAGGACTGTTCTAAAACTAATCAAAGGGGGCTAGTGTCTAGACAAGCAAAGGATTTTATTTTAGAGGTACAGACCTTAGGATCAGTAATCAAAGTTCCTGCAACTTTGCATCTATCCTATCTCTATTTCTTCACAGCTTTAAGATGCCTTCTAGGGGCTGGAGAGATGACTTAGCAGTTAAGGTGCTTGCCACCTTGGTTTGATTACCCAAGAACCATGTTAAGCCAGATGCTCAAGGTGGTGCATGCATCTGCAATTCATGTGCAATGGCTAGAGGCCCTGACACCCTCATTCTTTCTCCCTCCCTCCTCCCCCCCCCTCTCATAAATAAATAAATATTTTTTTAAAAGATGCCTCTTAGGATGTAGAAGTTCCTTCTTCTCATACCTGATGATTTCATAAAACTAGTCACATCTATTTTAAAACTCTTTCTGGAAAGTCACTTGTTGTGGCTTGAATTAGGTGAACCCATAAACTCAAGTGTTTTGAATGCTAGGTCCCCAGATTGTGGCAATTAGGAAGGTAAAGTCTTATTGGATGAAGTGTGGTACTGTGGGTGGGCCTTGATGTTTATTAACCCCTAGTTTTCCAGTGTTAGTCTGGCTCACTCTCCTGCTGCTGTTTTCCACTTGCTATGGCAGAAGTGATGTCCATCCTCTGCTCTACCATCTTTCCCCTGCCATTATGAAGTGTCCCCTCAAGGCTGTAATCCAAAATAACAAACTTCCACCATCAGCTGCTTGTGGTCACGTGCTTTGTCCCAGCAATGAAAAGTTAACTACATCAGTCTTCCTGGCTTGTCATTACTGAAGCTAGCTAAGAACCTCAGATATTGACTTTTCCAAAACACCATGACTCTCTGCTTTCAAATACTTGTCATCAAAACTGGATACATTAGAAACAAATCATAACAAAAACATGAGAGGTTTTTTAACTAGTTTTATTTTTCTGGATTCCCTTCCTTGTTTGGCTGGTTCTTACTAACATATGTAGACTCCAGTCATGGGTCACTTTTACCTGCAGATACCACTTGACAGATCAGTGTTGGACTTTCACTTTTGTGTGGTGTAGGGGACTGAACTCAATGCCCTGGGTGCTAGCATGTACTCTACCATTGAGCTGTATCTGCAGTGTCTGGACTTTGATCTTGGGTTTAGGTACCAGGTATTCATGTCCATATTTTTATAAACTCAGTGAGATTCTCAGTACATCCAATTCTCTACCCTTGCAATTCTGAATCCATTTTTATACTTACTATAAGATATAAGCTTCGTGTTCATATCCTGGATGTGCCCTGTTTACCCAGGTATAGTGGCATATGCTGGTAGTCCCAGAACTCAAGAGGTTGACACAGGATAGCAAATTTGAAGCCAGCCTGAGTTGAAAAGCAAGATACTCTCTCAAAGAAAGAGGCAGGGGAGCAATAAAACAACTTCCTAGAAAATCATGGTCAATACATTATCCAGAGAGCTTTATAAATTTTCTGCTGAAAATAAAGTCCACTGTCTAATACATCATGAAAACTAAGTCTTAACTCTTTCTATGTGGACAGAAAAAAATCTCTTGGAGAAATGGTGCCATATCAGTGATGGTAATTTTCCATAAGGATGTCCATTTATACCTGGAACTAATTAAATAGTAGATGTTCAAAAATATTTGCTTAAAGAATAAAGATTTGAAACCAATTATGCCCAAATGTAGATGAATGTATTGCTATGGAATTCTAATTTTCATTTAGGTGGCCACATTTTCCTCTGAGACAAAAGCAGAGAGTGACCAGGAGAGAATGAGCTCCCAACCTCTCTTTAGGATATGAATTTTTAAAAAGAAGCAGTGGGGCCCCTAGAGTTCAATAGGGTGGTGGCAAATCCCATAAATGCCTTGAATAAAGAAGTAGAGATGCTGAGGTATTCTTCAGGAGACTTCTTGGCACTGCTGGAATCAAGTTCTTAATGTACTCAAAGGTTCATCTACCTGCATCCCCTCAGCTGGCTTTCCTATCTCAACTCATCACTTAGATTAGTGAAGTCACTCTCAGAACAAAAGCTCTTACTCAAGTTCTCAGATACATAAGGGACTTGAAGGGGACTATGAACCCCCTAAAACTATACTCTTAATGCCTGGAACAGAAGTATCCAGAATACTGGAACATGAGGACTTCAGGCAGAATGCTGTTTAAAGAATTAAGTGAATTTATGTGACAATTTAGCCAACCACTCACTGATCACAAATGATGAAAAAACAAACTGGGGAGGCTGGGATTTAGTTCCATGAAAGAGCACATGTATTATACCGTAGTTTCAATTCACAGTACCACTCAAAAATATAAATAAATAAATCAAACTGCAGCAACATATGTGATAGCTGTCCAATCCCTATAGTACCACAACTTCACTCACACTTTCTGTATCTACTGGACACCTCTCACAACAGCAGGTGATGTGCATCAATCCTATGACTAAGACCTAGAACTTTAATGAGCTGTGTCAACCCATTTCACTACTTCGTGAAGATAGCAGATAGTAAAAATGATGTAATTAAACATACTTAGGGATTTAATAACAAAATTAAAAAGCATTTAATAACAAAAGTTACTTGATAGAGGAAGAGAAACACACCCAAATTTGGCAGAGAAGAGTGAACTCAGCCAGCTGCACCCCAGTGGCTGAGAAGGTAGGTAGAAAGTCAGGTAGCTCCATCAGTATTTCAATATGGTTTCCAAGCCTGAGTTTAAAAAAAAAAATTGGGGCTGGAGAGGTGGCTTAGTGGTTAAGTGCTTGCCTGTGAAGCCTAACGACCCCAGTTCAAGGCTCAATTCCCCAGGACCCACGTTAGCCAGATGCACAAGGGAACACACCCATCTGGAGTTCGTTTGCAGTGGCTGGAAGCCCTGGCGTGCCCACTGTCCCCTCTCTCTCTTTCTCTCTCTCTCTCTGCCTTTTTCTCTCTCTGTCGCTCTCAAATAAACAACAACAAAATTTTTTTTTAATTCTACATACTTTTAAAGTCACCATTTTAATATGTTTATTTAAAGCAAGATAATTCTAATTTACATTTGTCATAAATTGGCAAAACACTCAATACATTTAAAAAGGTGTCAGGAAAAGTCTAGAAAAATAAAAGCTACACAGGTATTTATTATAGGACAATGAGAAAAGACAGTAAATGAATACAGAGTGACTATCAAAATTAGCAGTGTCCTCCTGCTGTGTAACAATTTGTCTGATTTGTGTTTTTAAAGAAAATGACAGCCTGCTCTTTATTTTTCTCTTAAGCAGACCTATAATTTGTAATAAATTAGAAGGGAAATGAAAGCAAAAAGTATTCTTTCCACAATGTTTTTTTAAAAGCTGACAGTCATTTTGTTTCTATTGCTACTTCACTTGTTTTTTACTAACTTCCTGAGTATGACCATCTTAATCTATAATTTTCCTAAAGAATTAAGACTTTTGTGGATTTAATAGTATAAGGGTTTTAGAATTCTCTCTCTCTCTCTCTCTCTCTCTCTCTCTCTCTCTCTGTGTGTGTGTGTGTGTGTGTGTGTGTGTGTGCATGCTCGTGCGAAGAATCAGAGATGGAGACTACAACTTTCTGCCTCTTTTATGTCACACTGCATGAAGTTCACCACTTCAAACATGAATGCTGACTCTACTACTAAGATGCCTTTATCTCACTGAATCAGAACCTACTTGTCCTGTTTCACATGTCTTCCCTCGGCACCTCACTTGTATCCTAACAGTAATCTGTGCTAGCTACACTGGTAGTTGGTCATGTGCATAAATGCATTTTGCTAGCCTTTCAATCCCTAAGTCAAAATGAACTAAAGTGAACATAGCAGGGGCTCCCAAGCACCTCTGAAATAAGTTTTCACCAATCAGTTCTATCCCCTCAAATGACTAATGGCTAATCCTTGATCATCTGATATGTTTTGGAACAGAAGTTGGCTTTGTTTGTTTCCTGATAAAATACTAAAGTTACCTTAAGTACCTTAAAGAGGAAATGTAACAGCTACCATTCCTTATTACTTTCATTAGTATCATCATCAGGGAGTTAGGCAGGAAACTGCCTCCCCCACACTAAAGATGGCCATATCCTAATTCTGACACTTGTGAATAAGATTCCTGATTTATCACATAGGACTTTGCATGTGTGATGAAGTAAAGGGTCATGAGATTATTTCTCCTAGACTATCTAGATGGGCCCAATGTATCCACACAGCACCAGGCCCTTATATGACTTGGGCAAGAATGACAGAATAGGGCCCAGATATAGTGGCCCATGTCTGTAATCCTAGCACTCAGGAGGTTAAAGAGACAGGACCACAAGTTCAAAGCCAACCTTACCTACAAAGCAAGGTCTGTCTCAAGGAAGCAAAACAAAATGAAAACAAAAAGAACATCAGAAGCAGAAATACTGTAACAACGGGAACAAATGGCAGGGATGTCACTGTGAAGAGGCTGTGAGGCCAAGGAACTCAGACACAGCAAGGAGTGAATTCTCTGCTAGAGCATCCAGAAGGATCACAGTCCTGCTGTGATTATCCCATGAAGCCCCTCTGCAGAAGTATGACCTTCAAAACTATAATAGTAAACTTGTGGATTTTTGGTACTGTATTATATTAACAGCAGGAAACAAATATCATCATCAATACATACAATAGTCCTATGAGGCAAGCTATCACTACTCCCACTTCACATATGAAGAAACTAAAGCTGAAGAAGGTAAGCTTGTGGATGCCTGAAGTCCAAGAATGAAGGCGGCAGAGGCAGGGGGATCAAGGGTTTCAGGCCAGCCTGGATTAAGACTATAAGAGCCTATATCCAAGAAAAATGAAAACATGAAGAATGGAGGGGAGGAGAGGGAAAGGAAGAGATGCAGAGGAGGGGAGAGCAGGGAGGGGCTCACTACCCTTGAAACTGTTTTGAACATTTATTTGTCCTATAATGGAAATAGTGCCTTTTTTCTTATACACATATGCGCATTAAGAATGTTTCTCGCTATATAACATGAATATTTTCAATTAGGATAATGGGCTCTACCATTTTAAATATCAAAGGAGACATCCTAAATGCTTGACATATAATGAAACACATTTATTTTCTTCCTGCTAACATGTACATGCAAAATTTAAACACAAAACTACCAAGAGTCAAGAAACAGTTGCCACACAAGGTTTTCACTGCTCTCCCCCAAAGCGAAAGCCTAGATGCAGAAAAAGCAAGCAGGTAGCATGTGTGTCTGAAAAGGGGGCTGGCAGACAAGGAGAAAAATTCACAAAAGAATATAATCAGTTGGAGAACATGGCCAAAGAATTGTGGCATAAGACTAACTGTGTCTTACCATTATAATAGTATTTATTATTTTATACTGTAATTATTTGTATGGTTAGAGACCATACCTTAAATTTCAATATTCATAAAACTGACATAGAATCAATGCACAGCATGGAAAATGAATAAACAGTATAATATAAATGAGGGACGTCTACCCAACAAAGGACAAGCATATAAAGCACATAAAGTTCAGAAAACCTTAGACAAAAAGACATAAGAGAAAAAAGACATAAGACAAAAGAAAAGACATAAAAACAAAAGAACATAAAGACAAAAAAAGAGACATAAGACCAAAAAAAGACATAAGACAAAAAGACAAGATGATTGTGGGGGTTTTCTATTATATTTTAAAGCAGACATCTTAATTATACCTCTTAGTCTCACCAGAGTCTGATCTGGATAATCCAACCAGAAACACAACCAAAATAATTTCAGTTGTACACTAAAGCAGGAATTCTGGAGCACTTAATCAAAACCTATAGTACTTATGAATAATGATTTAAGTCCTGAATTATTTTCAGGCTGAAAATGAAATGCCCCTAGTATGTGATTTATGGATTATTTCATTAACATTATTTCAATTCCAAATTACTTCAAGGAATTTCAACATCCATGCAACATAACCCAATGTCTTCCTTATCACCTATAAATAATGGTAAAAAATATTTTAATATCTTATTTTTAAAAATATTAATTTAGATGCAAGCAGAGAGAGAGAATGGACATGCCAGGTCCTCATGTCACTACAAAGGACCTCCAGATGCATGTACTACTTTATGAATATGACTTTATGTGGTACTGAGGACTCAAACTCAGGTCATTAGGCTTTGCAGGCAAGTGTCTATAACCACTGAATCATCTCCCCAGCCCTTTTAAAAAAATTTTAATGATTTTAATACTTTTGGACCTCAACAGCTGACCAAGGTCAACCTTAGAGGATATTGAGACTTTTCTTTCTTTTAGGTTTTATATTTTTATGTAATGATTAGCATAATAATTGAAATTAAGTTTACTACTTAGAAAAACAAAAGTTTTTTTGTTTTTTTTTTTCAGTTTTTCAAGGTTGGGTCTCACTATAGCCCAGGCTGACCTGGAATTCACTATGTAGTCTAAGGATGGCTTCAAACTCAGGGCAATCCTCCTATCTCTGCCTCCCAAGTGCTGAGATTAAAGGCATGTGCCACCACGCCTGGCAAAAGTTTATATTTTTAAAAAATATTACTTATTTATTTGCAAACAAGGGAGGAACAGAATAAAGAGGAAGGAAATAGGTGCAAGAGGCCTCCTGCCACTGCAAATGAATTCCAGATGTATGTACCACTTTGTACAACTAGTTTTATATGGGTACTAGGGAACTGAACCTCAGCCATCAGGCTTTGTAAGCAAGTGCCTTTAAATGCTAAACATCTCTACAGCCCAAAACTTTACATTTTTACTTCCATCTAAGTCTAATTATAACTTTAGAATGACATATTCTTAGGAAAGGTCAAATAGGTAAATTGAACACACTAAAGCTAGTGGACCATTAAAAGTGGGTAAAGTACTTGTAGGAAGGTGAATGGTGACCCTCCAAAATATTTGTCTATGTCCCAACCGCCAGAACCTGTGACTATTACCTCGCTTTCTCTGGAAAAAAAAATGTGACTAAACATCTGTGGTGGTTTGATTCAGGTGTCCCCCATAAACTTAGGTGTTCTGAATGCTAGGTTCCCAGCTGATGGAGATTTGGGAATTAATGCCTCCTGGAGGGAGTGTATTGTTGGGGGCGGGCTTATGGTCTTTATAGCCAATTTCCCCATGCCAGTGTTTGGCACACCCTCCTGTTGCTGTAGTCCACCTTATGTTGGCCAGGGGGTGATGTCCACCCTCTGCTCATGTCATCATTTTTCCCTGCCATCGTGGAGCTTCCCCTCGAGCCTGTAAGCCAAAATAAATGTCTTTTTCCCAGAAGCAGCTCTTGGTTGGGTGATTTCTACCAGCAATGCGAACCGGACTGCAACAACATCTTTTTAATTTTTTTTGTTTTATTTCTATTTATTTATTTGAGAGTGACAAACAGAGAGAGAAAGAGGCACAGAGAGAATGGGCACACCGGGGCCTCCAGCTACAGCAAACAAACTCCAGATGCATGTGCCACCTTGTGTATCTGGCTTGCATGGGTACTGGGGAATCAAACCTTGAATGGGGGTCCACAAGCTTCACAGGCAAGCACTTAACCACTAAGCCATCTCTCCAGCCCAAATTAAACATCTTGAGAAAAGGAGTTAACCCTGGATTGTTTAGGTGGACCAGAGAGAATTTTGGGCAAATGAAACAACAATGTGACCACAGAGGCAAAGATCAGGGTCATGCAGCCACATGTCAAGGAATGCCAAGAGACATGAGAAACCGGGAGAAAGAGAGGTGCATGCTTTTCTACAACTAATAGACATGTTGGTCCTGCCAACATCGTGGTTTCAGACATCTGGCCTCCAGAACTGAGACAGAATCAATTTCTATTGCTTTAAGCCACTAAGTTTATAGTAATTATAGTGCCCTAAAGAATATGTGTTTTCAGCTAATTAGAAAAATGGTATTGCTTCTGGTGACCTCTGAAGGACACAAAGTTGGATAGTGTTGTATCATAAACAAGAATTCTACAGCCAACCACCCAAAAGGCAGACGACCAATTTTCCAAAAAATAAATGTGTAACAGTACAATCTTAACAGCACAGATGCTGACTGTACAGTTGTTGAAAGGCTGGGATACTTCCAGAGAGTTTTTTTAAAGGGAATAAACAAGATAATTTCACCTACTAGATCACACTGGTTTTGCAGCATAAGAACCATTTGAGATGCATGCTTCTTCAGGTGATCATTTAACAATTAGCAATCAACTCTTTCTGGAATCAATTATTCACATGTAGAAATGTCATTTGCAGGGTGCAGGGAAATACAGCACAAGAATGTGCGATAGTCTCATTGCTTTCTGTCTCAGTGATGTTTTGAATGTGATGTCCCCCATAAACTCATGTGACTTGAATGCTTGATCCCCAACTCATGTCAACTTGGGACATGAAGCCTTGCTGGAAGATGTGTGTTGTTGGGGTGGGTTTAGGGGTATATAAAGCCAGCTCCCCCTTGCCAGCATCATCTCACTCTCCTGCTTCTATTTTCCACCTGCTGTGGCAGAGGTGATGTCCAGCCTCTGCTCATGCTTTCACTGCTATCATGAAGCTTCCCCTCAAGACTGCAAGCCAGAATAAACAACTTTCCTCCTATCAGCTGCTTTATCCCAGCAACAAGAAGGTAACTACAGCATGTATCTTCCTTCTTTCCCCACTGAAGCATCTTGTTAGATATTCAACAAAATAAATGATCAATATTTTAATAAACTCTTCTTTTCGAAGGTGAGATATTTACTTCTTCCAGAAATTTCCTAAAATTTCCTAAAAGGAACAATTTACCTCAATTTTAAAAACATTGTATTGGAGCAAATTACTTCTGCCAGTCTTGGAATCTACTGGCAGAGATAATTTACTTCTAAACAAAGAAAAGAACAAAAAGGAAGAAGGAATGAGGGAAGAGAGAGAAAGAGGGAAGAAGGAAGGGGGAAATTACACATTTAAATTACCTATTTTTACCATATTTTTATCCATGTTTGAATAAAGCCCTTCATCTTTCAAAGAAGATATCTTTCACCTCTTTGATGCTCCTTTTTTAACATTACATGATACATAATCAAAAACACAGCTACTTAAATAAATAATAATTAAAGAGAAATAAGACTCTCTATTTTTGTTGTTGTTGTTGTTTTGGTTTGTTTTGTTTTTTTGAGGTAGGGTTTCACTCTAGTCCAGGCTAGGCTGACCTGGAATTCACTATGTAGTCCCAAGGTGGCCTCTCACTCACAGTGATCCTCCTACCTCTGCCTCCTGAGTGCTGGGATTAAAGGCGTGTATCACCACGCCCAGCAAGACTCTCTAATTTTTAATTATTTCTTGTGGCAGGAGCCAACTCTTTTGATTATAAACAATAAGATCCCATTGCTCTACTCTCCAATCAAAAAAAAAAATCTGGCTACATATAAATATTAACCTCCATCACGTCTAGACTAGTGTAATATAGCTGTATAGTATTTCAAGTCCATTGTGACAGGAGGAAAGGAATGAGAACAAATGTGAGCAATGACAATAGTTACAGGTATTAGAATTACTTTCTCATTGCTGGGACAAACATCCAACCAGAAACAGTATGTGGGAGAAAAGTGTTTATTTTAGACTTAAAGTTTTCAAGGAAACGTCATGGCAGAAGAAGCTGGCTCACTTCATCATACATCCACAACAGAGAGACAATAGCCAGCACCAGCAAGCATGAGCTGACTGAGCACACAGGGCTGGATTCCACCTCAAGGTCCACCCTTGGTGACACTTTTTTCAGCAGGGTTCTAAATCCCAAATACTCCAAGCTGAGGACTAGGTAGGAAACTTAATTGCCGCGGACTGACTCTCGGGGAGATCAGGACCGAGGGAGAACAAGGGCGAAGGCTCAAGGAGAACTCGGGATTCGGCGAGGAAATGACAGACAGACACACTCTAAGTTGAATATGCTGCTGCGATTTACTAAAGTTTTCATTAAGGTTTTATACAGATTGAACAAGTGATCTTAAGAATTATTAATCTAAACAATCTTAAGTATTGTTCTACTCTATACATGTAGTGTTTATCAGGCAGGAAATGTACCCATTTTCTGAGAAGCATGTCTCGCACAATTGACCACAACATTATATAAACAGAAACTAGGGTAAAAGGTGTAAGGTGAATAACAGGTTACTTATTTCTTATACCCCAAGGACTGTATAAACACCAAGGCTTACGCTTCCTTGCTAAGCGTTCCCATAAATGGAAGAGAATGCCATAGCCTCCTTTTTTCTTCATAATTCACCCATCTATTACCGAATTTATCATATCCTCCCTCATAGGGGAGTGGAACTAAGTAGATTCCAGCTCTAGGAGTCCACCATCTGCCCTTGATCAAGTACTGAACATATCCCCCAGGAAGTTTCCTGGTGGGAATGCCTAAGTTTTGTAACTCCTTTTCTGCAGAACTGTCATGCTTCTTATGAACACTACCGATCAACATTTCTACTTTCATATTCTCAGGCTCAGTATAGTTCTCAAACATCATAAGTTGTTTTTGCTCTACACCATCAAAAATTGTCCTAAAGTTAATTTTTTATTCTTAGTAGAGTTATAGATTCCCTCCATTGCCCTAATCATAGGAGGGGCACATTTAATGCTTAGATTGTTTCTTATACTCTGATTGCGTGCATGATTACTAATAAGTGTTGAATTAGCTGTTCTTAGACAAACAGCTAGAAGGAAGCAGGAAAGAAACAGAGCGCAGAAAACAGCACATTGGCGCCAGCAATCGGGTCTTTGTGACTTCTTATGGGCAGCAGGAACCATTACAGTAACTGACTGCCAAGGGGTCACCGGGGGCATCCCTCCGAGGAGTGCTGGCCCTCTGTCCTCAGCTCTCTTCCAGTGCAGAAGCATCTCTGCTTACTACACAGGCGAGGTCGCCATGGACGTAGCACTTAATAACAAACATATGAGGACATTTTATAGTCAAACCACCACAACAGAGTATCTTTTGGAGAAGGCTATGGACTGGAAGGACACAGAAACCCTTGTGGAAATGACTGTAGAAAAATAACTCACCAGGCAAAAGATGAAGGGACAAGGGAGAACAATAACAATGACAAAAAAAGAAGCTTGTTCAATGAAGTACACACCCTCCTACTGTGGGATCTACAATGAAGCCATGACATGCAGCCAGACTGAGGCACCTGTGATGATTAATCTAAACTGTCAACTGAACAGGACCCAGAATCACTTAGGAGACAAATCTCTGAGCATGTCTGTGAGGGAGCTTCTGGATTACTTTAAATGAGGTAGAAAGGCTCACCCTTACTGTTGATAATGGGCTGGGGCCTTCAGATTGAATAAAAATGAGAAAGCCAGCTAAGATCCAGCATTCATCTCTCTCTGCTTCTTAACTGTGGACTAGATATGATTAGCTGCTTCCTGCTCCTACCACCATGCCTTCCTGCTATGATGGACTGTAAATCAAAATAAACATTTCTTCCCTTAGTTTGCTTCTTGTCAGGTATAATGTCACAATAAAGAAAGAAGTACATTATCTTAGTATACCCTGTCAAGCCTAGAAAAAAGTGACAACTCCATGACTTAAGAACCAAACTCTTGGTCCCTGCCCCAGTTTGCTGCACAAAGCTTCTAAATCCCATGAATCACCACTGTGGTAAGTTTCTTTCTGTGTGCTTATTAGATGACTGATGGCTCTGGTTCCAGTATATCCTCTATGTGGGGGCAGGTTGCCAGGGTGCTTTAGACCTTAGACCCAAAATGAAGGGAAGTGGGAAAAAGAAGAGGTTGGCCATTGACTTAATCACCAACGGCCTATGATTTAACACAGCATGCCTATATAAGGAGATCTCCCCCCACCAAAAAAAAATAAACATCCAAAAGGGCAGAGGTTAGAGACTATCCATGTTGATGAAAACATGGTCAAGGTTTAAAAGTGGTAGGCCTAGAGAAGGTATGGAAGCCCCCCAACACACACTCACATACCTTGCCCTATAAGTGCCTTCCACTTGGCTGTTCTTGGGTTGGATGCTTTATAATAAGCAAGTGAACATGCATAATATATTTCCCTGAATTCTATAAACTGTTCTACCATACCAGCAACATGAGGGGAATCATATGCACATGTGATTTAAACAGCTGGGCAGTCAGAAGCAGAGTTGAACACCTGGACTTAGGAGTGGTCATCTAAAGTGGTGGCTATCTTGTGAGACTAAAATTGCCATCTCTGGGATTCGATGCTATCCCTTGCAAGATAATGTTCAAACTGAGGTAAGAGGGCTGGGGAGAGGGCTATGTGGGTAAAGTGCTTGCTGCACAAGCATGAAGACCTGAGTTCAGATCCCCAGCACCCATGTAAAAGCTGAGTATAGCAGTGTGCACCTGCAATCCCAGTGCTGGGGAAGAGAGACATGAGGACCCTTGGGGCTGGCTGACTACCTAAGTGAGCCACATTGGTAAGTTCCAGTTCACTAAGAGACCCTTTCTACCAAAATAAGATGGAGGGACCTTGGTGATGGCTCAGTGGGTGAGACCACTTGTAGCATAAGCATAAAGACCTGAATTTAAAATATTTTTTGTTCATTTTTTATTTATTTATTTGAGAGCGACAGACAGAGAGAGAAAGACAGATAGAGGGAGAGAGAGAGAATGGGTGCGCCAGGGCTTCCAGCCACTGCAAACGAACTCCAGACGCGTGCACCCCCTTGTGCATCTGGCTAACATGGAACCTGGGGAACCGAGCCTCGAACTGGGGTCCTTAGGCTTCACAGGCAAGCGCTTAACCGCTAAGCCATCTCTCCAGCCCAAGACCTGAATTTAATCACCAGAACCCATGTAGAAAGCTGGGCATAGCTTGTATGCCTGTAAATCACAGTGCTGAGGGGGGATGAAGGCAGAAAGATCTTTGAGACTCCCTGGTCAGGCAGCCTAACTGAAAAACAGGGAACCCCAGGCTCAGGGAGAGACTGTCATACAGCAATAAGATGGAACAATGAGAAAGGAGGTCACCTGGCTTCCACATGTATGTGCACATGACACATGCATCTCCACACATGTACACACAGCAAAAAAAAAAAAAAAAGTAAGATAGAAAGCAATTGAGGAAGACACCTGATGTCAATGTCTGCTCTCCACATGCACGTGTACTCACACACAGGTGGACCCACACAATCATAAACACACATACCACCACACACATATGCAAAAGGGCTGAGTTAAATTATAAGACATCCAGATGATATCACAGAATTGGTTGGTGTGAGGAAAATGCCCACATGTTTGGGGGACAAAAAAGAAGCAGTGGTCAGAGTACTGAGCATGAGGAGACAGAAGAAAGAAAGTTTGTTTTACCTAATCATTTATTCTGTTTCTGATTCCAGCCCAAGCTTAGTTCTGGGACAAAGCAGAGAATGCAGGGCTGCAACACATATTGTACACACATCTGTTACTCAGGCAGCATATGCTGAAAAACCTAAAGAACATTCCCCCGTGTGTCTCTGGACAGGGCCTAGAGTTTTCTCCAAGTGAGGTGGTCCAAAGAATCTGTGGACAACCTAGGCCAGCAGGGGGACTATGAAGCATTAATCCAACCAACACTGCCCATGTAGTTGAAGACAACAAAGTGGGACTAGAAATGGCAGGACCAGGAAAAAAAAAAAGAGAGAGAATTAAGGTTTAACATATACCTATATAATTGGTAAGTCCTGAATTACTAGCCTGGGACTCATAATGAGGTGACTAAGCTGGATAGTGTCATTTCTCTACTCCCTTCAAGCAGACTGGAGAAAGAGGATAGTAGCTCTGGAACAATGAATGAAATTACAGAATACATAGGGAAAAGGCTAACAGCTCTTCATGCTAATCTTGAAGACAAAAATAAGGGAGAAGGATCCCAGAGTTTTTAACCTTTATCTACTCAGGACTCCTTTTTGGCCAAGAAGTTTTTATGTGGCCCTGGGTACACTGAAATATAAAATATCTATTCAAATCAGATATTTACTAATAATAACTCATCAACAAACTTATCTTTGGGGCTTAACAATTAAGGTGCTTGCCTGTGAAGCCTAAGGTCCTAGGTTCAATTGCTCAGTACCCATGTAAACCAAATGCACAAGGTAGCACATGTATCTGGAGTTCATTTGTACTGGCTGGAGGCCTTGGCATGCCCATTCTCTCCCCCTCTCTCTTTTCCTTTCTCCCCCTTTCTGCCTCTTTTTTTCTCTCTCAAATAAATAAATATTTTAATAAATATTTTTTAAAAAGAAATTTATCTTGAAACAATTATTTGATGTAAATATAATTTTATAATTATATATAGAATAAAATTAGCACTAATGAAAGGGATGTGCTTGTTTATTTTTTGCATAATTAAATTCCGGCTGAATATTTGATACTGCATAATATAACATTTTCAACATTTTTTCAGAGTTGATCAATTTTTGATCTTATAACTATCAGTGCTGAGAAGACCACTTATTATAAATACATAGTACAAAATGATGAAAATCAAGTCATCAAATCAAACAGCAATTTTTAAAATCTAACATTCTTACACAGTATAACCCAAAGAAATACTAACTTGATGTTTACATCTGAGGAATAACAGTAGGAAAATTTAAGCCTATTTTTCATAATTAAACCATTATATTCTATAAGAGGTCACTTTGTATGTAGAGTAAAAACACTGTGGGTGCTCAGTGATGTTTGCCTGTGAAGCCTCAGGATCCTGGTTTGATTCCCCAGGACCCACATGAGCCAGATGCACAAGGTGGCACATGCATCTAGAGTTCATTTGCAGTAGCTGGAGGCCCTGGCACACCCATTCTCTCTCTCTCTCTCTCCCTCCCTCCCTCTCTCTCTCTCTCTCTCTCTCTCTAATATATATATATATATATATATATATATATATATATTTTAAAATCACTGCAATGAAAACAGACCTTAGCCATGAATCTGAGCCAAGGTGTTTCAGAAAGGGTCTATTGGCACTGCAGAAGTTATAGCATATGTGGTACAAAGTGCACATTACCTACTCAGAACCAAGAATGCAATGAACTTGCACAATCTGACTCTAGCAATCATGACTGGAAAAACCTCAGATCCAGGACACACTTCATGAGGTTAATTTTTGGTTGCTGCACATTCAAAAAGACTTTTCTTTTAAAAAAAAATTTATTTATTAATTTTTTTTTAGAGAGAGAGAGAAAGAACAGGTGTACTAGGGCTTTCAGTTGTGACCCACATTTTAAAAAGATGCATCCTAGAGTAGACTGCCAGATAGGTTTTCAGTTTCAAATATTGAGTAGATGGAGGCTGGATGTGATGGTTATACCTTTCATCCTGTTGGATGACAGGCTGATGTTGGAGGATCTCCATGAGTTCAAAGCCAGCCTGGGCTACTTAGTGAGCTCCAGGTTAGCCTGTACTAAAATGAGACCTTTCTTCAGAAAATAAAAAAAGAAAAAAAAAAAAAAGAAATTCAGGAGATGACATAGTTTTGCCAAATGAGAAAATATAGGAAAAGAAACCATTAGTAAGAAAGGAGAAAATCCTGCTTTCAAAGCTGGTGCAGCTTTGAAAGCTGTGGACATCAGAGTGAGAAGGTATCCTGTAAGAGAACTGACGAAGGTCTCCAATCCTGGGGTTTTGGTTAGTGAACAGACATAGGGATGGTGGCTGAGATGCCCCAGTACAATTGGTTGAAGACAGAAACTGGGGACACCAACACCTAATATGCAAGAGAGGAAGAAAAGCCTATAGAGATGCAATGTTGACATAAGATGTGAAAGTGCACTGTTCCAGAAACAAGAGCAAAGAGTTTCAAAACAGAGGCATTACAATACATCAAATGCAAAAGAAAGCTCCAGAAATGGGGGGAAGGTGATCTACTGGATCTGAAAACTGGGTCATTGTTGATCCAGCCAGAGCAATTTCATTACTCTGATAGGTGCTTGATATCTTAACACAGAGTGCTAAGAAGAAAGTAAGAAATATGAACAAAGCAAAATAAAAACATTCCATTTATTTGAAATATAAAAAATTCACTAAACTCATATAAGCCAAATTGTCTACGACTACTATGCTCTACAAATTGTCATTCAGAGTGCTTTCATTAATTCAAGAAACCGCTTGCTAAATCTCCAGTCTAGTTCAGAAAAAATATAAAGCACTAAGGATACAAAGATGAATTAAAGGTGAACCTTGCATTTGAGAAATTTATAGTTATGAAGGAATATACATCCATTTTTTTCTTTTTTTCTTTCTTCCTCCTTTCCTCTCTCCCTCCTTCAGACTTTCTCATTACAAGATAATGCACTGTGGTAATTACAGTAACAGAAGAAAAAGTACCCAGGGAGCACAGCAGTAGGGGACACTGGTACAGAAATTTCACATGAGCTGAGACTGGAGAAGAAGAATGTGGGGGGAAGGGTGAGCTCCTGCAAAAGGGATTTCTATGGCCTCATGTCAGTCCAGATTCATGAGAAGGTTAGCATATTATATGGGATTTTATAACAACCTAAGGATTTGGAAGTGGGGTTTGTTAGGTTGTCTGCTTCTCTTTCATCTTGTTTGAGTGTGCTTACTTGGTTTAGTATGCTAGAATTCTACAACTATTTCAAAGGCAGAGCCACCACTAGACAAGAAGAGGACATGTACTAGGGAGGATGGATGAACTCCAGACATCATACTTCTGACTTCTTTATCAAATGAAGTCAAGCACATTTATTTGAAGTCGGATGTTACATTTCATCTAAGAAGTCTCTCTTTCCCTCTCTCTTTCCCTCTCTGTGTGTGTGAGAGAGGGGTGGGGAATGGAGAAAGAAAGACAGAAAGAGATGGTTTACTAAGACCAGGTCTCACCTCACAATGTAGCTCTTGTAACTTGCTATGTAAATCAAGTTGGCCTCAACATTACGACAATTTTCCTGACTCTGCTACCTCTGCAGGCATGTACCACCACATTAAGCTTTTACTAATATTTTTGATCTCATATCATAGTGGCCATTTTATGAGTATTGATGTTATAATGTAAACCACCTCAAACCTATATTGAAGCAAGCCATACACATGAAACTAGTGAAAATAAATCATAAGCGATTGTGACATTCTGGAATTAGTGGTGGTGGTTGTACAGCTTAGTGAACACTCCAAAAACCACTAAATTATACACTCTAAAAGTTGAATTATATACTACCTTTCAGTATAAATGTGAATTATAAAATTATATGTCAATTTCAGAAAAAAATTAAAGTGCCACAGAGTACTATGCATATTGTCAAAGTACATAATTACCCAACTAATTTAAACTGGAGGCTCATCTAAAATGCACATGATCAATACTCAGCTACTCTACATAACAGAATTGTTGCACTGCTTTTTCTATTTTTTTTTTAAATCTTTTTTATTTTATTTATTTGACAGAAAGACAGAGATAAAAGGGGGGGCACGTGTGGACCTTCAGCCACTATAAATGAACTACAGGCATATGTGCCACCTTGTGCATCTGGCTTACATGGATCTTAGGGAATTTGAACCTAAGTCCTTCGGCTTCGCAGGCAAAGACCTTAACTGCTAAGCCATCTTTCCAGCTTCTTTTTTCTATTTTTAATATTTTTATTTTTATGTATTTATTTGACAGAAAGAGGGAAGGGGAGAGAGAGAGGGAATGGGTGCACCAGGGCCTCCAGCCACTGCAAAGGAACTCTAGACATATGTGCCACCTTGTGAATCTGGTTAATGTGGGTCCTAGGGAATCAAAATGGGTCCTCTTGGCTTTGTAGGCAAATGCCTTAACCACTAAGCCATCCCTCCAGCCCTCCTTTTTCTATTTTAATTGGCATATAATAATTGTGTTTATTTTGTGGTTCAGCATAGTATGTTGATGTGAGATGACCAGTTTACAAATATATTTTTCAAATTGAGAAACCCAGTGATATAGAATTTTAAAATAAGACAACAAAATAGAAATTATGACTGTAAAACAAAGACCCTGGAGAAATTTCCCAAGAGAGAAAGACCAAATTTCTGTAAAACAGGAGTTCTTCTTAAAGTAAAACAACTCATAGAGCAAACAAAACCATAAGAAAATAGATACTGTGTTAATGAGGTATGATGTGACCACATGTCCAGCCAAATGGTCATAAGTAACCTAATAAAAGCCACAAAAAAATTAAGTTAAACACCAAAGAAGACAACGTATGAAAACCTAGTCTTCTGTGGTTCATTTAGTATATGCATTTCTAATATTTGAAATGTGCTTTCATCTTCTAGAACAAACTTCCTTTCAGTTTTATTTATTAGAAGGCAATGTTATTAGATATTGTCCTTAACAGCAGTATTTAAAATTTAATAAAAGTATTTAAAACTGTAATAGAAGGTATATAGGGTACAAAAAACTATTTCTTTTTGCTTTGGGTGTTGAAGATTGACCCAGTACCTCACACACACTAAGCCTGCACTCTCTACTGAGCTATATTTCTAGCAAAAGAAATGGTTATTTTTGTCTTTAATACTGATTTCTATTTTGATTTTTGAGAAAAACTAAGCTGTTATACTTCTTAGCTTTCTTTTTTTATTTTCTTTTTTTCTTAGCTTTCTTTATTTCTACTTATATTTATTTTTCTTCTTTAGCATCTAATAAAGTAAAAACTCCTTTTCAAATTAAATTTTTTTCAAGAAGGAAAATTAGCTTGAAATCTAACTCCTGTACATGTGCCACTAATATTTTAACTTGAGAATTCAAATGGATAACAGAACTTAATGTAAACTGTACTGCTATAAAATTTTGGGGAGAAAAGAGCATAAGAAATCTCTATAATCATAAATAAAAATCAATTCTAAATAAAACATAAACCAAATTTATAAGCAAAAATACAATACAAGTTTTTTGTATTATAAAAAAAATAAAATACAACTTTTTGTTGGGGGAGCAGGGAGGAGTACTACTAGAAAATGAATCCAGGGCCTCATGCATGCTAGGCAAGTACTTTACCACTGAGTTACACACTTAAACACTGGAGCAAACTTGTGGCTTTGAGTCAGGCAATGATTATCAAATAAGCTACCAGAAGCAAATGAGAAAAAAAAAAAAAACTCAATAGGCATATAAAATGGGTCCACTGAAATTATATGTATTACAAATATTACCATTAAGACAGACTGCATCCCAAAAATGAAATGCCTAAATATATATCTAATAAAAGATTGGCATACAAAATACTTTTAGAAATTTACAACTCAATAATAAAATTAAATTTCAATTGAAAAATTTTTTAAGTAGCTAAAGAAACATTTCTTCAAATCTTAGGTATTAAATTGCTTTCATATCATTACAAAAACTGTACACAGGGCTAAAGATATTGTTTAGTGGTTAAGGCACTTGCCTGCAAAGCCAAAGGATCCAGGTTCAATTCCCCAGGACCCACGTAAGCCAGATGTATAAGATGGCACATGTATCTGGAGTTTGTTTGCAGAAGCTAGTGTACCCACCCCAGTCTCCTCTCTCTCTCTCTCTCAAGATAAATTTTAAAAAAACTGTACACAAATGTTCACAGCACTTACTCTCTAAAACCAAAAAGTACAAGCAATCTAAATATTCACCACCTAATAACTATATTAACAAAAAAGGTGACTTCATCAGACAAAAAAAAAAAAAAATACTATTCTGCAATGAAAAGGAATGCTACTTGACATGGAAGAACAATGACTGAATAGATTCACAAAGACCACATACTGTAAGATTCCATTTATATGAAATGAAACAAAAGACAAGTCCTTACAGGCAGAAGAGAGTATAGTTGCTTGCAGAAGGATAAAGAGAGAATGGAAGTTCACTATATAAAGCTTCTTTTAGAGGGAACAACAATTTTCTAAAATGAATTCAGGTGATAAATGGACACTCTATGAACACAGGCTCCACTGCATTGGTGTAAGTGAAGGTGTGTGCTCTATGATCACAAGATCCACTGCACTGATATAGGTGAAGGTGTGTGCTCTATGATCACAGGATCCACTGCACTGATGTAGGTGAATGTGTGTGCTCTATGATCACAGGATCCACTGCACTGTTGGAGGTAATAGTGTGTCCTCTATGATCACAGCATCCGCTGCACTGATGTAGGTGATGATGTGTGCTCTATGATCACAGCATACACCTCACTGATGTAGGTGAAGGTGTCCTCTCTGATCACAGCATACACTGCACTGATGTAGGTGAAGTTGTCTGCTCTATGATCACAGGATTCACTGCACTGATGTAGGTGAAAGTGTGTGTTCTATGATCACAGGATCCACTGCACTGATGTAGGTAATGGTGTATGCTCTATGATCAGAGGATCCACTGTACTGATGCAGGTGAAGGTGTGTGCGCTATTTTCACAGAATCCACTGCACTGATGTAAGTGATGGTGTGTGCTCTATAATCACAGGATCCACAGCACTGATGTAGGTGATGGTGTGTACTCTATAATCACAGGATCCACTGCACTGATGAAGGCGATGGTGCGTGCTCTATGACCACCGCATACACTGCACTGATGTAGGTAATGGTTTATGCTCTATGAACAGAGGATTCACTGCACTGATTTGGTGATGGTGCATACTTTGTGATTACAGGATCCACTGCACTGATGCAAGTATAGCTGTACCCGCTATAGACATAGGAACCACTGCACTGATGCTTGTCATGGTGTTTGCTCTTTGGCCTTAGGAAGTATTGACTTATAAATTTTTATGGGTGAATTTAATGTTGTTTTAATTATATTGCAATATACCTGCCCATTAAATACAGTAAATATCTTCAGAATTTAGGTACAGTATTCATAGATTTCAAATTGCAAACAGTACATAAAAAGAAAAATGGAAAACTTAGACTTCACCAAAATTAAAATTATTTTCTTTGAAATAATAGATGTAAATAGATTGTAAAAATTATCTACAGAGTAAAAGAAAAGATTTTCAATGTTATCTGAGGAAGACAACTATTTAATACAAACTTCTTTTGAAATTCTCCAATCAGGCATTGTCATAGACAACTGTAATCCCAGCACTCAAGAGAGTAAGTCCTTGAATTGTTGTTAGCTTAAGGTTAGTCTGGACTAAACAATAAATACCAGGGCAATCAGAGCTACATAGCAAAATCTGTGTTAAAAAGATAAAAGCACACGAAAAGTAAATTTAGGGCTGTAGACATAACTTAGCACTTAAGGCACTTTTTGCAAAGCCTAAGGATCCATGTTCAACTTCCCAGATCCCATGTAAGCCAGACACACAATGTGAGGCATGCACAAGGTCAAGTACACACACAAAGTGGTGCACACATCTGGTGTTCAATTGCAGTGGCTGGAGGCCCTAGCATGCCAGTTCATTCTCTCTCTCTCTCTCTCTCTCTCTCTCTCTCTCTCTTTCATTCTCATTCTTGGTCTCTCACTCTCTCATTAAAATAAATAAGTTTAATTTCTCAACACATTAACAGTTTATAAAAATCCAATTAGAATTGGCAAATGACATTCAGCAAACAGAATATTTTGAGAGCAAATTAGCACTCAGAAAGGTGCTAACAAAACTGGTCATTAGAGAAATACAAATTAAAATCAACAGGAGTTATTCCCACTCACCGATTAGGTGGAGTATAGTAAAAAAGTAGTGGATACAATGTGGGTGAGGACTCAGAACACAGGGAAACTGCCACACATTCTCTACTGGTGGTAATGAATTTTGGCAATGGTCTTACAAATGAAACCTGTGCTTCTTATGACAGCAATTACACCTTGAACCCTTATCCCATAGAAAAGAAATCTTACACCATAAAAAATTGGTATAGGAATGATTCTAGTATTATTTATAATACCCCAAACCTGAAAACAATTCAAATGTTCTTCAGAGAGAGGATAAATGGCTAGAAGAAACTTTAGCACATCCCTACCAAGAAATATTCCTCAGCAGTGAAAAGGGAATTTACTATCAAAATACGAAATAAGTTGTATAGGGAATTATGGTATGTGAAAAAAGCAAACTACAAAAGCGCTTAGAGACAATTAACACATCAAAAGTTTCAATGGTTGTGTATGCCTTTAATCCCAGGCAGAGACAAGAGGATTACCATGAGTTCGAAGCAACCCTGAGACTACATAGCGAATTCCAGGTCAGTTTGGGCTACAGCAAGACCCTACCTCAAACCATCTCCACCCCCTACCCCACAAAGCCAAAAAAAAAAAAAAAAAAACTGTGATAGCTCAGTGGATAAAAGTGTTTGCTGTTACTCAAGCATGAGGACCTGAGTTCATTCCCAGCACCCATGTACACCGCCAGGTGTTGTGTCACATGTTTACAATCCCAATCTAGGAAGGCGGAGACAAGAAGGATCCCTAGGGTTTTGCTGCTAACATGTCTAGCTGAATCAGTGAATTCCAGTTGTATAAGAGAGCCTGTCTCATAAAGTAAGGAGAAACAGCAAGAGAGGAAGGCACATGACATCAACCTCAAGCCTCCACACATGTGCCCACATGCATACATAAACTCATTCACATATGCACATACCACACACAAAACCATGCAAAAATGCAAAACAATGATCCATATCAGATATATGTGTTTTCATATACTTCTCTGTGGCATAGAGAAGGCACCCAGAGCCTGACTAGCTGTTTTGATCCTCTCCATGATGAATGACCACATAAAGAGTGGTTCCTAGGCCCAAATATTTACTTAGAAAAAAGGCTGGAAGGAGAAGTCAAGAGAGGGAAAGGTGGTGGGGTATAACAGGAGAACAGGGATGACAGGAGGGAGGGGAAAGGAAAGAGGAAGGGTAAGTAGAGAGGAAGAGGAGGAGGGAAGAGCAGAGGAAATATGCTGCCATTACACTAACAGAACATTCGTAAAAAGGCAAAGATAGGGATTAGTGAGATTAGTGGTTGCCAAGAGTTTAGGAAGGCAGATGGAGACAGGTGGCTGTGGCTAAAAAGTGTTGCACAAAGGGGCCTTGTGCGATAGAATGAGTCCGAATCTTGACCATGGCAATACTCACATGTTTCCATATGTGTGATTAACTGCATAAGACCCCCCCACACACACACACACATGTGCATTAAAAATTTGTGAAATTTCAGGGCTGGAGGGATAGATTAGCAGTTAAGGCACTTGCCTGCAAATCCAAAGGACCCAGGTTCAATTCCCCAGGACCCATGTACACCGGATGCAAAAGGTAGCACATGCATTTAGAGTTTGTTTGTAGCAGCTGAAAACCCTGGCACACCCATTCTCTCTCTCCCCGCACCTCTCTCTGTCAAGTAAATAAAATAAATTTTTTTAAAAACTTTTAAAAAATTGTAAAATCTGAATAGGTACTGGATTGCACCAAAGTTAATTTCCTGATCATAATATTGTACTGTAGTTACACAAGACATTACCATCTTGCTAACAGAAAAGTACAAGGGTTCTCTGTATTATTTCTCACAAGTGCATGTGAAATTACAATTATCTTAAAATAAACTTTCAAAACTGTCTTTCAGTTTAAGGACACAAAATAGATGTTTTTAAAAAAATAGGAAAACAACAAATGAACTCACTGAGTAGAGAAAAAGGCATTTTCACATATGTAATAATTGTTTTTGAACTCTTATTGTTCCTGTGACTGTCATGTAGATTTCATGGAGTGTGTCTTTGCAAATCCAGAGGCAGAGGCCATGCAGGTGTCTGCTCAGCAGAACAGAAGCTAGCACAAGTACCAGGTCTAATGAGACTGTTGAGGAAATCAGACCTCGGATGTTCAGCCCTCGTTACTTGTGAAGGTTAATCCTGTCATCTTGGTTGGACTGAGAAATGCCTAAGACATGAGTGAAGTACTCTGGGTATGTCTGCAAGTGCACCTCCAGAGAGCATTAGAGCTAGAGGAGGCACCATCCAATGGGTGGGGGCCCAGGGAAAACAAAGGGAAAGGAGGAGGAATTCAGCTAGCACAGGTGCTCTCTCTGCTTCCCTGCAGCCATGAGCTGAGGAGCTCTGCCATGGGCCCTCACTGACATGAGGCTCCACTTCACCACAGGTCCAGAAACTAGTACTAGAAGGCTGGAAGGGGGAAAGTGGCCAACATCTGCTTGAGTAACTCAAAGTCTAAGCAACTCAGAAGCAAACTCCTGATGTGATGTTTACCCAAGTGCAATATTGGCACACAGCTATGGTGGAAAACCAATTGCTCTTAGATTGGCTAACAGATCCGCTCAATAGAAAAGAAACCATATCTGGAACTGGGAAACAAGTCAGAATCATATCCAGATAACATTTCTACTTTCCATTGTCGAGCTCCCACTAATCTTGGGCTAAAAGAGGGTCTACACCCTATAAATTCTCTCTAAATTAATAATGGTTATCCCATTTAACAAGTACTGACTTCACTTTCCACTAGAGAATCTGCTTTTCTTTTTCAGATAGGAGATGGCCCTGAGGAGATAAACAACCCAGTAAACTCCACCCTGGTCCCATCTAAAACCACCAAGAAATTAGGGAAATGAGAAAGAGTGCTGCTTTCTTAGTGAAGTGATATTAGCACAAGGGTGAAGGAGATAGACACTGAGTACATTCAACACCTACCAAAGCAGAGATCTAGAGCCTTCTAAGAGCCCATCATTGAAGTAGACTTAAAATGGCTCAGGGAATTTTGCAGAAGAGGGGACAAAAAGACTGTTAAAGCCACAAATTGGAACATTTTGCACAGAGACACTGACTCTCCCCCATAACTGATCTCCTTGGGGTTGACTTGCATCCCCAATGAGGAAGCCCTCTTCATAAAAGGGGCAGGGAGGAGGGAAAGGATGGTACCAACATGTATTGTTTTCATAGTAAATATGTCCATATCTAATAAAAATAAATTTTAAAAAACTAAGCCAAAACAAATATTTCCCCCTTTATTTCAGGTATTTTATCATAGCAATGAAAAATTAGCACACTACTATAAAAAGAAATAATGCTAATACTACACTGAATGAAAGCTAACCCTCTGTAAAAGTAAAGTCAAAATATTTCACAATTCAGCTAAAAAAAAAGGTAAAAGGTTCTGCATTAAGACTATCAATGGAATAGAAACAAAATATTTAAAATGATCATAGATCCTTGAGTTGTGTTACCCTGGGACATTAGCCTGTCTCACAGACATACTGCATGACTTGGCAGAGACTCTCAGTTACCCATTAAAATCTGATTCTCTTCTCTTCTATAATAAGTCACAGAGGAGATTATGTTTCCCAACCTCCCTTGCTGCCACATGACTGAATTTGAGCCAATAAAAGGGAATGAATTTATCATATGACAGCTTCCTAGCACCTTTTAAGGTAACTCTCTGATCACTTAACATTTATGTTTGGTATTTTTGTAACTCCTAACTCAAGAATCCTTGGCTCTAGACATATCCACAACTTCTAGTGTGGTGAGAATTCAAATAGAATGCAAAATAAAAAGTAGAACAGCTTTAAAATTAAATAGGGGTTGGGGAGATGTCTCAGAAGGTAAGAGTGCTTGCCACACAAACACGAGGACCTGAGTTCAACACCTGGCATCCATGTAAAAATGTAGGTATGAGTACACGTGCCTGTTGCTCCAGCATGGAACTGAGGAGATGAGACAGGATCACTGTGGCTCCCTGGTCAACAAGTCTAAGTGAAAAATGTGGAGCTTCAGTTTCAGTGAGAGACTCCACGTCAAGAAAATAAAATAGAAGAGCAATAGAAGAGTGCCTGGTATCCTCATCTGGCCTCCACATACATGTACATAGGACATTTTCATGTGTACAAACACATTAATACAGCATATACATACATCAACAACAACAACAATAATAATAATCAGGCTGGAGAGATGGCTTAGTGGTTAAGGCGCTTGCCTGCGAAGCCTAAGGACACGTGTTTGATCTCTCTCCAGATCAGACATAAACAAGACACACAAAGGCGAGGCAGGGGCAAGGTCGCACATGCCCACTAGGTGGCACAAGCACCTGGAGTTTGACAGCAGTGGCTGGGGCCCTAACACACCAATTCTCTCTCTTGCTCTCTCTAAAAATAATAATCTATTTAAAAAGTATTGCCACCTAACAGTAATAGCCTGGCCCTGTGCTGTTATGTTTGTACCTTCATAACACCCCTGGCACATAAATATAAGACAAAAGACAAAATTAATATCACATTGATAATGGTCTGAAGAGATGACTTAGTGGTTAAGGTGCTTGCCTGTAAACCCTAATGACCTGAGTTCGATTCCCTAGTGCCCACGTAAAGCTAGATGCATAAAGTGGCACATGTGTCTGGAGTCCATTTGCAGTGGTTGGAGGACCTGGCATGCCCATTCTCTCTGTCTCTCTTCTATCTGTCTCTGCTTGCAAATATATAAATAAATATATTTTCAAACATTAATACCATTTTGATAATTTGTAAAATATAAGAGAGAAGGAAGTCCTGGAGCTGAAAAAGAAAGAAAAATATATTACCAGATATTTGGGAAAATTTCTTTGTAAGAGTAACTTTTCAAGCATATTCATGGCCAAAAATAACTCTGGAAAAATGAAGATGAGAAGAGGAATCTACATATTCCTGGGTCCCAGTTATATGCCCATTGGGTCTAAAAGATCCAGACTAATATTTGAGCAAAGAAGACAAATACATATACTTTTAGCTAAATGGTGAGTTAGAACTAGGCCATCTCATTCTTCTGTCCCAAAGAGCTTAATTTAGAATCCGATCTTAAAAACAATCCCCTACAGGCCAGCTTTGGCCCTTCCAGTTGGCACTTGGACATCAAGCTTTTTTGACAATCTGGAACAACTGAAAATAGCTTTGGGTATTCAAGCTATCACACAGTAAGGAAGGTCAAGTTTGAATCAATGGATTTTAAGACTGAAAAGAAAAGGGGGGGGGTTGTACAAGTCTTAGAAGAGGAAAGGAGGTAAAAAAGAAAAGATAAAGGGAAGAATGGAAACTCAGCAGCTGGCCCCACTCCAAGCCTAATCAAAAGTGGCGACACCTGCACAACCACACAGTTCTTTTCACTCTCGTCTAGCACCCAAGGGCTACTGGGTGCAGAGTTGTAGTCTGCTACTGCTCTGAACTGCAAAACTATTAAGTCATCTATTAATTCTCTGGCCAAGAACCTTCACTGTTAGCCCAGGGACCATAGAAAAAAATGTCTGAATACCTTTGTTTAGAATTCAAATTACCTGTGTAGCTTAACTTCCCATTATTCTAGAGTCCCCTTCAAGTCCTCCATTAGGGTCAGAAAGGTCTCATTGTTGAAAAAACAAACAAATTCTGGCCCAGCCACCACTGCTAATGCCGCCAACATCACACCTGTCCTTCTCCCCTAAATACTTCCCATCACCAGAGATCAGCTCAAGTCCTAGCTTCTGCACATGTCTTCTGAAACTACCTCAGTATACGTACAATGTCTCAGCCTCTGAAATCTTACACCAGCTAGTCTCCTCATTAGTCTCCTATTACATATTTTTCTCATCCCTGAGCCAGAAACAACCTCAGGAAAGAAGGATTTATTTGGGCTCATGGGTCAGGGTGATACGGTCCAAATAGGAGTGTGCCCCTGATACACCAACCAGAAAGCAGAGCTCTGCCAAACAGAACAGAACTCTGTAGCTCTGCCCCTGTGGCCTATGTCCGATACATTCCACAACCTCCCAAAACACCACCACCAGCTAGGTCTAAGTATTCACACACATGAGCCTGTAGGGGCATTTCATGTTCAAACCATAACAATCACTAACTTAGGTTTCATCATAATGCTTTTGTATGAATATTTATCTTACTTCCACATCTGTGCTCCTCAGATGGATACTTTCCCTAAGGGCAAGTGCTTCAGTCTTCATTATCCTTATATTTTACAAAATATCTAGCCAGGAACAAATTAATGTTACCTGAACTTCAGCTAATATGATTTTGAAGCACTTGTGAAGGGATGCTAAATAAATTGCTATTTATCTCCAAAGGGGAGGCTATCTATCATCAGAAAACCTTGGGATTTCATTTATTGCCCCAGTTTATATAGTACAATAGTCTCTTTAATCAAAATACAACAAAAGAAGGTCCAATGTGTTGCCAAGCTAGAAAAGTATAACTACTGAAGACAAGCTATTTGCACCTGCTGAAAAAACAACACTAAGTTTCATCACTACAAGAAGGTTTTCTGCTAGACATGCAGCTTGACTATGCTGCACTCTGCCGTCTATGGAAGAAAGCAATGGTGAGAAACCCCATTCAAAGGCAATCTAATGTTTGCACAGAAATTATTTTCCTATTGTTTTAAAAGATATTAACCATTTTTTTCCTCAATGATAACATTACATGCTGAGAATACAAGATAAACTATATGGGAAAGCAACATTTCATATTTGGAAATGCTGTTCTGTAGGTATTTTCCTTATTCTAGAATCACAGAAAATGACGTAAGTATCTATAAAATTATATTATTCTATAATCGGATTTTTCATCTTCCAAAGAAAATTGATACAAAAATTTAAGTAATGTTAATTGACACCGATCTGAAAATAGGGTTGGGCTCTGGAACAGGTCTAAATTATGCAGTTATCAAAATTCCTTTTCTCTCACCTCTCCACCTTCCCTTCCTCCCAACCTTCCTCTTTTTTTTTTTTTTTTTTTTCTAGGCAGGTCTCACCATGTAGCCCAAAATGGCCTTAAACTCAGGAACCCCCTGCCTCCCAACCAACTTCTGGGATTACAGGTATACATAACCTCCCCAAACTTCCAAGTTCCCTCCTTAGAAGTTATCTATCCATCTATCTATCTACACAGAGAGAGAAGGAGAGAGAAAGAAAGAGAGAGACATAAAAGAGGTCTTACTCTCACAATTACAAGCTGATTCAGTATGCAAATCCAAATCACTAGGAGGAAATTCCCAAGTTCCACTTCTCCTACAGGGCCTACATTGGACAAGTCCAGGTTCAAGCACTGTGATGGTTAATTTTAGATACCAATTTGATCAGAATAAGATATAACCAGGGGCTGGAGAAATGGCTTAGTGGTTAAGGCGCTTGCCTGCAAAGCCTGAGGACCCATGTTCAACTCTGCAGATCCCACATAAGCCAAATGCACAAAGGTGACACAAGTGCACAAGGCTGCACATGCACACAAGGTGGCGCATGTGTCTGAAGTTCAATTACAGTGGCTGGAGGCTCTTGTATGCCAATCCACCCTCCTTCCCTCCCTCCCTCTCTTTCTCTCTCTCTCTCACACACACACACCAGATAACTAATAAAGCATTATTTCTCAGTATTTCTGTGATGGTATTCTGAGAAAAGATCATTATCTGAATCAATGGGCCATGTAAAACAAGAGTCTCAGGGCTGGAGAGATGGCTTAGTGGTTAAGGCACTTGCCTGTCAAGCCTAACAACCCTGGCTTGATTTCCCAATACCCATGTAAAATAATGATGAATGCATCTGAAATTCACTTGCAGTGGCTAGATGCCCTGGTGTGTTCATTCTCTTTGTCTGCCTGTCTTCTATCTCTCTCTGCTTGAAAATAAATTTTAAAAACATTTTTTGGCTTTTCAAGGTAGGGTCTCATTCTAGTCCATGCTGACCTGAATATTAAAAAACAAAAAGAAGGGCTGGAGAGATGGCTTAGCAGTTAAGAGTTTGCCTGTGAAGCCTAAGGACCTCGGTTCAAGGCTTGATTCCCCAGGACCCACGTTAGCCAGATGCACAAGGGGGCACACGCATCTGGAGTTCCTTTGCAGTAGCTGGAAGCCCTTGCTCACCCATTCTCTCTCCCTCCCTCTCTCTCTTTTTTCTCTCTCTCTCTCTCCAACTTTCTCTCTGTGTCTGTTGCTCTCAAATAAATTTAAATTTAAAAAAAACAAAAACAAAAAGGAGAAGGAGGAAGAAGAGCCTTCCCTGCCCTGTGATAGACGCCACACAACTGGATATGGGCCCAGACAGAAGAGAACCACAGAAACACAGAAGAGAACCACAGAAACACAGAGGAAAGATGAACTCCCTCTTTTTCTTCTGGAGTTGGGAAATTTTACAGAACTCCAAGTTATCCTGTCTCTGGACTCCACAACATGCAACAGCAGGCCCCAGGGTTCTGAGGCATCCAGCCTCACACAGTTATGCCATCAGCTTCCTAGTTCTCAGGCCATCAGACACCTTAGCTTTCCTGGTTCTGGGACCTTTGCATTTGGTCTGAGCCTTACTACTGGTTTCTCTAGTTCTCCAACTTACAGATGGTCTAACAAAAAAATTCTCAGACTCCATAACCACATAAGCCAACTCCCCTACTAAATCTCCTCCTAGATAGCAAGTTCCTAATAGTTCTGTTGAAGAACTCTAATTAGTACAGCTGTCTAAGGGGCAAACAGCCATACTAGGCTTTCTTATGAACTCAGGAATACTCAGGCAGGTCATGAAACCCATGGCAAAAATGGTATTCCACCAAATTTTCCCATATTGACTAAATACACATTCTCCCTTAGGAAAATGTCAGAAATACTTCAGTTTCATTATATTTTCATGACGATGTTTTGCAAGTAGTTACAGCATTCCCCAAAGGCATTGAGAAGGAAGCATTTTAAGGTGCCATCAGCAAATGAAGAAACATCCCTTACCATGTGTTCCTTCACCTCATCCAAAGACCAAGATTCTGGTGGCCTCTACAGATAATTTAGATTACCTTCACTTACGCCAGCTTCTCTCAAGCTTATCCAAAATTCTATTAACATTTTCATGGGACTGTCCCTCTCTACTTCATTATATGTTACATCTTTTATTAGTTAAAGACATCAAAAAGAGGGAAGCATGCATTCAAAGTATTATTGTATGTCACCTAAGCAAAGGCTTCCCAAGGGACCAAAATGACATTCATTACCTTGGTCAATTAACAACAAACTAAAGTTTGGCCTTGAGCTACAAAAGTTCAAAAGTGGATGTCAGCACTCCAAAGAGGTTCCAGATCTCAGTAGTAAATTCACAATTACCACAAGTACACAACACCAGAATGTCAATATATTAAATTATAATTAGTAGTAGTCACAAAACACCTACATCCTAACTTGCAGAATATTCAGAAGGGAGATACATGATCAGAGGAGAAAATGGTAGGTGAGCTGCATGTTTAATGGCATCAGACTAAAAAAGCTTGGTGTGACCATTCTATAATATCCCAAATAATGCCTTGTTCTAAAAATAAACTTTAACCATAATACGCAAAAGACAAGGTGTAAGAAGCTTTATTCCCCCTTAATTTCTGATATCCCTGAGCCTTATCTACCAGTTCCTAAAAAGAGGTAATTGCTATTTTTTTCAAACTCAGTCTAAGGCATGGGAGATGTATAAAAGAAATCTTGCTGTTCACAGAATCTAAGTAATAACACTGAGTTTGTCATACAAATACAGTTCTAACAGAAGTTCTCAAAAACCAATCAACCTCCTACCCTAAGCCTCTCTAACACAGAAAACCCAGCCACTGTCAACCAATTCTTTCCTGAACTCCATCTCCTGACCAGTGACAGCCCCACGTTGCTATGACTGCCCCCCCAACAGTATCTTATAAAAAGTAGAGACATTCAGAAGGAATATCCCCCAATACAGTATACACATTGATCTCAAGAAATTAAGTTTAGGCTAGAAAAATGTCTTAATGGTTAAAGCACTTGCCTACAAAGCCAAAGAACCCAGGTTCAATTCTTCCAGAACCCATGTAAGACAGATGCACAGGGTAGTACATGCATCTGGAGTTCATTTGCAGAGGTTGGAGGCCCTGGCATGCTCATCCTCTCTCTCTTTCTCACTCTCTCATCTCTCTCTCTCCCCTACTTTTTCTCTCTCTCTCAAATAGATAAATAAAAAAAAAATTTTAACGAAATTAAGTTTAACCAAAAGAAAAGACTAAAATATATTTAACTTAAATATGTTTTTGTCCTCACCACTTCTTTTTTATTGGAAAATATCACCCAAGAAAATCAGATTTCAGGCCAGCATGGTGGCGCATACCTTTAATCCCAGCGATCAGGAGGCAGAGAAAGGAGGTTCGCTGTGAGTGCAAGGCCACCTAAATAGTGAATTCCAGGTCAGCCTGAGCTAGACTGAGATACTACCTGGAAAAAACAAAAATCAAAAACCAAAAAAAAAAAAAAAAAAAAAATAGAGCTTTCTAGCTATTTCTCATTATTGCTAGATAGTAACATGGATGAACACAGAACATGGCCTTAACAAACTGTGGTAGAACACAGCTTTTCCTTCAAACAGACTGGGCCTCCTCTAATGCCCACCACCAGTCCCACTGTTCAATAGTCCTCACTGGACATAACCATGACACTCCCTGCTTGATCCATTAAGGGTTGAATTTACACCTTAACTCACAAAAAACAATCTTACTATATTGGGGGGTTGTTTTGCTTTTTATTTTTCTACTTCAAGTTCTCAGGGATCACTAATGTACAGTCCAAGTTTAGCTTGCATTTTGTTATGGACGGAACAGGAAGCATGAGCTTAACACAAAAGCAATCCAATGTGGATTTCTTAATCTATGAACTAAAGGTATGTCACCAGCTGGTTGCTGAAGTGCCCTTTTTGCTATGTATTCTCTAGTTCTCACATTTCCACTTTTGTACCATAGCCTAAACCACAAAAATTTTCAACAAATATCTTCCTATCCCACACCATGGTATGGATGTATAATTTGCAATGTCCAAAGTAAAATGAAAAGGAAGGATCTTTTGTTTAGAATTTGTAAAGAATTTCAAAAGAGTAAGACTAGAGCCTGAAGTCGAGCTGAGGGCCCCCTTAATCAAGGTAACATGTACAACTACACAGATCACATGCCTATGAAGCAAGCCCTACCCTCTCTTCCTTTGATCTAGATCTGCTCTTACCAGTTACAGTTCGTAGCTTCCAAGGGCCCTGCCCTTACCCTGGCAATCTGAATCTGATCTCATTTGCTTCTGATTCTGTCTTGCCTTCCCAAAATAAGGACAAGCATGCCTTTCCCTAGAACAAGGACTGGCCTCCTTCACAAGATGTATGGCATAGTGTGTATACCTAGCTGCTCTTATGACCCCAGTGCTAAAAGAAAAGCAGTGCAAGTATTTAAGCACCAGAATGGAATGTCACTTTGCTTGATTCCTTCTTTGCATGCACACCTTCTCTTGACAGTAACAGGGCCTGGAAGTCAAGGAAAGGCTCCCATTTGTCTTTATAAGCTTGTGTTTCTATTCTCACCTATCACTTGAGAGCACATAAACTTTTCACGGCATCCTTCTTGTTTTGTTTTTTTTTTTTAATTTTTTTTAATCCCTCCATTCTCTTTCCATTCTATAGATTCAGAAGGTCTTAAGCAAGGTTTTCCAAAGAATATAACTGCATACACATGAGAAGGCTTCAGATGGTATAATGCACTTTAAAGTGAATTGAGAACAAGAAAATAATTCAATTTAGCATTCCAGGTTTAAATGTTTTTAATGTATTAAGTAAAATAAATTAAGAAAATAATAATGGGCTAGAGAGATGGCTCAGCAGTGAAAGGCACTTACTTGCAAAGCCTACTATTTGATTCCCCAGTGCCCATGTGAAGCCAGATGCACAAGTGGTATACACATCTGAAGTTTGTTTGCTTAATCAGTATACTTGGTTAAACTACCACTGGATTCACGAGGAGACCATTCAAATATACAGAAGGTATCAGACAACCACTCAGCCAGTACATACTTACACATGGCAGAGGTTAGGACAGACTAGGGGAGTGTAGAATGTTCTGGACCTTGAGAGCTGCTCTGTGGTGGATGGACCTTGAAACTAAACAGTTTATTCAGACTCCCTGTATCTGAAAACTGCAAAAAGTAGAATTTTTGTTGAAGGTAACATTGGTGCGAAGTGGGATAGAACTAGAATTCAAATCTTGATTTTTTTTTAATGCCTCTGCTCATTGTCTTACATAGGTCCAGGGCTTCCCATACACGGGCCTGTCTGACCCCTAGAACATGGCCTAACAGATAGTTTGGAAGGGAAAAGTCAAAATGCGTAATTAGTTCCCATGAACTGGCAATACAAAGAGTGCTTGCCAACTGCCCTCCTGTTCTTTCTGTAGCAGCCTCTGCATGTCAGGGTCATGCCAGCTGGCTTAGATTAACTTGGAATGATATCTTTCAGAGGATATCTTAACTATATAATTTTGAACTGCTTAAGTTTAATTCCCCTCAAGTTAAATCATGATATGGGGCATTACAAAGGATTACTGACAAAAAGAAGGCATATATAAACAAAGCTCCTACTGCCATCAATTCATATTCAAATCATACTGAATATTCCCTTGCCCCCTACTCATCACTGATTTTAATTAAAAAGTTAATTCAGAAGACACACAAATTGCTTTTTAATAATGTGGCTACTAATAAGAAACCTAGGTTCTCCCTGGCAATACAAGTAACAAGTGCACATCAGTGAATGCCATAGTAAAAAAAATAAATAAATAAAGTAGCCTAGATATCCATGATCTCACAGTGCCTGACACTACCTACACAAGACCATCATAATAGGAGGAAAAAATCATGACATCAAAATAGAGACTGAGAGGGGGAGAGGAGATGATGGAGAATGGAGTTTCAAAGGGAAAGTGGGGGGAGGGAAGGCATTACCATGGGATACTGTTTACAACCATGTAAGTTGTTAATTAAAAAAAAATTTAAGGTTTATTTAAAAAAAAAAAAAACAACTCTTGGGTGCTGTCCAAGGTAGGTACAGACTGAAATGGGTACTGTTTAGATGAATTCCATCACCAATACCTACCACCCCAGGCATGGAACAGGAATTCAGAAAATGTTGATTTATAATCAGTGCTGAAGAAGGCAATCAAGGACTGCTTTAAATAGTTCTTGAATACTCTTACATCTACTACAGCTATAATTTTAGGAATGCTTATAAGTAGCAGGTTAAGAGACCATTTTTAACCTATTGAAAATCATCTTGAAGGTTAGAGAAAGCTCAGTGGTTAAAGGTGTTTGCTTACAAAACCTGTTGTCCTGGGTTCAAATTTCCCAATCCTCAGTGCCCACATAAAGCCAGATAAATAAAGTGGTACATGCATCTGTAGATCTGGAGTTCATTTGCTACAGCAAGATGCCCTGATACACCCATATTCATTCATTACATTCATTCATATTCATTTGTGTTCTTTCTCCCTCTCCCTCTCTCTCTCTCTCACTCTCTCTCTCTCCTGGCAAATAAATAAAACTATTTTTAAATAAAATAAAATTGTCTTGAACTTGCATGAGAAAATAAAACATAAGATCCACAAAAAAGGGAGGGAGGAAGGAAGGTTAAAAGGTTTTAAATTCAATTTTAATGCATTAGTACCTCCCACTGTAGCAGGTGTAACTATAAACTAAGGATAGAATCTGACCTACCAATAACTGTGAAGCCATTAGAATATAATTTTTAAAGCAACAAGGTGTTAAGTATGAGTCCTCTGTGTGTATGTATGTTCTTCTGTGTGGATATAAATTTCTCTAATCCATTTAGAAAACTATAAACTGGGTTGGGGATATAGCTCAGTTGGTACAGTGCTTACCTACCATGAAGAAAACTCTGGATTCAATCCTCAGCACCCCATACACCTGGAGTGGTGACCTACATCTGTAATTCTAGCACTAAGAAGGTAAAGGAAAGAGGATCAGAAGTTTAAGGTTATCCTCAGCTACACAGAATAGTGAAAGTCAACCTGGGATGCATGAGACCCTGTCAAAAAAATAAAAACACAAGTCAAAGTGAAGTGAGAAAAACATAGAATATTTCAATTTACAAAATGACTTCAGTTCATAGTATTATCCTACCTCAAATCTTATGCCTCCAGTAGGAAAATTTGTTTTTCTAAATTATAGTTAAAAGCTTAGGGTCACCTCTTTCTTAGTAAAGATAGTAGGGATTAAATATGCTAATCCATGCAAAGTATAGGCCATGGCTGGATCAAAACAGGCTTTCAATGATCGCAGCTATGGTGACTTTAAGGCCACTGAGAATGTTGGCAGCAACAACAGGAAAAAGGTTTTGTTTTAAACTAGGCTAAAAGCCACTGTACCAAAGTGCATACCAGGAAAAGATCAAAGTTTTCTCACAGAGCCAAGGCTCATCTTGCCTGGCTTTGGGGATTTTTTTTTTCGTTTTCTCAATTGTTCAGAGGATTTTGGCCATGAATATGTGACAGGCCAATCCACTTCACAGGCTGAAGTGCAATATGAATGAAGGACACTCTAATGTATTGGGGAAAGAACAGGAAAGGTAGCCAACAGGACCAAAGCTTTTTTTCCCCCCTCTTTAATGAAGTGGAAAATGTCTGTGTACTCATCCCCTATCCCGTCCCTCTGTCCCCAATAAACCAAAGCCACAACTACTCCCTTATTACCTCTGCCTCCCAAGTCCTTTCCAATGCTCAACCATATCTCTGTTAGACAACAAGGAGAGCTGACAAGCTACAAATGAGATACTGTTCCAGTCTGTCTACCTGAAGGGAAAAGGAACCTGGGAGGCAAGAAAGGAGCAGAAGGAAAAGAAGAAAGGAGCAGAAGAGGAAAACAGCCATGTTTAAAAAGTAGATAGGTGGGCTGGAGAGACGGCTTGGCAATTAAGGTGCTTGCCTACAAAGCCAAACGACCTAGGTTTGATTCCCCAGGACCCATGTAAGCCAGATGTACAAGGTGGTGTACCATCTGGAGTTTGTTTGCAGAAGCTGGGGAACCTGGAATGCCCATTCTCCCCCCCACACACACACACCTCTCTCTCTCTATCTCTATCTCTCTCTCTCTCTAAAATAAATAAATAAAAATAAAATCTTTTTTAATTTTTTATTTTTTTTAAGTAGATAGGAAAAAAGTAAACTCTGTATGATAGCTACTCAGACTAGAGAGGGAAAGGGCCCCCCTGTAGTGGGTGATTTAAGTTGCCTGGAAGCCTCCTTACCCACAATGTCACTTTGTTTTAATCAGAGGAATGTGAAAGAAAATAGAGTCTACAAAGAGTTAGGGTGGAATAAAGCGCTAACTAATGAAATATCTAAGCAATTTGTGGACAGAAGAGTGAAACTGGCGAATGCTAATCATGCCCTCTCCTTTATCCATCTACTCACATATATCACACATTTATTGGGCATATACTCGTACCTGACACCACAGAAACCAAGATAAAAGCTAGGTTTCTGTGCTTGGGAAATGAGTGAAGTATTACTAAACAACAAAGAAGTGGGAGGGGGGGCAGATGAAAGAAAACCAAGTAGCAAGGAGAGGAAACCATATAGGCAGAGGCAGGCAGTGAGTACAGAGCATCTCTAGAACACAGGATCCCATTTCCTTAAGCCACAAATGCCATGTAGCATTCTCACAATGTGATGCCCATGCCCTGGGATTACTGCTTCTTTCTAACCACTGGTGTCCTTCATAAGCTAAAAATGGCATTCCTGGTTTGTCAGAACTGAGAGCATTTGTAAATATCATGTGTCTTTCTTTCTCAGGATGACTGGTTAATGGTTCTTTGGATGTTTCTGTTGACTTTGGCCAACCTGCCATAACTAAAAAGTGTGCTTTGGTTTGGTTCAGTTTTCAGGAGTTCCACCTATCTCTTTATCCTGAAAGGCTCTCTGTTGCTTGAGGTCTGAGCAAATACAGAATGTAAGAAAATAATAAAAAGAGACTCAAGAGCTGATGTACCACACCCATGAGTCTAGATATCACTACCATTCTCTACCAAAAACTGTCATCTCTATCCATTCAGCAATGCTTGCTAGCCTCTGTCAATGCTTTGTTGTTTTTTTTCTGGTGCCTATCCCCATCAAGCATACCTTTAGTTATCTATCTTTTTGTCTGTCTACGTATCTATTTTCCTACCTAGCTATCCAACTCTGTATCATCTACCTATAAACTATTCCCCTCAACCTAGAGAATAAGTGTTTTTAACATATTTGGTCACCTCTGCTTCCACACCTGCACAAAAATTCCTAGCATATACAGGATTCTATAAAGACATAAAATGCATGCTGAAAGCTAAAATTCTATTAACTAAAGGAGATAACTATTCTATTATACTGTCCCCACTAACACACCCCTCCTGAGTTCATGTGTCATGACTTAAAGCAAGCAAGGCATCAACTACATACACATGTAATCAAAATAGCTCAATGCATGCTGATCTGGGAGATATTCAAGCACTATACTTAGATATAGCATTAGGAAACACTAGCTCACTGGTCTATGAGGTTTCTATAAACATTAGTTTCTGCTAGTCATTAGTCAACTAGATGGAACATGCAGAGGTCGGTATACAGATATGATCCAATAGCTGTTCTTTGTCAGGAATTGTGACCAGGCACATACTTTTATACTTTCATGTCCACTTTAGCAACTGACCTCTTTACAAATCTAAATCTCCATGGGTGCTAAAGTACACATTCTCCCCAGTTCTGCAGCCCCAGTCCTTGGAATGTAAAGCATAACAACAGGCTGTATGTAGTGAAGCATCACTTAGAAGCTAAGGTAGAAAGATCATAAGTTTGAGGCCTCCCTAGGCTACATAGGGAGTTCCAGGTCAGCTTGAGCTACCTAGGGAGACTGTTTCAAAAACCAAAAAATAAATGAAGCACACACACTTTAAACACTTATACTGAAATACTTCCCCAGGGTATCTTTTGTATGCCGAGGTTTACACACCCAAAAAAAGAGAGGAAAGAAAGAGGAACAAAAAAAAAATATATTGATTATCTACAGAAGCTCCACACACATAATTTTTTTTTCAAAACCAGCCAATGATAAAACTATCTCAAAGGATAACAGGAGACTTCTGAAAGCTAGCATGAGCAAAGGCTGACCACAGTTGCAGGCACAAAATTCCATTATTTTCTCAGCATCTTCAGCAAAAGTAGTCCCTAGTCAAGAATCTGAGTGGGATGTAGGGGGCTGTCCAGCGTCTAAATGGGGAAGAAAAGCAGCCAAGCAAGAAGAATTTTCAGAACAATGGCATCGTAAAGAGGAAGCATAGTAGGCAAGCTGGCTTTGGAAAATGCTGCATTCCACTGCACACAAATCCATCATTGTTCCTTTATGTTTGCTCCCCCTTTTCTTTGCCTAGCTTTTCTTCCCTCAGCTCTACTCACTACTGCTGTCACCTCATGTGAATTTTTTTGAACTGTGATGTATTTATCCAATTATCTGTAGACCTACAGCCTCTTCATCAAATTAGCTGATCTCTATTTATAGCTGATAATTCTGTACAGGAGATCTAATGAAAATTCCTAGGAGTGATAAAACTAAGTCAAATTTCCCATGATGTTTCCTACTCAAGGACCACTGCCATTATCAAATAAATTTGTTTCAATGAGTGTTACAAATATGCATTTGCTTTTTAAAATAATACTTTTAAATTTTAAAAATTTAGGCTGAGTAGTATCTGGAGATAATATTTCCACAATTTGTTTTATAGCCTATTCTAAGATCACAATATCTTTAAAAAAAAAAAAGATTAAAATGGTAGAAAAAAATCTAAATAGACTTTGAATAATAATTGTTATCAGGAAGGAATTCATCTGTACCTGGTAAGTACAATCACATAACATGTGCTGATATAGTTCTCAGTAATTAATATGCAAAATTGCTGAGTAAATCCATCATAATCAATATTCAAGTATAATTTTTGAGAATATTAGTACATCTCCATATTCATTAATTTCACATCTTTCATTTATTTTGCTCAACTTACCAAATGTTTTGATTTCTTCTAATGTTAAAAATATAGTGAGTGAAAAAATTAAAACAAATAGCAACATTAAGCTGGGATCTAACAAAGACCCCCAAATCTTTATATTCTGAGCCATGATCCAAATTCCATATTAAAACTGAAGACACAATTCATTACCCTTTTGAAAGTGTTTTTGTTTTGTTTTCATTTTTCAGCCTTGAACTCACTATATAGCCCAAGTTGACTTCAACCTCACAATATTCCTGCCTAAATCCCCCAAGTGAGGGAGTACATGCATGTCACCCAAATGCCAGTGCACTCAAATGTCCCTCATGAGAAGCTTCTAGTTTGACTCATCTCAAAGACAGGACTATTATTTTACGTATGGTGGAGTCATGTCTAAAAACATTGGACTTCTGACAGCCATACCAAAGCATGGGTAGTCAGACCAACTAAGAAGGGCCAACTAGCACCATCTTATAGAAGAGGGTCTGGCAGGTGCCACAGGCTTAGAAAGGATGTGCTTAAATGCATACAGAACCACAAGGTAGCTAGGAGCAGCTGTGTATCAAAAGTCTCAGCACAAAGACATACTCTGACCTAAAAACCTGAACTTTGCCAAAAGCAACAAAAACGAGAGGGAGTAATTCCTAGTAAAACTGTAGAGACTGGCTACCCACTGCCTGTGGGTAGTCAAGACTGGGCACAGGTAATGAATGTTCACAAGTATCACCAAAACTTTGTGAGCTCCTTTTCTGATGATAAGAGGGATTCACAAACCCACTGGAACAAAAAAGTGTGTGGGGCTGGGGAGATGGCTCAGTGGTTAAAGGCACTTGCCTACCAGCCCAGGTTCAAGTCCCCAGTACCAACAAAAAGCCAGGTACACAGAGTGGCGTATTTGTCTGGAGTTCATTTGCAGTGGCAAGAGACCTGAGAGCACTCATACTGTCTTCCATTCTCTCTCTATGCTTGCAAATAGATAATTTTTTAAATTGTCTGATCTGAATCTATCTTTTCCTTCTCACTTTGCTATGCCCTACTGACTCAGTCAACACTTCCAGGCAAAATAACCAGAACTGAACATTAGAGAAGAGTGTTGTATTAAGTGACTTTAGAAAATAATGAGCTGAACATTAAGGAAGAGTGCTGTGCTAAGTGGCTTCAGAAAAAATTCCTCTCTAATGTTTTCCACTATCTATTGCATGAAAGTGGCAATAGTTGTCACGCAAGGTTTACGAATGCAATAATGTACTAAGTCACTTGGTGCAGTCTTGGCATAAAGTAATGAACGCAGTGAACTCCTGTTATTACCAAGCATTTTAGATAAAACTCCAAGAATGCAACATTGATACAGGTCAAACTTATCAAACACTGGCCACTTCTATGGTTCAACCTAAAATTTTTATCAATCATAATTAATTAATTAATACTGCTAATAACATTATTTGTGACAAAGATTTATGAGCTTAACATTATAGCTCAGGCTCCCAAATGCTTTGATTCAACTGGGACATGCTGACAAATACAAGTCATTCCATTGTAAGTGGATTTTTATTTGTCTATCTATTGTTGATCTTTCTATAAATATGTGTCAGGAATAAGGAAAGCCAGCCTACATCAGGATGCAAGAATACTATACATGACTGTGCTAACCACAGGATTTGTTTAAAATCCCAAGAAGGAACAATTTCAAAAATAAAAGGCCATATTTAAAATAAAATGAGGCCCAAAACAGGACAGGGAATATAAAACTATGAAATAAATCCCAAAGCACAGGAAACAAAAGCAGAAATGGATAAATGGGGTTACAGAATACAGTGAAAACTCTGAGTATACACGACAGCTCCTAGGAATGCATTCTGATATCTATACAGAATATGCAAAGAATGCCAAAATCTCAATAGCAGAAAAACAAATAACCCAATTAAAAAACTGGCAACACTGTGGCTCCGTGAGTAAGAGTGCTTGTCCCACAAGCAAGAGGACCTAAGTCTGGATCCCCAGCACCATGAAAAAAACCAGGCGTGGCCACAAATGCTTATAACCCTAGTGTGAAGGCAGAGACAGAGACAGGAGGACTTCTGGGGCTTGCTGGTCACCCAGTTTAGCAGAGCACCAGGATCAGAAACAGATTGTCTCAAAGAAATAAGGAAGAAGAGCAATAGAGGACACCAGACATTCTCTTTTGGACTCCCCACGTGAGGGAACAGGCACACACATGCACACTCAAGTATATACCCCCCCACACACACACACTAAAAAGTGCCAATAAAACTAAATAGGCATTTTCAACAGAAGACATATAAATACCAACTGAAATATGAAGAGGTATACAACATCATTAATCATCAGGAAATGCTGCTCAAAACCACAGTGAGACATCACCTCACCCTAATGAGAATGACTACCATTAGAGACTAAAGATAATAAGTACTGGTAAGAATTATTTGCACACTGTTGGTGAAAATTCAAATGAATATAGTCATGGAAAACAATATAGAGATTCCTCAAAAAATTGAAAATAGATCTTCATGTGATCCGACTATACTAGTACTAGTTATATCTAAGGAAAATGAAGTTACTCTGTCAAAAAGCTAACTGCAGCCTCATGTTTACTGAAGCACATTAACAACAGTAAAGAAATGAGGTCACCTAAGTGTAAATCAACTTATAAACAGATGAAGAAAATGTGGTATATACACAAAACACTTCAGCCATAAAAACAATGGGATACTGCCATTTGAAACAACATGAGTAAAACTGAAGATCATTACACTAAGCGAAATAAGCAAGGTACAGAAACACCAGTACCATATGATCTCACTCAAGTGAGAATTTAAAAAACTGATCTTATAGTAAGAGCAGCCATAGTAAGTAGTTGTGAGGAGGGTTGAGGGAAGGCTGGTCAGTGGCTTAGACAGACGCAAGAAGTTCTGGTGTGCTATGAGACAGCAGGGAAATACTGGTGACAGTAATTACTGTACACTTCAAAAAGCTAGAAGAAAAGATCATGAGTGCTTTCACCAAAGACTGATAGATTTTTAGGGGACAGGTATATTCAACCTTATTTATGCATTATATACTGTGAACATGTATTAAATATTATATGGGACCCCATTAATACATACTTCTTGGTTTTTATGTAAGTTACAAATAAAAATAAAAGAAAATATAAAAAAATACATTTAAGGGCTAAAGAGAGCAGCTAAAAGCACTTGTTTATAAAGTCTGATAGCCAAGGATTCAATTCCCCACTACTAATATAAAGCCAGATGCACAAAGTAGCACACGGAGTTCATTTGTAGTGGCAGGCGGCCCTGGCAAACCCACATTCTCTCTCAAACTCTCTCTCCCCCTTTCTGTCCCTCAAATAAATAATAAAATATTTAATATATACATACTTTATATCTGAGATATATAAAATCATGGTTATTAGTTTAAAATGGCTTATCTAAATGCTAGAGTAGGATTCCTGCTCCCCCTTCCTCTCTCTCACTCTTTTTCTTTTTCATTGAGGTTTGTGGCATGAAACTCAAGGCCCCACACATGATAAGCAAGCAATCTAATACTGAGCTACACCCCCAGCTCTGTTGTCCTCTTTGAAAGACATTACTCTACACATGCAACATGTGGACACACAGGCCTACTCCAACTCCCAGGTAGATGCCAAGGAGAAGAAACTTCTGGTGACAGAGTTTGATCAGTGGTCACATACCAATGATGGAGTGTCACTGATCCACCCACATGGTCTCCTCTGGTGCTTCTATGCTAAATGGTCCACCCTTGTCAAGCAAGAGCAGGATTTACACCCTGTTATCACTTTGGCCATAAAATGCACAAGCTGATACACACATTATTCCAACTCATAATCTTTCACTCATAAGGAGATTTGCCATAGTTATGCTAACAGTGCTGAAACATGACTTCCATACTCACCAACTTTAAAAGCAATACTTTTAAAACCACCCTCACTGTTGGGCTTCTAGATAATAAGGCATTGCAGAGTGGCTGACTTAAAAGCAACAGAAACTTATTGTTCATAGTTATGGAAAATAGAAGAGTGAAGGCAGAGAGCAGGTTCTGATTACAGTCCTCTTCCAAGGTGCAGACTGATGATGTCTCATCGAATCCTGTCCGGGCTCCCTGGCCTTCTGATCAGGAAACTGTTTCTATTCATTTGGATATCACCTTCATGACCTAATTACCTCCTCCAAATACTATCACATTGGCAATAAAAGCATGGTCATTTATTCACTTGCACAAAAAATCTCAGAGCCTGAGCTTTATTTTGTACTAATATATCACAATTCAACTAATTTTGAGAATTTCCTCATTACTCCAGCCATCTGTAATCAAGAATATTTTTTAAAAATCAAAGGAAATAGCAAACAGATTAAGAACAGAAAACAACATTAAGTTGTATCTTGTGAATAAGAACTCCCCTAAATTTCATCTCACCAAAAGCTATTCTGGCAACTTTCCAGGAGTCCAGTGCCTATACAAATTATACATGCTAATTTATGTAAAGCAGGCTTTCTTTTTGCTCTTTAGACAGAAGATAGTTACAACTTATTTTGTGAGTGTGCCTTTTTACTTTCTTTGCCTTCTGAGATATGTTTCATATTCTTTTGTTTCATGTGGTTTTCTCTTTTGATCACAAGTTGATTTCTTTAAATATAGTCATTTTTGTAAAACTTCCCTTTTTTATATTCTCACCCAGCTTTCCTTAAGTTTGCATTCACTTTGATGCAGAGCCTAGGACACAGCCTTGAATGTCACAATCACTTAGCTGTTTGTTAAATAAGTGCAGCAAGTGTCTGTGGCCACTTAGTTATCTACAGCATCCTCTGATCGGGATGCATGCTCATTTTCATTAGGACTAGTGTTTCTACCACCATCGGACCAAGTTCATTTGTACACAATAAACAGCCAAGTTTTTATATGTTCTATTTTCATTAATTTATTTGAGAGAGAGAGATACAGAAATAGGCAGGTAGAGAGAGGGAGAGAGAATGGGTGTGCCAGGGCCTCCAGCCACTGCAAACAAACTACAGATGCATGGGCTACCGTGTGCATTCTGGCTTACATAGGCCCTGGGGAGTTGAACCTGGGTCCTTTGGCTTTGCAGGCAAGCTCCTTAACAGCTAAGCCCAACAGCCCAACAGCCAGGTTTTTCAAGGGTTAAGACTTTGAGAGAACTATTGACATGGCATGCCATTGTATACCACATTCATAAATCAAAATTTGGGAGCCCAGAAACTCTCACTGTACATCTGTATTTTTTGGCTTAATTGTACCAAGTATTCCTAGAAAGCTTTTCCTTTGAAGACCCTAATTATAGCAGCTATGCTAGGAATGACAATAACAAACGAGCAAGGATGAGGGAAGGTAAGAAATTTTTTTTTCTTTGTTTTAGTTTTTCAAAGTATGATCTCACTCTAATCCAGGCTGACCTAGAACTCACTCTAGAGTCCCAGGCTGGCCTCGGACTCACATCAATTGTCCTGCCTTAGACTCCTGAGTGCTGGGATTAAAGGCATGTGCCATGATGCCTAGCAAGAAATTTTTGTATTTGTTCAAATGATGGGTCTTCTGAGTCTCTTTAGAACTAGACTCTTGGGCTGGAGAGATGGCTTAGCAGTTAAGCGCTTGCCTGTGAAGCCTAAGGACCCCAGTTCAAGGCTCGATTCCCTAGAACCCACATTAGCCAGATGCACAAAGGGGCGCACGCATCTGGAGTTCGTTTGCAGTGGCTGGAGGCCCTGGCGCGCCCATTCTCTTTCTCTCTCTATCTGCCTCTTTTTCTCTGTGTGTCTGTTGCTTTCAAATAAATAAAAAATACAAGCAAAAAAAAATTTTTTTTAAAAAAAGAACTAGAGTCTTGAAATGGTTTTATATTTTTATTTAAATAACAATAGTTTCTTCATGTAAAGAGCATTTGATTTGCCAAGAAGTCACTTTTCTGAAAGAGAAGCTCTAGGCTATAAGGATTACTCAGTGGTGAAAGGTGCTTGTTTGCAAAGCCTAATGACCCAGGTTTGATTCCCTAGCACCCAGGTAAAGCCAGATGTACAAAGTGGCATATGTGTCTGGAGTTCATATGCAGAGGGCAAGAGGACCTGACATACCTATAAGTACATGCTCTCTGTCTCTCACTATCTCTTCTCTCTCTCTCCTTGCAAATAAATATTTTTAAAAAACAGTAAGAGAAGCTAAAAGAAAAAGATTTCAAAGCATAACAATTGTGCTGGAAGATTTATCCTTAATCACAATTAGCTTGTAATTATTGTGCAATAAAAAGTATTTTTAAAAAGTTGGTTTGGGGCTAGAGAGATGGCTTAGCGGTTAAGCGCTTGCCTGTGAAGCCTAAGGACCCCGGTTCGAGGCTCAGTTCCCCAGGTCCCATGTTAGCCAGATGCACAAGGGGGCGCACGCATCTGGAGTTCGTTTGCAGAGGCTGGAAGCCCTGGCGCACCCATTCTCTCTCTCTCTCCCTCTATCTGTCTTTCTCTCTGTGTCTGTCGCTCTCAAATAAATAATAAATTAAAAAAATTAAAAAATATATTTTTTTTAAAAAGTTGGTTTTTTGATTTTGTTTTTGGTTTTGCTTTTGTTTTCTTTGTTTTTGAGACAAGGTCAAGCTATGTAGCCCAGACTGGCATCAAACTTGTGATCCTCCTGCCTCTGCCTCCTAAGTGCTGAGATAACAGACTTGACCCACCATTCCTGACTCAAATTATTTTCTAAAACTTCTATAGGTTGTATGGTATAGTGAGAATACAGGCTTTGCAGCCTAAAGATCTGGGTTCTGACCTGGCTGCCCTTGCCTTCTTACTCCTAAGGCTATGGACAGAACTACACAGTGATGTGTTTAGTGTAGGACCTCACTAGTAAGATTTCAATAACTAATACCATTGCTATGAAAAGAAGGCACACAAGGGCTGGAGGGATGGATTAGCAGTTAAAGCATTTGCCTGCAAAGTCAAAGGACCCTGGTTCTATTCCCCAGGACCCACATTAGCCAGATGCACAAAGTGGCTCATGTGTCTGGAGTTTGTTAGCAGTGGCTAGAGGCTCTGGTGTACCTATTCTCTCTCTCTCTCTCTCTCTCCCCCTCTTTCTCTGTCAAATAAATAAATAAATAATATTTAAAAAATAAGGCACACAAAATATTCATTTAGTTTTATCACCTCCCAAATTCTACTGGAGTGCAATGGGATTCAACACAGAAAGAACCACACATACAATAAAAATAGGAGAAAAGATAGTAACAAAATTTTGAAAGGTGGGAAACAGATGGATGAGTCATAACTAACCTAGAAGAGCAGTGAACGCTGAATCCAAGGCTCATTACAGGACTCTGGCTGCACTGGCTGAAATTTAAGTTGCCCAGAAGAACCCACTTTTTTACAGTTTTATTGCATTAAAGAATTCATATCTTTAGGAGACAGAGCTTGGAGGATCACTGTGAGTTCAAGGTCACCCTGAGACTACATAGTGATTTCCAGGTCAGACTGAGCTACAGTGGGACCCTACCTCAAAAAACCAAAACCAAACAAACAAACAAACAAATCCTGTCTTTAAAATGCCACCCAAGCGTTTTTTAGTTGCATATGAAAATTGCAATGAATTGCTTAGCATTATATGACAATGAATGCATTGGAAACAAGGATTTCACTTATTTTGTAAACTACAGGAATAAAAAATGTTTGGGATTAGCTAGAATAACCAAAAAGACAAATAAAAATAAAGTGCTACAAGAAGCTGGAAAATGACAATAAGCCATTAAACCAATTAATCGCCTAGGCTAGTAGGGTCTCAGCAAGCAAGTGAAGCTTACCAAGACTGCCTGTAAATTGCATTTCCCAGTTCCCAATACTAACAACAGTTACATACCAGAGGATCAAAACCTAGAGAAAAAACAGAGCGAGGGAAAGGACTAAGCTTGGGTAAAGATGACTGTCATCCATCACATATTGCCTTGCCCCTGTGGAGAAGCACTAGTCTGTAAAATACAGGTTTTCTTCCCAGCTATAAAATTCATAAGCTCTATAATTCAGTACCAAAGGGAGGACAAATTTGTTTCAATCAGTTTGGAGGGCAATTTAGTAATACCTAGTAAAGTTTATGGTGTCATATTGCCTGACAACTCTTTTAACAAATATATCATTTGGGCAGTGTGGTGGTTTGATTCAGGTGTCCCCCATAAACTTAGGTGTTCTGAATGCTAAGTTCCCAGCTGATGGATATTTGGGAATTAATGCCTCCTGGAAGGAGTGTATTGATGGGGGCGGGCTTATGGGCTTTATAGCCAGTTTCCCCATGCCAGTGTTTGTCACACCCTTCTGTTGCTGTGGTCCATCTTATGTTGGCCAGGGGGTGATGTCCACCCTCTGCTCATGCCATCATTTTCCCCTGCCATCGTGGAGCTTCCCCTCGAGCCTGTAAGCCAAAATAAAACTCTTTTTCCCAGAAGCTGCTCTTGGTTGGGTGATTTCTACCAGCAATGCGAACCGGGCTGCAACAGGCAGAAAACACTTGCATTTATACATAAATAGTACAAAAATGTTGATAACAATATGAGAGTACCAAAATTTGAAAACAAAGAAATGTAAAAAAAAAAAAAAAAAAAGAATAGTTAAGTCCATTGTGGTATGATCTTATACTAACAGCAGCAAAAATAAGTGAACTAATGACACGTGTCAATATTAATTATGTGAACAACTCTGAGCTAGAGTGACTGAAGAGTACACACAGCAGGTCACTTATATAAAATTTAAAACCATATGAAAAGTATTATAAATTTTATTACGTTTGTATCAAGTCTTTCTGGTTTATTTGTTTGTCTAAGGAAGGGAATGAGTAGCCAGTTTAAAGAGTAGAATTACTACTGGGGCTAAAGAGAAAGAAATGAAATCCAGGAAGGGAATTGCATGTATAGAACATATTGAACTATTTATACTAGATAGTATAAATATAGGGGCCTAATAGATTAAATTTAATATGTTTATATATATAATGCTTTTGTGTTTTTATGTATGAAACATTTTACATTAAAATTTTAAACATAAAGAATTGAGATGGTACAGCTTTGTGGCACTTAATGTTAAAAGCATGAAAGAAAATAAAACACAGATAAATTTTGTAAACATGTATTTTATCTAAGCACATGAGAAGCATTGGTGAACAAACACTAATACAATGGCAGTACAGTAGGGTAGTCCTCCCTTACCTAAAACCTGAAACCATGCCTAGCCCACAAAGAATACTGAGCAATATATATTTTGCATTCTTCTACATGTAAAAATGTATGATAAAGTTTAATTTATAAAGTATGCACAACATTAGATGTCAATATTTCATAATGGGGGGGAGGGAGGGAATTACCATGGATTTTTTTTTATAATCATGGAAAATTCTAATAAAAATTTTAAAAATATTTCATAATAAAATAATTATAACAATACACTGTAAAGTTACTCAAAACTTACAAATTGTTTCTAGAATTTTCCACTTACTGCTTTTCAAACCACAAGTGAACACAGATAACCAAAATCTCACATAAGGGAGTTTTACTACAATGCATTCTCTCTTAAATACCATGGCAAGCCAGGCATGGTGGCTTACATCTGGAATCTTAGCATGCAGGAGATTAAGGTAGGAAGATTGCTCTGAGTTCAAGGCCAGCCTACGCTACAGAATGAAACACTGTCTCTGAAATAAAATGAAAAAAATGGTCTACTGAAAAGAAAAATATCACATATTCTTACTCATTTGTAAAAACCAGTAAGTTCATCTTACAGAATACAATGGAATAGTACTCACTAGATACTTAGAAAGACAACAGGGAGGGAAACAAAGTTTAGTAAGGAACACCAAAACAGTTAGAGTGGAGAGATTATGTTTGATTCTTCTTTAGTACAATAAAATAACTATAAGTTAAAACAATCTATGATACAGTTCAAACCAGAAGAGTAAAAAATTCCCCAATTATAAAAATGATTAACATTTGAAGATGTGGAAATATTTATTACAGTAATTTGATTATTATGTATTAAATACAGGTGTTAAATTACCTAATGTACCCTCATTGAAGGTATATGTTGTAGTCAGGTTCGCACTGCTGGTAGAAATCACCCAACCAAGAGTAGCTTGTGGGGGAAAAAAAGGTTTATTTTGGCTTACAGGCTCGAGGGGAAGCTCCACGATGTCAGGAGGAAACAATGGCATGAGCAGAGGGTGAATATCACCCCCTGGCCAACATAAGGTGGACAATGACAACAGGAGAGTATGCCAAACACTGACATGGGGAAACTGGCTATAACACCCATTAGCCTGCCCCCAACAATACACCGCCTCCAGGAGTTTCTAATTTCCAATTGCCATCAGTTGGGGAACCTAACATCCAGAACACCTAAGTTTATGGGGAACACCTGAATCAAGCCACCACATTATATAATGCCTCAAAAAATTAATTTAAAAAATCATTTACATACTCTGGTTTCTCTTCAGATCACACAAATCTTTTGCCTTTTACTTAAAAAAAAAATCATTCGGGCTGGAAAGATGGCTTAGTGGTTAAGGTGCTTGCTTGTGAAGCCTAATGACCCTGGTTCAATTCTCCAGGTTCTACATAAGCCAGATGCACATGGAGGCACATGTCTGGTTCGTTTACAGTGGCTAGAGGCCCGGGCATGCCCATTTTCACTCACTCTCTCTTGGTCTCTGTCTCTAATAATTAAAACATTTTAAAAATCCTCAAAAATAAGTTAAAAAAAAAAACATTTATGAGCTGGGGAGATTACTCAGTGGTTAGAGGTTCATGTGTCCAAAGCCTGCTGGCCCAGGTTCAATTACCCAGCCATCCATTTAAAGCCAGATGGCCATTTGTTTGCAGCAGCAAGAGGTGTACCCATACACACACACACACACACTAATAAGGATGATGATGATCTAGAGAAAGAATCTGGTATTCACCACTTACCATCTGCCATAATTATGGCATTTCATTTAAATTATTACATTTTTTCCATCCAATGTTCAACTTCAGCACCAAGCTAGTTAAACAGAAATGATGTATTACTTCTGATAAAACTTAAGGCAAGACTTGTGGCAGCTTAGCCAAAGAAACTGTCCAGTAGAAGTTAGAATTGTGCACAAATAAACAAAGAAGGTTTGTGTTTGCTTGTCCCCAAAAACATCAGAAAATAGCACAAAATGGCAATGGAAGAAAGCTAGTCTGGCGAGACCAATGGAAATGATAGCAAGAAATGTGAGAACGACTCTAACAAATGGAATCTTATTTATAACAGTATAACTGCACATTTTGTTGGTTATACTACCAGTCTTTAAAACTATCAATTGGTTTGGTCAGCCAACATTTTTAATGAGAAGTGTTACTAAGTGGGATAAGGAATTGAAAGAAATATAGGGCAATGAGCTCAGCAGCTCAGTAGACATCAGATAGAGGGCATTCCAGCTTACTGAGCTCCCATAAACACTGGAAAAAGGCTTCCAAACAAACACACTCTCACTGCAACCTGAGTGACGTGCTAATCTCACGCAAAACATGAACTGGACTATTCATCAGGTTTCCACTGCTTTCCACTCCACCACTGGCCTTTCTTAAACCTTACTTTATCTTTGCTCTCTGGCCTTTCTCTTGTGTCTGGCCCTTTTCTGGATAGGTCCAAACTTCTTTTGAAATAAGAGTGCTTACTTCACCTTGTTATCTTTCTAGCATCTGGTAAATTAAACTTTGCTTCAAGTTCTTTCTACTTGGAGCATCCTTGGCTTGCACATTTCAGTCTTTCCCATGTTATGATCCCATCTCTCTTTAATTCCTTTTCTTTTTTCTTTTTTAAAGTTTTATTTTGTTTTGTTTAGTTTGCATGGTAGGGTCTTGCTCTAGCCCAGACTTACCTGTAATTCACTCTGTAGTCTCAAGGTTGGTCTCAAACTCATGGCAATCCTCCTACCTCTGCCTCCCCAGGGCTGTGATTAAAGGTGTAATTCACCACACCCAGATAATTCCTTTCCTTTCTATCTGCTAATTCTGATCACTGTATGTATCAAACACAGTCCTTCACATAGCTGCACATGTTAGGACCAGTCAACATTCCTCCATCGATAAAGGAGAGGCTTATGATGCCCCACCTACCCCTTAGGAGTTAAATGGCAGTTTATGGATGCTGAGCGTGGTGAAGTCATTCCTGGAGTAACAGGAAGGTAAGAGAGAAGAATAGGAGTATATGTGATGAAAATACAATACACATGTATGAAACTGTCAAAAAATTAGATATAAAAATATAATTCTATCTAAAAATAACAGTTCTTGATGAATAAACTATACTCCATAATATTAACAGCCCCACATAGTCCATTCTCAAATCTCCACTTCAGCCCTGTTTCTAGTTCTAGACTCCAGGCCATAGTCAAGAAAGATACTTTATCCTAGTCTTACCTCTTCCATCTAAATATATATGCCAATGGGGGCTAGAGAAATGGCATAGTCGTTAAGACAGTTGCCTGCAAAGCCAAATGACCCAGGTTCGATTCCCCAGGACCCACATAAGCCAGATAGATGCACAAGGTGGTACATGCATCTGGAGTTAGTTTGCAGTGGCTAGAAGCCATGATATGCCCATTCTCTCTATATATCTGTTTATCTCTCTCTCCCTCTCCCTCTCTCTCTCTCTCTCTCTCTCTCTCAAATAAATAAAAATAAAAAATTATAAATATGTAACAATGGAACTCCTGTATGCAACTCATTCCCTAATTACTCTACTCCCTTTCACAACTTCTCTGTCTCCCATCAATTAGCACAGCAAAGCTCTATAAATGGAAAGTATGCATACAAATAAATGATTAAAAAATAGCTAATAGATCCAAATAATATCTACAGTTTCCTTTTTATTTTTTTTTCATAATTTTTCTACTTTTTGTGGTAATAGGAATTGAACCCACAGCATTGTGATGCTAATAGACAGGTACTCTACCATTGAGCTACACCCCAAAGTCAAGAGTGAGAACAAACCAGTTCTCAAATCTGATAGTGGAGGCCTCACTGAAAGATAGCAGTTCCTTGACTCAGCAATTCAGGAGTGTCACAAACATGCCTTCCCCATTATCCTCCCATACTGCTCCAACCTCCTCCATTAACATACCTATCCTGTTATTCTCTCATATCCCTGAATCACATCAGAAGTAAATAAGGCCCTGAATTTTCCTGAAGGCAGAAAAGAACTGTAGACTAATGTTCTCAATATAAAATTAAAGAACTCGGGGACATTTTTAACACATACTAAAAATACGCTATCTTTACAGAGCCTATATTTAGTTGGGCTAAAAAAAAAAAAAAAAGTTCTGTGCTTCCTTAAATCTCATGTTTTAAGTACATTTCCTTAGACCATATTTATGTCCTCAAAGAAAATGAATTTTCTTTCATAAAATGTTATACTTTTCACAGAAAAGAAACAGAGAAAACAATTCTCACTGTCCCATAAATAAGGCCTCAGTTTGAAATCTATGGGTTTAACCTCTCCAAAAAAATAAAATTGCTATTGATTGCTGACTTACCTACATATGCACACAATCTATTCCTTTCTTTTGAGCCCCAATACTTCTTAATCTTAAGAAGGAGAGATCCCAGCATGTGTGAAGGAGGCAAGAAAACAATGAGCTGTAAGCCAACCTGAACTACCTAACAAGATGCTATCCCAACAAAACTATTTTCATTAAAATCTAGATATTTTAAAACAACTCTCTTCCTCTGTCTCTTCCTTCATTGAAGAAAAAAATTGAAAGCTCTATGAAAAAAGGGAAGACATATGCATTCTGACAGCATTTTTTTTATTTTCTTTTTTTGGAGGCGGGGACTCACTCCAGCCCAGACTGACCTGGAACTCATTCTAGTCCCAGGCTGGCCTTGAACTATGGCAATCCTCCTACCTCTGCTTCCCAAGTGCTAGGATTAAAGGTGTACACCACCACACCTTGCCTGGCAGCATATTTTTTTGTGTGAGAATACAAAAAGGAGAAGAGAAATATGAAGAAGCTGACTCCTGGGTAGCTGAATAGTATTTCCACATAAGTTTCTCATATTTTGAGTTTTACACTTCTAACTTAAACATGCTATTTTTCCAAAATAAAAATAACTCAGAGCATTTGTGCCCTTTTACTCCTCCAGTATCTATTTGTCCATAGGACTAAAGGAATGTTCTTATTTATAGCCCTGCCCTGGACAAATGTAAACTGTTTGGTTTGTTTTACCAAAAGACAATTTTTTTTTTATTTCCTCCTCACCTTTCCCTATGATTTTGACTATATCCCAGAACCCTGAGACTGTGCACACCCCCTGGGAATAATTTCTCAAGGTAGAATATCAAATATTCTTGGAGCATAAGAACAGCTATTCCTTGAAAGAGTGTTGACTAAACACTGGACAAAGCAGGCTTTCTAGAGCTTTACGTGCTATTAAGCACCCAAGACTATATATGTATTTACAGCCCTGACTTGGAGGCATTCAGTCTTATTTGGCTATCACAAAATTTAGGTTTCCAGAAAAAGCTGTGCATAGAAAATTCAGAAGAACTGTAGAGTATTCTGCTGGAGTGGAAGAGTGAGATATAACCATTCAGGGGAACATTAGATCAAGATCCCAGACGGTAAGTAAAAGAGGACTGTATAAATAGGAAGAATGGCACAGAGGACACTGAACAGTAAGCAAGTTCAAGAAACACCTTCCAATCCTTGTTTGGATTATCCTCCTATTTCACCCAGTCCTGTTCTCCTGGATATGAGCAAAATCTACCATTTGGAACCCAGAAGGACTCAGCTGCTCAGAGAGGCATGAAGACATGGCCCTACATAGGAGGGGAGGGCAATGAAGAAAGATGTCAGGTAGAAGGAGTGGCAGCTTTTTGGTGGTAAAGGGCTAAGTATCTCCAACATCTGATTTTTGTTACTATTGCTTTTGTCGGATTTTTATCATTATTTTATTGATAATTTATACATGCATATAAGTATTTTATGTATGTATCATGATCATATTACCCCCATTACTTTTTCTTGTCCACCTCCCACTGAATCCCTTCTTGTTCCCAACTAGTCACACTTCTATTTTAGGGTGTGTGGTGCAGTGTATGAATGTATGTATGTAAAACTCACAGAATTTAAATGAGGATTGCCTGCATTATCCTGGCTGGGAGCTACTTACTGGATCATGGGCAACTTACCAGGGGTTACACCACTGAAGAGACTGTCTTCCACTCTGCTTTTTGTTGTTGTTACTATTTTAGTTTATTTTTTGTGGTCCTTTTTGTGATTGGCTGTGTGTGTATATGCATTGCAAGGCAGCTGCTGTTACCAAGCTGTGGCTAGCTCTGTATTCCTTCCAAATGTTTCTTCATTTTCTCTCTTGTTTTGGTCTAAACAAGTTAATACATGTTTCCAGTTGCAGTTAAAAGATAAAAACCCTGAGAATTAAAAAAAAAAAAATTCCCATGTACCTAAGCAGAGTTCCTCCAATGTGTAAACCCGACAACTTCCCAGTCTTATTTGCTTCGATGTAGAACTCTACTGTATAGTCCAGAACACAAAGGACTGTTTCCTAGAATAAAGACAAGGCAGTGTGGGAAGAGTGCTCTAGTGTTTCAAATGTCCTTCTCCACTTCTGAATCTCTGAGACAAGAGTTATAGAAAATAATATTTTGAAATTTAAAATTTGAGGCGTAAATGCACATGTAAAGCTAAGTTAAGTCTACATTTGCTTTAGAAATGCAAGAGAATATAACATTTTGTAGAAGAATTTTATTTATTTTGTTTAAAAAATATTGCATATTTATATTTATTTTTTAAACTTTAGAAAGTGTATAAAGTCAAAGAAAAATTCAGACTACTAAGAGAACTTCTATTTAATAATTTTTTATAGCTGGAAATATACTGCCTCTCCATAATTTCAGGAATTTAAGATAGAATATTTTAAACCGTGGTAAAAAGAAAAACATGAAGCTTGTCATCTAAAGCACTTATAAGGTGAAAACTTCAGTTTATTATGTGAATCAGAAAAAAATGCCACTTGTCCTTAAACAACAAAAATGTTTATAAACGTAAACTGCTTACTGACAGTACCAAAAAAAACTATTGATTAACTGTACTTAAGGGTACAAAAAGAAAATCCTTACAGAAGTTTTTAAATAATATTAAAAGAGACTATCTGACCTGGAAGGGAAACTTCTACAGAGAAAAGCCCTGTGGTCACCATCTGCATTCCGGTGAAGTCAGCAGGGCTTTCCCACATTTGGCTTTCTTTGCTTCTTGCTAAGTGCAGCCATGTGCTAGGGGTTGCACGTGCTACCTGTGAGCAGCCCCAGTAGTCCCTGCTGTTACATGTAAGGTTCCCCTCTGGTGCCAGACTTACCAAATATCCCCTCTTTCCCAGGGAAGAGAAGACTACCTGGTTTTTGCATTCCCTCTCAGGACCTCATAGACTGAATGGTAACTCCATGAGAATAACTGTACCAAACTTGTCCTTGAAAGATCAGGCATAGCATAACTACAAACTCCTAGCTGTAGTGATTTCAGAGGTGATCAGGTATGTTGGGGGGGACCTAGAGCAGCCACAGTGATTTCACAGTAGCAAGCACAAAGATGACTTTTACTGAAATCATACCCAGTTTCAGCCTGTACTGAAAAGAACCCAGATACTCTCATCCCAGAATGCCATGCTTTTGAGATGTCCTAACATAAAGCAGAGATGCTGTCAATTTCATTTATGAAGAAAGAAAAAACAGGGACAACAGTTTAAACCCCTCACCTAAAGTTATTTGAAAGTTAAGTCCCAACCTAGGAAGGAACTATTTAAGAAGGGTCACATCCATAAGACACCATTGGCTCAAGCCTATAGTCTTAGCTACTAGGGAAACTAACATAGAGGACTACTTGAGGCCAGTTCAAAGTCAGCCTGGGCAAGACAGCTCTAAAAAGGATCAAGTTGTTGTTGTTATTTTAAGGCAAGGTCTCACTGTATCCTAGGCTGACCTGGAACTCACTCTGTAACCCCAGCTGGCCACAACCTCACAGCTATCCTCCTACCTCAGCTTCCCAAGTACAGACATTAAAGGCAAATACCACAAGGACCAGCTCTATATTCTTTTAAATCCAATCAATACAACACATTTCTTTGAAGAAAGAAAAAGGAAAGGAGAGAGAAGAAATAAAGAACAGGTGTTGGTGGCAGACCACCATCAAAGATCCAAAATGTTCATGCACATTCAGGTAAGGGTCCAGAGACATGAACCTCTGCAGGAAGCTGCAGGACACAGAAGAGACCACATAATCTGAAGCAGGAGCCAGCACTGGAGAAGCAGCAGCAACAGGAGCCCAGAGGAACCTGCTTCAGAATTAAAGCCTATGGATAGTAGCCACTCAGTACCATACTAAGTGCCCAGAAAGACCTAGAGTTAACAAATGTTTCTTATCCCTTTGCCCATTCCCAGACGAGTCTGCTGCGATCTCTTCCCAGATACCCATGGCCTTTGAAGGTGGCTTACTATTTCTTGATGAGAGAATTGCCATTATCTAGCACCTCCTAAACAAAGGCACTGAGTCATAACAACCCTAAGGAAGCTGATTCGTAGAGGGCTTAAGTTACTCTCCTGAAGTTCTCCAAGCAGAAAGTCACAGAACCAGGTGTGTCTGGCTCTGAAAGCTGCACCCTTCCTACTCTTCTTAGAGCCCATTTTTTCTTTTTTAAGGCAAGGTTTTTCTGTAGCCCAGGATGACCTGGAACTCAGTCTATAGACCAGACTAGCCTCAAACACATGGCTTTTCTCCTACCACAGTCTTGCCAATGCAGGGATTAAAAGCCTGAGCCGGGCTGAAGGGATGGCTTAGCAGTTAAGGCATTTGCCTGCAAAGCCAAAGGACCCAAGTTTGATTCCACAGGACCCACGTTGGCCAGATGCACAAAGGGACACACACATCTGGAGTTCATTTGCAGTGGCTGGAGGCCCTGGCACACCCATTCTCTATCGCTCTTTCTCTCTCTCTCTCCCTCCCTCCCTCCTTGTGTCCCTCCCTCTTTCTCTGTCAGATAAATAAATAAACAAAAATATTTTTTAAAAAGCATGAGGCACCACACCCAGCTTTCAGGACCCACTTTAGAATGTTTGATGTGAGCTCACAGAGAGAAATATCTCATATACAAACATACAATTTTATTTTTCTATAAAAGATCAGATAGTGGATAGTGGAGCTTCTTAGCTCACATGGAGGGTTTTTATTGAATTTCCTTTTATTTTTATTATGTATGTGTATGCATGGGTATATATGATGTCTGTATGTTGCAATATGGAGATTAGAGGACAGCCTCTCCTTCTGCCTCCTTTTTAGAGATAGGTCTTCTTGTTTTGCCCTGCAAATGCCCTAATGGAGCTGGCCCTCATGTTTCTGGATTCTCCTGACCCTACCTACCACTGCTATAGGAACATTGGAACAAGACATGTGCATCATTCTGTGTGTGCTGTGGAATCAAATATTGGCCGACAGACTTGAAAGCAAGTGCATTTAAATGCTGAGCTATCTCCCTGGTCCCTGAATAATCATTTCTGTTTTCTCTTATCCTTTAAAAACATTCTTAGCTTATAAGGCTGCACAAAACTGGCCACAGGCCATAGTTTGCTGACCTCTGTGTAAGAAACATGGTCTAAACAAGGCTCAGTGATTCTGACTTGATAAGAATTGCAATGCTGGGCTGGAGAGATGGCTTAATGGTTAAGCACTTGCCTGTGAAGCCTAAGGACACTGGTTCAAGGCTCAATTCCCCAGGACCCACATTAGCCAGATGCACAAGGGGGCGCATGTGTCTGGAATTCATTTCCAGTGGCTAGAGGCCCTGGTGTGCCCATTTCCTCCCTCCCCTCCCCCCCCCCCATTCTCTCTCTCTCGCCTTCTCTCGGTCTGTTGCTTTCAAATAAATAAATAAATAACTTTTAAAAAAGAATTGCCGTGCTGATTCGATGTCTAGATTTACTGCACAGCTTTTCATCTCAGGGTTGGGAAAACAGAGAGAACAGTTGCATGCCATCTCCTAGACACTTCATATGCATTTCTTTATGAAGTGTAAAGAATAGCAGCCCCTCACTTAGACCCCTTCATTAGAGAAGCTATCAACATTTATTTCATTCAGTTCTTCTATATCCATCTTTTACATATTCCAATTTAGGCATTAATCTGTCACTGGAAATCCAATGCTTTCTGCAGTCTAATTAAAACTGACTATTTCAGAGAGCTATAATATAATGAACAGAAACCTGGAGAGATTTAAGCTGACCACAAGCTCTTTCAAATATGATCAAAGGCCTCTGGGGTTCTATTATTTGAAATTATAGAAAATATTTTCCATTCCCATTTTGACACTTGTAAAACATGCTTTTGAGCACTCCCTGAAACTTGTACTAACTATCAAGTCAAACTGACAGAACTGGATCCAGTTCATTAGCACTAAAACATAATGAGATGTACTTCAAATGACATTCAGATTTTGCACTGAAAGCAAAATAATCTATAGTTTATGATCTCCTTAATTTTCTCTTTAGATACTGGACTTGCATCCCAGATTTACTCTGGGCCATCCATAAGCAAATGTTTTCCATGTGCCCTGGCAGTTGGGTTAGTCTGGATGATGGAACTTTGGTGCCAGGTCTCAGTGTCTCTGGTTAAAATATGTCCAACTCTGCTGGTTCATGACCAGCTGCTCCATAGCTACAAAATGGAAAAAGAAGATGGCCTCAAGGGACCAATTTAATAACAACAAACGTTACTTCCATTGCTAAACTAAACAAATTGGAAACAGAAGACTCTGGATTCCCAATGCCAAGAAAGTATTTCACAAGGCTACATATGGTACCACATGGTCAACATATACAGGCAGATTTAACTTATAGAAACAGCTGAAAGATTAGAACAACAGAACAAGAGCAGTAACTCCACTCTGGGATTCTCCCCATGTCCAAGATTATAATCCATTCTTGAGGAAACTCTGGACAACCGAGACCTGGTCCAATACCAGCTAATACACATTAAAGAAAAACTGCTAAAAGTGACCAAATGCAAAAGCCAATTATGGAGGTGTAGTCAAGCAAGAAAAATGTTTGCCTATGCACAGAGAGAGGGCATAGTGATGAGGGCACCAAGCAGAGAAAAGATGGAATTCCTATGGGTTTGGAAGTATACTACAGACTTCACATGCAGTAGGTCATATCATCAATGCATGTCATTACATCATATGTATTATATACATACATACATATATTACATATAATTATTATAAACACTATTTTTAAGATAAAGGGGTGAAAATAAAACTTATTTCCAAAGACACACACGTAGGAAATGCCATGCAGACCTATCATCTGTTGAGCATTTTCTATTTTAGATCAAACCTTCCCTTGTCATTCGATCAGGTTTCAGAACTCAAAGAAAACATGGCAAAGTACGGCAAGAAGCAGCCAGCATTCAGGGGTCACACAGGCAGGTGGCACTGGTCAGCAGAAGTGCTCTAGGCCCAGGCCAGGACTCTCCCATCTCACAGGGACGTGGCAAGAGCAAGCCTAAGCCCAGGTGCCACAGCTGCTGAAATGTCACCCTTGGCAGCAATGATCTTCCAAAAGTTAGCTCTCAAGATCCATCTCTATTAGTGTAATGCAAGGAACCAGGGTGCCAAGTAGAGACTGGGGAGAACTGAGACTCAACAGGCAACATGGGAGTCTAGCAGGTCACCTGCCTGAAAAAGCAGCTTGGGCCCACTGGCAGAGAGGATGAAGCTGTCCAAACACTTTTTGACTCCAGATTGGCCTGGGAACTCAAGCTGAGCCAGCCTTCACAGGAGAAGCTCAATATGAGGAAGAAGAGGGAGCGGAGGCAAGGGTCATGAAATAGGAACCACAATTTGTTTGTTGTTTTTTAACTTCAGAGACATAACAAATATAATTGTCTTTCTAGATCTTCATCTACCAAAAAACAAGTATTATGCTGATGACCTTCACAGAAGGCCGAATCTCCATAATCAAAAAGACAGATGGATCAGAATAACAATCAAAGTAACTTAAAAAAAAATAAACAGGAGTTTGCCAAAATTACATCAGAACTTCCTAGTTCCTAACAGCAGCCTCCGGCAGAAATGAAAGCACAGCATGTAGCAGATCAGGGAAGAGTGCTGGTGGCAGGCACACTGACACTGGCAGCTGGCATCCATGTATTCTTCCTGCAGCACTCTTCCCCTTCCTTGGCTACTGCCACCACATTTTTACCCAGGTCATCTGATCAAATTATGAAGCCAATTCTCTGATCATGGAAGGGGAAGGGAAGAAAGCTGGCAGCAGAAGCAGTGAGCAGAAATACAGGTGGCCAGGAGGACAGAATGGCCTGCTGGCAACCTTCCTCTCCAATCCAGTAAGGGGCTACTGTACAGATACAGGGAGAGAGGAGCACGCATTCAAATCCAACCCGATTCAGTAGGCTGTGACAAGTGCTCCAGCTGAGTGCACCAGCCTGCCTGATTAGTCAGTTCCCTCTGCTCTGGGATGGAAGCCACCATCCCACAGTATATAATTACATCCTGAGTGTCCTCAGGTGCCTGAAGGTGACAGCCAGGACTGGCAGAGATTCAACTCTGGCTGAGCTGACTGTGTCTGCTTCCAGGTCAAGTTACATCCCAGCCTCAAGCATGGGAACGAGCCAGGTGGGGTCAAGGGCCATTAAAAGGGTTCTGTCTCAGTAATCAAATTCCTCCAGCTAAAAGGAAGCTCTGCATCCCCCTTCTTCCTATCAAGAAGTTGGCTAACAGTGATGGGCTGAAGTAGACTTAAAAAGCACCCATTGTGGCTCAATGAATTTTGCGGAAGATGGGGTGGAAAGATTGTTAGAGCCACAAGTTGGGACATTATGCACAGAGTCATTGCCTCTTTCCCATAACTGACTGCTGCCCCCACAATGCATGACACACAATCCCCATGGTGTTGACCTGCATCCTCAACAAAGAGGGCCTCTTCGGAAAAGAGGCAGGGATGAGGGAAAGGATGGTACCAATACGAGTTGTTTTCATAGTAAGTATATCCATATCTAATAAAAACAAATTTAAAAAGAAGAACTTGGCTAACAGGGGAAAATGGAGTTAAGCAAATAGAAAATACAAAATCTAAAACACTACATGAGGATAGCAGGGTGGACTGGAAATACAGGAAGCAGCTCTGTCAGTAAGATAAAACAGCCATGGGCAAACAGTCACTTGCTTCAGATACAAAAGATTAATTGGAAGAGATTTTCCAATCAGAGATATAAGAAATCCCAAGGAGTCTGCTGGTCAGTCAGTCTTCAATCCTCTTCATAAAGCTCTCCCAGAAAGAGATTACACAGTTAATGCCACTCCCCAAGTCTTTACAAGTAAGAAATGATCACTTACTTAGAAATCTCTAAAACTCATTTTAAACCAAATGCCTACTACTTCATTATCAATGGGAGAAAAAAATGAAGTTTCCATCTACAAAAATAGGAGAGGCCACACAGAAATTTCTTCAGCTCAGTCTACTCCAAAATAAAGACAATTCCAATTCATAAATGTGTCTTCAATGCTTCTATGATTTTTCTTTTCTGAAGCTTCTCCATGAGGTTAGAAGTGATCATTTCATTATTTATTTTATTTATTTATTTATTTTTTGGTTTTTCGAGGTAGGGTCTCTCTCTAGCCCAGGCTGACCTGGAATTCACTATGGAGTCTCAGGGTGGCCTTGAACTCATGACAATCCTCCTACCTCTGCCTCCCGAGTGCTGGGATTAAAGGCATGAGCCACCAAGCCTGCCAAGATCATTTCATTATTGACAGCATTCACCAAGTTAAAATGGCTTCTATCCCAAGAGTATGTTCCACATCAGACACAAGTTAATGTTCTATTTTTGCTTATCTTTACTCTCCCAGCAGTCCCAATATAAAACAAGGAAGAATATGCACACAAAAAAAATCCTTAGTGGGCTAGAGAGATGGCTTAGCGGTTAAGCGCTTGCCTGTGAAGCCTAAGGACCCTGGTTCGAGGCTCGGTTCCCCAGGTCCCACGTTAGCCAGATGCACAAGGGGGCGCATGCATCTGGAGTTCGTTTGCAGAGGCTGGAAGCCCTGGCGTGCCCATTCTCTCTCTCTCTTCCTCTATCTTTCTTTCTCTCTGTGTCTGTCGCTCTCAAATAAATAAATAAATAATTTTTAAAAAAGTCCTTAGTGTTGGGAAGTCAATAAATGCCTTAGGTAACTTGTACAGAGCCTAGAACATAACCCACTTGAAATTAAAGCAAAATGCAGCCACGTAGAAAATAGCACATGGTTATACATCATAAACCACCCAAACTATTCAAGCTACTAATGCAATGCACATGGCATCACTGGCTCTCTGTTGCCAAGACAGCATGCAGGTTGTGTGGCTATTGCAAAGACATTGGTTTCTAAAAGATAAATGCCACTTGTATCAATGTCCATGTGTTGCCAAGATTAAGGTACACTTTTCTAAAATCATCATCAAGTGTTTTAATCTCAAACAAAAGCTTGGTCAATTAGCCAGGCATGATGGTACTTGCCTGTAATCCCAGTACTTCAGAAGTGGAGGAAGGAATTCAAGGTCATCAACTAAATAGTGAGTTCAATGCCAACCTGTCTCCAAAAACAATAAATAAGGAAATAAAAATCATGGACAATTGCTTTTCTTTAGATTGCTCTACTTAAAAGTTTTAGGCAAGCCGGGCGTGGTGGCGCACGCCTTTAATCCCAGCACTCGGGAGGCAGAGGTAGGAGGACTGCTGTGAGTTCAAGGCCACCCTGAGACTCCATAGTGAATTCCAGGTCAGCCTGGGCTAGAGTGAGACCCTACCTCGAAAAAAAAAAAAAAAAAAGTTTTAGGCAAATGTCATTCAATCTTGGCTGTTTAGTGGAATCCCTAAAGAAGTTTATAAAACTCCCAAGAGGATGAGAAGATGGCTCAGAGGGTAAGAACACTTACTGCAAGCATGAGGACCCATGTAAACAGGTAGATGTGGCCACACACACCTGCAAGTCCAGTCCTGTAGGGAGCAGAAACTGCCGACCTCTGGACTGATAAAAATCACACCACCACATTCAGAGAGAGGAAGTATTTGACATACTCCTCTGCCTTCCACATACTTTGGAACTCATGTGCACATACATGTGCATACATGATACACACACACATACACACAACACACATACCACTACCACTATCATAATACACATGCAAATAGTCACCCTTAGAGGGTATTCCATAACTGGCCCTGAAGGGACCTGAACTGAGGGCATTAAAGTTGCCTAGGTGACTCCTGTGTACAGCTAGGGCAGACAGAATGCCTTCAGCAACATTAAGACATCAATAAAAGTAATGTATTACTGGGCTGGAGAGATGGCTTAGCGGTTAAGCGCTTGCCTGTGAAGCCTAAGGACCCCGGTTCGAGGCTCGGTTCCCCAGGTCCCACGTTAGCCAGATGCACAAGGGGGCGCACGCGTCTGGAGTTCGTTTGCAGTGGCTAGAAGCCCTGGCACGCCCACTCTCTCTCTCTCTATCTGTCTTTCTCTCTGTGTCTGACGCTCTCAAATAAAAAAAAAAAAAGTAATGTATTACAATCTTACTATGTACCCAGAATTATAAGTACCTAAATAAGCAAAGTCTAAGATAGGCCCTGCTCTCAAAGACCCTGGATCTAACGTTAAAAAAAGAAGGTGTAATTCAACAGTTAACATGCAATATGCTGAGTGCTGAGGAGTAGAAGAGTAAAGCCACCTTGCAGAGGGTCATCTAACACAATGGGGCAGAGAAGGAAAGATGTCAGGGATGACTCCCCAAATACTATGATTCAAGCCTGGTCCCATTGGCTAAGTAAGAGTTAGCTAGGAGGGGCAAGTGGGAAAAGATATCTCAAGAAGAGGGATTTGGGAGCTACCAGGAGACAATGGTTACCAATAGCATGAATAAACAGGGACTCAGCAAGCTACAAAACCAACCGGCAGGGCCAGGAATACACACCTGTGCCTAATTGCACACAGCCTGAGTGGATAACCAGCTGCTCTAGGATTGAACATGGACCCACTCATTCAGTGGAAAAAAAACTCATACCTGGAGCAGGGAACCAAGTCAGTATCTCATGGACAGGAAACAGAAACTCCAGAGAAAAGCTCCTACCTCTCCCTGAATAACAAGAGTGTGCATACACATCAAAAAGTCTCTCAAATAACTTTAATCTAAGCTGCTCTCACTCTTGGTTTGGTGAATCTGTTTTATTTTACAAATGGCAGAGAATAAGAGATCCAAGATCCACCAACACAACAAGAAAAGAATACTGGGATGGAGAGATGGCTTAGCAGTAAAGGTGCTTGCCTATGAGGCCTAAGGACCTGGTTGGATTCCCCAGTACCCATGTAAGCTAGATTCACACAGTGGTGCATATATCTGGAGTTCATTTGCAGTGACTAAAGGTCTTGGTGTGCCCATTATATTTCTGTCTCTGTCTGTCTGTCATCTATCTATCTATCTACCTATCTATCTCTCAAATAAGTAAATATTTAACGAAGAAAAGAATACTATTCTCATCACTAATCCAACAACCAGTGCCAGGGACATGGTGACAGACAACATAGCCAACAAAGCAGAGACCCAGAGGCTATAGCAAACTCAACACTAAATCAGACTGCTAACAGGCCCACAATGGCTCAGGTAACATTGTGAAAGAGAGGGCAAAAAAAATTATAATATCCTGAGGCCCAGTACCCCACATAGAATGAGGCCTTCATGATCCCACAATGAATATCAACACCACCACAAAGGAAGGCCCACAGGGAAAGGGAAGGTGGGGGTGAGGAGATTTAGAGTTTAACCTTTTATAAAACAAAATTGAAAATAAAAAGGGATTAGACTGGGCAAAGGTCCAGAGGCTAGAGAGCATGGTGCTCCTCTTTGGAGCTTTATGGGTGAGACAGAGGATGGATAAATGAGTAAGAAGTGGGGGAAGGCTGTGGAGGTATTTTGGAGTGTCTAAAGTACAAGAGTGTTTACATATATAGGCCAAACAAGCCAAGTAGAACTATAAGGCATCAGTTGGCAGGGCAGACTGCCCAAACCAAGGTGAGGGGGAGGAGAGTGCTGTTGCTTTCTTAGCTCGAGCCAATACAAGAGTAAAGGCTCAATAATAACACATTCTCCAGATTTCCAAGGTTTATTGAGAATCTGGTCTTTGTGTGGAATTTGAAGGCTTTTTAAATGCTGCCCAGGGCAAACAAATGAGTTTGCAGGGCCAGACTCTGCCTATGAGCTACAAGTATAAGCTACTCCTTTTCACTGCACTATAGAAAATTACACAAGGGTTGTAAAGGCAAGTGGGTAGTATCAAATTCAGATTTTAACACATTGTTAAATGTGAGATTAAAGTACAGTGTTGTAAATAGCAATCAGACAAGCCCAGTACTGCAAAGCTTTTCCCACCTACACCCACCCATAGCCAAGGTACCATGATTCTGAAATTAGTCCTTTTTCATTTCTCAGATTCAGTTCTAGCCTTCCTTATTTTTAACTATACAAAGGAAAAGAAATAGTTTGGCAAAGAGTAAGATGCAGGTAAATGGGCTAGAGAGATGACTTAGCGGTTAAGTGCTTGCCTGTGAAGCCTAAGGACCCCGGTTCGAGGCTCGGTTCCCCAGGTCCCACATTAGCCAGATACACAAGGGGGTGCACGTGTCTGGAGTTCGTTTGCAGAGGCTGGAAGTCCTGGCGTGCCCATTCTCTCTCTCCCTTTATCTGTCTTTCTCTCTGTGTCTGTCGCTCTCAAATAAATAAACAAATAATTTTTAAAAAAAGATGCAGGTAAATATCACACTTATTAGACTCCAAAAGATACAAATTATAGTGGGCTCTGAATTACACATACTGGTAGAGGCAGACATGACAATCAAAATCACAGATAATCTGCCAAGAAGGGTGAGAGCGCTAGGTACTGGGCAGCAATCCTCTATACCAGCATGGGAACTCAGCCAGCAACCCAATCAGGGCAGCCTGAAAGCCAAGCAGAGAACCCAGGTGCAAGGAGAAGGTCATCCTGTTCCTGGAGAGGACTTTGCTTCCTGCATTTGGGTACTGCTTCAGTCTCGTCACCAAGGTCAATTTGCCAAATGTGACAGAGGATACATGATAATCAACTGCCAAATACCCTTAGAGCCAATTGCAAATGTGAGGTCCCTCATACCCTCTAAGAAGTTAGTATGTTTTTAAAACCACAAAGTAAAGCTAGAAAGGCGGACATAGCAGTTATAAAACATAAAGAGCTTCTTTAAAAAAATATCTCTAAGAGACCTGAGTAGATGGCTCAGTCTATAAAGTGCTTGCCTCAAAAGCATGAGGGCCTGACTCTGATCCCCAGAACTCATGTAAAAGCAGAACTCATGGTGGTTTGCTTCTGCAATCCCAGGGCTGGAGGACCCCTGGGGTTTGCTGGCCAGACAATTTAGTCTAACTGGTGAGCTCCAGGCCAATGACAGACCCTGTATTAAAAAGAGGCACATGGGCTGGAGGGATGGCTTAGCGGTTGAGGCACTTGCCTGCAAAGCCAAAGGACACAGGTTCAATTCCCCAGCACCCACGTTAGCCAGATGCACAAGGAGGCGCACACATCTGGAATTTGTTTGCAATGGCTGGAGGCCCTGGCGCACCCATTGTCTCTCTCTCTCTCTCTCTTGCCCCCTTTCTCGGTCAAATAAATAAAATTTAAAAATAAATAAAAAGAGGCACATAAAACAGGCGTTGGTAGTGCACACCTTTAATCCCAACACTTGGGAGGCAGAGGTAGGAGGATCACCATGAGTTTGAGGCCGCCTTGAGATTACTTAATAAATCCCAGGTCAGCCTGAGCTAGAGTGAGAACCTAACTTGAGAAAGAGAAAGGAAAGAAAGAAGGAAGGAAGGAAGGAAGGAAGGAAGGAAGGAAGGAAGGAAGGAAGGAAGGAAGGAAGGAAGGAAGGAAGGAAGGAAGGAAGGAAGGAAGGAAGGAAGGAAGGAAGGAAGGAAGGAAGGAAGGCACACAATAAACCTGAGGAACAATACCCAAGGCTGTTCTCTGACCACCACATGTGTGTGTACCAGCACACACACATATAGGACAGCATATACACACCACACACACACATGCTGTATGTATGTACAACTTATGTATATACAAATTATGTATAGGTAAATGTATGAGGAGGGAATGGATGAATGATAAAAAGAGAGAGGGAAGGCATTTGGCTTAAAATTGGCAAAGCCATATACTATAAACTGAAAATGAGAATATTTATCTGACTAGGGTAAAATAAAATCCTAAATGAGAAAAATAATCCCATATATTTATTAATCCCATCCAAAATGGGTGGCAGTAAGAAACAAATCACAGATGCATGTATACAGCTGATTCAAATCAAGTAAGTGGGCAAAAGCACTGCCCAAAGATAGACTGTTTAATAAAGAGCTAACTGCTGATTTTTTTCTTCAGGTTTTCTCAAATAAAGAAAAAATATATAATTCCTATGTCTGAAAAAATGCCTATAAATCTTGGCATGTCATTTCTAATATGAATGTAGAAACTGGATTTTCTCAGGCATTCTTACTTTCAAAGATAAACTGTTGAACTTTGAAATATTAGAATCTCTGGGAGCTTAAAATTATATAATACCATCTATAACAAAACAATCACAATGGTTCCTTCTGTAACAAGAAGGAGGCTTTTTTTTTTTTTCTCAGAAGGGTCTCTCTCTTGCTCAGGCTGACCTGGAACTCACTATGTAGTCACAGGGTGGCCTCAACTCATGGCGAACCTCCTACCTCTGCCTCCCAAGTGCTGGAATTAAAGGTGTGTACCACCACCGCCCAGCCAAGGAAGAGGCTTTTTAAAAGCATCTTACAAATATTTTTTAAAGACTAAATGCTACGTTTAAAAGTTTTTTCAAAAAATATCTCTAAGAGCAGAGAAGGAAAATATATTTTATTATGAGGATCTAAGCCTAATATGAAAATCTACACTACATCTATCAACTGGTATGCATACTTAAATAGCTACATAAGTAAATAACAATAAAAATCACTTTAAAAGGCTGTTTTTCAGAAAGAACATGCAGTCACCTTAGAGCTCCTTAACACATGTACATACATGAAACTATACCTGCAGGGCATTTGATTGTAATTTTCTCTGTTTTCTCGGGGGGAGGAAGTTGGTAGGGTCTTATTCTACAGACCAAGTTGTCCACATGCTCCTCTTGTCTCAGCTTCTGGAGTGCTGGTATTAAAAACTTGTATCATTATGCCAAGTTTGCCAAGTTTGTAATATTTTGTGATAAAGACATTAAGATATGTTGATAAACTATAGGTGAATATGAGATAAATTCTTTATTATTTAAGTTCACATTTTAAAAGAATACAAATTTGGTTAAGCAAATGACCAAAAGCTCAAGTAGGGGTAGGCCTAGCATGGAACAGTGCTAGGTTAATAGCATCACATAGGGAAGGAGAATGAGCTGCAAGAGAAAAGGACTGCCTATTAGAGAAAGAAACAAATTCTTCTTTCTACTATTCCTGGATTCTCCCCAGTCCTTGTTTAATTTTTTCAATATATTTCATTTATTTATTTGAGAGAGAAAGAGGCAGAGAGAGGCCTTCAGCCACTACACATGAACTCCAGAAGCATACTCCCCCTTGTGCATCTGGCTGGCTTATATGGGGAGAATTTTCAAAATGCACAACAAACCCCCTGGCTAACAAGTCTAATCATCATAAGATTTACTAACATATGGCTGGAGAGGAGGCTCAGCAGTTAGAGGCTCTTGCTTGCAAAGACTAACGGTTTGGGATTAATTCCCAGAACCCACATAAAGCCAGATGCACAAAATGGCACATGCATCTGAAGTTTGTTTACAGTGGCAAGAGACCCTGGCACACCCAATTCTCTCTCTCTCTTTCTTGCGCTCCCTCTCTCTCTTTGCAAAACATAAAATATTGTCTAATTGCTAACATAAATGACCACAAGGCTGGAGAGATGGCTCAATGGTTAAAGGTGTATGCATGCAAAGCCTGATGGCTGGGGTTCAATTCCCTAATACCCATGTAAAGCCAGATGCACAAAGTGGTGTCTGCATCTGGAGTCTGTTTGCAGAAGCAAGAGGCCCAGGTGCACCCATTCTTCCTCTCTCATTCTGTCTCTGCTTGCAAATAAATAAATACATTTTTTAAGACCAAAACTCTGGCTGCTCAAATGATGCATGCTATTTGTTCAAAGAAAAGGGTCAGGTTGTGGTGCACAATGGCTATGCAGCACCAGCAGCCTGGAGGAGTGAACAATTCTGAGCATTCATGAAATGGCTATGCTTGCGCATGGGCTCCCGAGGACACCTGAAGAGCACCCAACCCCAAGTATATAGAAATGATTTAATTAGATATAGCAGATGTCACCCAAATTTATACAGCACTCTCAGCTTACCTGGATCTCATTGAGAGTGAAAGCTAGCATGAAATAAGCTGTGTGGGAATAGCAAACTATAGCTCATCTGCATAGTTGGTGCTAAGATAGAAGGGTAAGGGCTACAGACTAGTGCTTACACTACTTACTGAGTGCCTCAACCATAACAGGACAAGGGACATCTTGAAGGCATGTCAATTTTAATGTCTTTCACTTTGGCCACAGAGTAGTCAGAGTCTACGATAGTCTATTATAAGATTTTTGATGGATCCATGCTGCCAGACCCTCACAATATTTCTCTGAAAAGATGTCTATACTTCTTGATGCTTATTTTGTTTTTGTTGTTGTTTGTGCAAATTTGTTTTGGAGACCCTACTTCTTCATACCTGTTTATCTCATGAAGTCAGAGACAGGGTTAAATTAGCTAATCCCAGTCTATATGTTTTCTTTTTCAATAAAACCTTCCCAAGTACAAGAGTTTGTATTGCTTGAAAATACAGAGTAGTTTGCCTTGCTTATCATAGGCAGTATAATCACAGCTACATTCAGGTTTATACCAAGGTGTTCAGAGGTAGTGTGGTAGTTTGAATAGATGGCCCCCAAAATATTCAGTTTTATTACAGTTTGTAATTTAGATCTGTAGCCAACAGGCTAGAGAAGGTGAATCTTAGGGTACAGCCCTAAGATATGACGGTGGGTTTGAAATTCCAATCTGAAGATATGCAAAGTGCCTAGTTCCACCTAGAGCTCCTGAAGTGTGCTGTGTGGCTATCTCTCTCTTGGTCTCTCTGCCTGGTCTTTTTTTTTTCATTTTTTATTTATTTATTTGACAGTGACAGACAGAGAGAAAGACAGATAGAGGGAGAGAGAGAGAACGGGTGCACCAGGGCTTCCAGCCACTACAAACGAACTCCAGACGCGTGCGCCCCCTTATGCATCTGGCTAACGTGGGACCTGGGGAACCGAGCCTTAAACCGGGGTCCTTAGGCTTCACAGGCAAGCGCTTAACCGCTAAGCCATCTCTCCAGCCCTGCCTAGTCTTTTAAGAAGAGGCCAACTTCTACCATTATGGAATTTCCCCTAGATCTGTAAGCTTCAATAAATATCCCACCCTCCATAACTGTGCCTGGTTTAGAAGTTCATCTCAGTGAACCTAAAGCTGTCTGCTACAGGTTTGAGCCTATAGAGCCTGTGCACTGCCCCTGCCCCTGTCATCCCACACTCAGCTACTACCATGAGCTCATCTTTAACATAACAGCTTCTTTTGCTTACTCAGCACTCCCAGCGCCTTCTAGCCACTATGGCCAGCCTGAAGTAGCAGATCATATAACCTGTGACATCTAAGTTTGCTTCTGCCTATTTTTTTAATATATATTTTATTTATTTATTTGAGAGAGTGAGAGAGACACAGACAGACAGATAGAGAGAATGGGCACACCAGGGCTTCCAGCCACTGCAAAGGAACTCCAAACACATGCACCCCTGTGCCTCTGGCTTACATGGGTCCTAGAGAATTGAACTGGGCTCCTTCGGCTTTGTAGGCAAACACCTTAACCACTAAGCCATCTCTCCAACTCCTGCCTGGTTTTTTTTTTGCTTTTTTTTTAAACCTAGTAGAAATTAGATTGCTTTTCTATTGTACTTACAGTAACTTTCTGTTTTAGTTGACTTGAAATCAAAACTAAATAAATGCTCATGAAAAATGTAAGTTTACATGATTAGATTTATGAACAGGGACAAAAAGGATGATATCTACATGATTCCCAGTCTTCTTTCTGATGTTATACCTAGAGTGTTATAACAGAGTAAAGGACAGTATCAGTCATATGATGTCTTTATTAACTATATACTCTTTTATTCCACTTTTGTTTATGTTCCCAGCTAAGTTGTCAGAGTATAAAAAATTATATACAAAATATTTCCAAGTGGCATTACTTTAAATAACCTAAATTATGAACCACTAAAGCATTTAGGGGAAGAGGACACAGTTTGAAAAGACAGGACAGTAAGTCTTTTCTACCTTGCAGGTCATACTGCTCTGTCATAATTCCCAGCACTGCTATTTGTAGCATAACAGCCATCAACATGTAAACAAATGCATACATCTGTGTTCCAGTAACACTTTATTTTTCAGTGTAGAGCCATGGTTTACCATCCCCAGGTCTAAGTAGTCAGCAAACATATCTATATACAAACCAAAAATTAATTTAAAAAATTATGAAAAATATGAGAAAATGCTATGGTAAGCAAATTGTAAAACACAAAAATATATGAATGTGGTCATGACTGAGAACATATTAAATTAGTGTGGTTATAGTAGCATGGAAGGACAGTAAATGGATATCTTTGTCCTTCCTCACTATTGCAGTTATTATTCTTGTTATTTTTATAATAAAATGTTTTAAATTATTTTTTAAGCTTTTAAATTAAAAAAAAAAATCTGGGCAAATTGTCCCCATACCAGCCAAGTAACATTTGGCCCGGAAATATACTTGATATTATTTTAGGTTTTATTTAGAAAATCCATCTAGTGAATAAACAACTCTATCATGTATTTTCAATTTCACTATTTAAAAATTATTAAGGATTTTGACAATGAGCTAAAGTTCACAGAGAAGTGATATAAACAGAGCAGGTCTCCATTTTCCAATCCACCATACAACAGTGACCACCCACAGACAGAAATGTTAATGATGCAATTAAACATTCTCTATAATTAAAACTGCATAAAGGAAAAATCCTCTAAAGAAATAATATTTTATATAAAACAATGAAGACTAAAAGTGGTCATCTATAAATTCATAATTCATAATGAGACAATTTAAATAAATTTTTAAAACCAGTACACACATCTGTTTCTTGAAAACATCTGGGAAAATGCAGCATAACCAGAAAATAATATTCACTCAGTCATGTATTCAACAAATATTTACAATAGCTACCCTAGACACTAAGTACAAAAGCTGAGTGTTTTCCTAGACATAGGATACAAAGTGATTAACAGACTCCTGTCCTGTGAGGCTCATATACTGTGCAGGGAGATAAACAATAGGCAAACAAATAATGGACCAATATGCAGAGAGACAAAGAAAAACTGTCCCAAAGTAGAGAGACCGACATGTACTAACAAATGGAAGGCAAGCTGTACACAGTGATCAGAGATGGCTTAGCTGACTGATAGGTGGCAATTAGTCAACTAACAGAGCAAGCCATGTAAGTACCTGGGGATGCTTGATCCAAGCAAAAAGAACAGTACACACAAAGGCCCTGAAGCACAAACCTGCTTTAAGCCTCATCACAGGTGAGCCTATGAGAAGGATGGGTGATGACCTCTGTATCAGTTACTTTCTCCTTGCTAAGATAAAATATTCAACACAAATCAATTAGGGAAGAAGAGTTTATTTTTGCTTACTAATCCAGAGGATAGAGTCCATCATGGTGAAGAAGGCATGGCATGAGCAGGAAACTAGCAAAACACTGTCACATCAACAGGGAGGAGGTAGAAAGAGAGAGGGCAAGCAGGACTGGACTTTAACACCCCAAGGCCTGCCCTCAGAGACACACATCCTCAAGGCTCCACCTTCTAAAGGTTTCACAATCTTCCCAAACAGTGCTTTCAACTGAGGAGCAAGTATTCAAATGTATGGGGGACACTTTACATTCAAACCACCACAGCCTCTTGTTGTTTATTCTGGATGTTCCAAAGTATCTAGAATGAACTGACTTCAATAGGTGGAAAGTAAGAAAAAGGAAGGGACTGGAGAGATGGCTTAGGGGTTAAGGCACTTGCCTGCAAAGCCAAAGGTCCCCAGTTTGACTTCCCAGGGCCCACATAAGCCAGATGTGCCAGATGTATAGGGTGGCACATGCATCTGGAGTTCATATGCAGTGGCTGGGGACCCTGGCATTCACGCTCTCTCTCACTTGCGCTCTTTCTCTCTCTCTCTCTCTCTCTTTCCTTCTCATAAATAAAAAGAAATTTAAAAAAAAAAAGAAAGAAAGAGGGCTGAAGGGATGGTTTAGCAGTTAAGGCACTTGCCTATGAAGCCTAAGAACTCATGTTCTAATCTCCAGGTCCTACATACCCAGACACACACTGATGCAAGCATTCAGTGTTGCACGTGTGCCACAATAGGGTACATGCATCTGGAGTTCGTTCACAGCAACCAAAGGCTCAAGCCACCCATTCTCTCTCTTTCTCTCTCTCTCTTCCTCCCTCTTTCTCTCTCTCTGTCTCTCAAAATAAATAGAAGCCCAGCATGGTGGTGCACACCTTTAATCCCAGCACTTGGGAGGCAGAGGTAGAAGGATCGCCATGAGTTCGAGGCCACCCTGAGACTACATAGTGAATTCCACGTCAGCCTGAGCTAGAGCAAGACCCTACCTTGAAAAACAAAATAAATAAATAAATGAAAGAAAGAAAGATAAAGAAAGAGCAGGGAGAGTGAAAAGATAGAAACTACATTTGAATTTCTATTGTGTACCTGATAAAGGATCTTATCTAATTTATTCCACATGCCTATCCTACCAACTAGGTGGCATTATACCTATTTTATAGATGAGGCATAGAGTTAAGAAAGGGAAAAACCAAATTTAAATGCAGATCCTTACAATTCAAAAGTTCACACCTTTAGTCATGCTCTCTGCTTCTCTGGAATGGCCAAAACTGCCAGCTACAAAAGAAAAAATATTTCCATATGGATATCCAGAAGAAGACAACAGAGACAAGAAATTTGCAGGTCCTCTACCTTTCACATAAGACCATTCAAGAAAATGCCATGTAACTTTTGCCAACAATGAAATGTTCGAGATAAACCTTCAAGTATTCTCACACTTGTGTCTCCTATGCTCCTAGCTCTGAGTTACGGAAAGGGGATTGAAAGCAGGACATCCCTGGTCTCTTACTAGAAAAGAAAGTTTTACTTTGGTCCATGTAAAGTTCAGATTAATGAATCTAGACCTGTCATGTCAGGTCTTTGTCTAGTATAATAACAAAATCACATAACTAACACTGCTTACCAAAGCTGCTCTGAGATCAAAGATCTATGAACAAATACTGCTAGGGAGTCCTGATAGGCTTGGCAGAGAGATACTTGAATGAACATTTTCAATTTCCCCAAAACTAAAAAGATATGCAAAAATAAACTTAAGCAGTGATTGATGACAATTTAACTTTACCTTAACTAATAGATACATTTTGGACTCCTTTAAAACTGTTTCAAGAGGCTGGGGAGATGGCTCAATGCAAAAACCACTTGCCAACCAAGTGTGAGGACTGGAGTTCTGAGCCCCAGCACCCATGTAAATGCCTGGTAGGTGTAGTGGCCTCTTGTAATCCCAGCACTCAGGAACAGAAGACAGGGATGCCCCCAAGGCAAGATGACCAGCTAAGATTAGACAATCAGTGAGCTCTGGGTTCAAGTGAAAGACCCCACCTCCACAAATAAAGGAGACACTGATGAAGGAAGACACCCAATATCAATCCCTGACCTCCATGTGCAATTCACAAGCAAGTGCACATGTGCACCAACAGACAAAAATCTGTGCAGCCACACACCATACATAAATGCCCAAAAATAAGATAAAAACTGATCATGATATGTTTTTCATAATATGGAGATCATCAATAAAAAGTTAATTTAAAAAATGTTAAAGCCAAGCATGGTAGCTCATGCCTATAATCCCAGCATTGAGAAGGATGAGGTAGGAGGACTGCCATGATTTCAAGCCTAGCGTGAGTTATAGAGTGAGTCAGCCTGGGCTACAGTAGAGTGAGATTCTACCTCAAAAAAGAAAGAGGATGAGCTGAAGAGATGGTTTAGTGGTTAAGGTACTTGCCTACAAAGCCAAAGGGTCTAGGTTTGATTCCCCAGGACCCACACAACCCAGATGCACATGGTGGCACATGCATCTGGAGTACATTTGCAGCAGCTAGAGGTCCAGGTGTGCCCATTCTATCTGCTTCTCTCTCTCCCTCTCTCTCTCTCTCTCTCCCCTCCCTTCTCTGTCTCTCAAATAAACAAATAAATGCCAGGTGCAGTGGCACAAACCTTTAATCCCAGCATTTGGGAGGCACACATAGGAGGATCATCATGAGTTCAAAGCCACCCTGAGACTACATAGTGAATTCCAGGTCAACCTGGGCTACAGTGAAACCCTACCTTGAAAAACCAAAACTAAATAAATATATAAAAATAAAACATTTTTTAAAAGAAAGAGGGCTGGAGAGATGGCTTAGTGGGTAAGGCGCTTGACTGCAAAGCCTAAGGACCCATGTTCATTCTCTCCAGATCCCACGTAAACCAGATGCACAAAGGTGAGGCAAGTGCAAGGTCACACATGCCCACTAGTTGACACAAGTGCCTGCAGTCCAATTTCCATGGCTGAGGCCCTGGCACTCCAATGTACACTCACTCACTCACTCTCTTTCTCCTTCTCTCTAAAAAAAAAAAAAAAAAAATTAAAAAGAGGATGCAAGAAAGGGATAGGAGGAGGAAGGAGATAAAAAGAAAAATAAACTGTTCAATATCATGTCAAGATAATTTGCTACATAAAATCAGTTGCCAATGTTCTATCTTCTAAACCAGATCTAGAAACATGACTAAAGGACATAAATAATGTCCCTATTAGCCAGAAAAACTGTAGTGACATATATGAACCCCTAGTTACAGTCAAAATGGGGTTCTGAAGGTTTCTTGGCTAACTAAACAATAGTGGTTCTCACCCACAGGCAGTTCTGCCTACCTCCTGGGATAAACTGGCCATACTTGGGAAAAGTACTGCTGGCTAAAAGCTGGAGCAAGTAGAAGCTGCCACTGGAACATAGCAGTGGAGGCCAGAGCTGCTGCTAAGTATCTACAGTGCACAGATCAGCTCCCAAACATAGAATCCTTGCCTAGCATATGCAGGGCCTGTATTCTTTCACCAGAAACACACACACACACACACATAACACGTTATTCATCCCACAATGCCAATACTTTTAAAGTTGGAAAACCCTGGTCTAGAGTTACTTAGAAAAAAAAAGTTTATTTTTCAGAAAAATTATTGGAAAAAATAAAAACTTACAGATGGATTAGGATTCTGTACAAGGGATAAAAGACAAGACATTGTGCAGCCTGCCCTAGAGGAAGTACTTTCCCATTTTCAGCTGTTTTCTCCAGTCTATATGTAACATTACTTTTGTTTTGTTGTTTTGTTTTTCGAGGTAAGGTCTTGCTCTAACCCAGGCTGACCTAGGATTCACTATGTAGTCTCAGACTGGCTTCAAAATCACAATGATCCTCCTACCTCTGCCTCCACAGTGCTGGGAATAAAGGTGTGTGCTACCACACCAAGCTTGTAACCTTACTTTTTTTAAAATTTTTATTAGCATTTTCCATGATTATAAAAAAATATTTCATGGTAATTCCCTCCCTTCCCCCACCCTCGTAACATTACTTTTTAAAAAAAACCATTCTCCACATGTATTTGACCCAGAACAGTTTGCCATTGACCATCTGTGGTAGTTTGAATATAACGTCTTCATAGCTTCAAGTGACTGTGATTAGGTTTTCTACTCAGTCCTCAGCTTGGTACATTTGGGAGGTGGAGACCTGCTGAAGGAAGTGTGACACCAAGGGCAGACCTTGAGGTGGAGTCCAGCCCTTTGTGCTCAGAGTCTCTCATGCTTGATGGTTTTGGCTGTTGTCTCTCTGCTGTGCATGTATGATGAAGTGAGCCAACTTCTACCACCATGATGAAGCCTCCCCTGGTATCTGGAAACCTAAAATAAATACTTTCTTCCCGTAAATTGCTTCTGGTTGGGTGTTTGTCCCAGCAACAAGAAGGTAACTGCATCTTACAACATACATCCTTCACTACACACACTAAAACTTTTGTGCTTTTCCCATTCACCAACTGTCAAATCAATCCTGTTTTCTCTAAGTAGTTCTACAAGTAATTTAATAACCCAGACCATAGAACCTGATTCTATATGATATATTGAAACAATCTTTACATAGCCAAAGGTTGAATATTACATGATTAAAGACAAAGTAACAAGACCTCTAAAGTTCAGCCTTGAAATGTCATTCCATGGATGAATTAAATTTTGAAATGTTGTAACTCAAAATGTATACTGCTTTCTGGAGCTGAATGAATAATACTAAACAAAGTACTTTTCACCACATTTACAGTCTCAAAATAAGAAAGAAAAAGGGGAAAGCCACTTTCCATAGGTCATTTCACATGCCATGCATGGATCATAACAACTTTGAGGCAGGAAGAATAGGTATAGCTCTTCAATTCTCAAAGTCCCTCTCCTCAACAGCAACTATGTCTGCTTCAAATTATATAACACCACCAAGGCTGTTCATCCAAAGAAAGACTCCATCCTCTATGATTCTGTTTTTCTAACATCTAATTTTTTCAAATATTTGCTTATATTTTTCTAACGTGTTCTTAAAATCATTTATTTTTATCCCTTATCAAAAATGTCCTTGGCTGGGATGAGGATGCAGCTTAGTGGTAAAAATGTTTGCTTACCACACACAAGACCCTGAATCCAATCTCCAGCACTCAGGAGGTGAGTGGTGGTCTATCTTTTTCTTACTATACCCTACACTCTCAAGAAGGTAGAGCATAACTCCCCACTTTCTAAGTATGGACTTCACATAGTGTCTTCCTTCAATATAGCACAGTATATGAAGGAAGCTGGAGAGTGTGGGCCAACTTTACAGTACGTTCAAGTACAGATGTTCAAGGTTATCACAATCTAAAGTCACCTTGGCTATACTCCCTTGAGATGATGCAGTAAGAAATACTACTCATCTTTGTAACTGCGCTCCTAAAAAAGTACACCTTCCATCTAGTCATGAAGAAAGAAAACATCAAATGCCCAAATACTCCAGGAGCCTTCCTGGTAAACAGATAACATATCAAAGCATCAGAAGTTGATGTATCCTTTAGACACAGGACCTGCATATTTGAGATTCTCCCAGACTTAATCTGTTTATCTCTTCATGGGCTAGTCCTGATTTGTATCCTATGCAGAAAAATAATCCTAAATGCAACACATTTCCACTTTCTGAGTTATTCTAGTAAAATATTGAACCAAAAGCTTAACAGAAACGCCTGTTAGAATGGTAACGATTTGCAACATAGATCTAAAGCTGTATGACAAGAGTCTTTTGATTGTGCCCTCATCCTGTGAAGTCCATACTAACACTAGGCAATTACCATCACAACTGCATGCCAAGTGTAGATGTCAGTTACTGATCAATAATGGCTTATTAATTTTGATGAATATATCACACAACAGAAAATGTTAGTAACAGGGAAAGCTGAATGTAGAGTACATTGCACATCAGCACTCTACCATATTTGCAACTTCTCTTCAAATCTAAAACTATTCTAAAATTAAGTTTATTTTTAAAGTAAACTTTTATCTTAATTCTAAGCTGCCATCAAACGTGAACAATGTTCAGTAAAAAACTGTTATTTGGGCTGGAGGGATGGCTTAGCAGATAAGGTGCTCACCTGCAAAGCCAAAGGACCTAGGTTCAATTCCCCAGGACCCACATAAGCCAGATGCACAAGGTGGTGCATGCTTCTGGAGTTCGTTTGCAGCAGCTGAATGTTCTGGCATGCCCATTCTCTTCCTCCCTCCCTTCCTCCCCCCCCCCTTCTCTCTCAAATAAATAAAATAAAATAAACTGTTACTTGGTTATTACTTCCATATTATACAATAACCAAGAATTATCATAAATGAAATAGCACTAAGAAGGATAATTGAAAGTTAATTATATAAGCATATTTCTTCCATAACCCCTCTTTAACAGAAAAATTAGTCATGTGTAGTAAGCCACTAAACCTTGATTATCAAGACACTTAGATCATAATGTTAAGACAAGGCTTTCATTCTCATTCTCCCCTTAAGACAGTATTATGAATACTGTCAAGTACATGTTGGCACTAGACAATTACCCAAATATCTAAAGTTTACAAGAAACTCCAAACTCCAGAAGCTGGTCTGGGAGATCCCTCAAGACTGGGCCATTGTTTAAATACACACACACACACACACACACACACCCTCTTTCTCTCACTCTCTCAAATAAATAAATAAATAAAATTTTTTGAGGCAAGCCCCAATAGACTGGCCCTTTTTTTTCAAATGCAAGAGAGAGAGAATTGGTGTGCCAAGGACCTTTACCACCACAATCGAACTCCAGACATGTGCACCCCTTTGTGTGCATGTGTGACCTTGCACACTTGTGTCACTGTGAATCTGGCTTACATGGGACCTGGAAGGTAGAACACAAGTCCTTAGGCTTTGCAGTCAAATGTCTTAACCACTAAGCCAGCTCTCTAGCCCTAAAGTATTTTTTAAAAAGGAATTTATTGATCCTAACTATATTATAACTTATTTTGAATACACACACACACATTTTTTTGTTTAGTTCTAGGGAATAAACCTAAGGCCTTCATTGTGCATGCTACACAAGCACTCTACCATGGAGCTGCATCTCCACCTTTATTTTATGACTCTTTAAACGGTATCATGGTAACTAGAAGTCTAGTACAGGCCAAAGCAACAACTGTGCATGTGACCTTAATCAGATAAAATCAGTAAGTAAAGGCCAGGAAACAGTTATGCTAGTTGAGTTGCATACTGTTGAAGCAAGTTATTAGGAAACCAGAAGACAAGATAAAGAAAGAGAGAAAAAAGGAAGCCCCTTACTCTTTTCATTCTGTTCTCCACCTCATGTGCTGATGATACCTAGGAATTTCCACATAACCAACCAGGCCACCTGAAAAGAACTGTATTTTCCTTTCTAAGAAATATCACAAATAAGATTATCAAAAAATGGCGGGTTGGGAAGATGGCTCAGCAGTTAAGGCACTTGTCTACAAAGCCTAATGACTAGAGTTCAATTCCCCAGTACCCACATAAAGCCAGATGCAAAAAGTGGCACATGTATCTGGAGTTTGCAGTGGCTAGAAGGTTCTCTAGTGCCCCTTTCCTCTCCTCTCCCTTTCTCTTTCTCTCTTTCTTTGCTGTGAGTTGGAGGCCACCCTGAGACTAAATAGTGAATTACAGGTAAGCCTAGGCTAGAACAAGACCCAACCTCAAATAGAATGACTATTAAGTATGCCTTAAGATCAACTTTCTTGTGTCCTATGTTTACATAAGGATCCCTTTGATCAATGTTTTTATCTGTACTGGCACTGCGTTCTCAATGTACCTAACAGCCTACTCTTCTAGGACAAAATTCATTAGATAAGAAAAATAAGCATGTCAACACATACTTTCTCTCTTAGCTAAACTTGGGTACAGATTAGGTGTTGAGCACTGCCGAGCACAGGCTGGGGCCTGAGCTTCTAGGCATGGCTAAGGACCCCCAGGCTACAGGAGGCCACACCTTCTCCAAGCCTGGCACACATGAATTTAGGCTCTGCCCATAGCCCCGTGACCTTTGGCCAGTTGCCTAGGTAACTCCTTATCAGCCAGCAGCCTTCACACAGTCCTGAAATCCTAGGTCACCTGACACCACCCCCACCCCCACCACCATTGCCTACTTGCTAGAATGAATGTCCCCATATGCGAATTAGACATCAGAAATAAACTTACTATGTCCAATCCCCTTAGGACCCTTCCCCCCACCCTCAGATGCTTATAAACCTATTTCACTGACAAGAAACTGAGACAGCTGTTTAACTATCTGGCGGGATTGTTTTTCTCATCACGTGCTCACCCACCCCTGGTTGCCTGGGCCTTTGGCGGGTTGGGGACCATGGCTGGGCCCTGGAGGACACAAGAACCCACAATTAGGTTCCTTCATATTATATACACAGTCCTGCTGAACATTTAAGTGCATTCCTCTCCAAACACCTGCACTTGACTCTTCAAGTGCATCTTGTTTTTCTGATTAATCAATAAACTTACTAACTTCCCGCTGACTCACCATGAAATTCTTTTCTGTAGCCCCAGAGGCTCTGAGGGGCTCCTTGGACTGCTATGCTGGCATGTCCTAGTGCTAGCAACACTGTGAGTTAGTCAGAATGTTTACAAGTCCAAGGCCTTCTGAACTGCTATATAGCCAAAACATCTAGTTCTAATGAAACTGCAAGATGACTGTAAAGAAACTCACTAGAATACTTTATGAACATTATACAAAAACAACCTGAAAATATCTCAAAAGATCAACTTAAATGGCAGTAACATAATCCCAAACAATATCCTTCCCAAATAAACCCACACTAACATTGATGAGAAAATAAGAAGGTTGTTATACATAAAAATCTAAATCCCTTATGTGAACCAGACACAGCTGCTCTCCAAATGGTATTCTCTGCCATTCTTCTGTGACTTCCATGCAGCTGGATCCTGTCACTCTGTCCCTAATCCAAAAACCCACCTGTGAGGAGTATTCATGAGTAATGTCACCCTCACTAAGTTTCCATGACAACAGTACCTCTTACCCTCAAAAATGTACACACTAGATTTCAGGTCTCCCTCATGTCTCTGTGCTTTCCAGAGTCTGTGTACCCAAATGCAAGCCACCAAGTTTCTCAGCCTTTGGGATTAGCTGCTCCACTGCAAGCAGTATGTTTTCCAGCTTATTTCTTCTTCCTGTGTATTTATAGAGAATTGTGCTGCATTTTTACTCTGGCAAACTATCTTTGCACATTACAGTTAAAGAAGCACGCCTCATTTCTAAGGTGCTGAATGGGATGAGAAAATTAGTAAAATTTTAACTGCTAAAAAGTGATCATCTAAACTCACAAAACAAAAGTGATGTCAAACAAATTTCATCAAATTGGGCTAGTAACAGCTCATGTAACTAAAAGGATATCAAACACTTGTCTCATAAAACGCTATGCTCAGGAAGTTACACAGGTAGATCCTACCAAATCTCTATAGAACGGGTAATACCAATGATGCTTATAGAATGGGAAAACACCAGTGATATTTATACCATGGATAATCTCAATGACACTTATAAAATGGGGGAATACTAATAATGGTTATAAAGTGGATAATCCTAATGATGTTTACAAGTTAGAGAATAAAGAGGTAGATGATAACAGATCATTTGTACTGGAAAACAATGAAATATAAAACTAAAGTAATATATTGTAAATATTTAAAAGTCCAGAATATAAAATATAAAAATTCCAGAAATAGGCCTTATGTAAAAGAATTTATTATACAAGATTACTGTACTTTAAGTAGAAAAAAATGAATTATTCTGGCAAACTAGAAAAATAAAACTAAACTATCTCACTTCTCAAATTTATTTTGTTTATTGTGTGTTTTGGGAGTTGTTTTGTCTTGTGAGACAGGTTTTCATGTATCCCAGGCAGTATTTCAACTCACTATGAGAATGACCTTAAACTTCTGATCCTCCTGCCTCCCCCTCCCAAGGGCTGCGATTACTGCCATACTAAGTGATATAGTGCTGAAGATCAAACTCAAAACTAATACATGCTAAGCAAATACTCTACCAACTGAGCTGTATCCCCAGCCTTCACATCTTCATATACATCTGATGGATCAAAAAGTAAAATTAGCCAAGTGTGGTGGCACACGCCTTTAATCCCAGCACTCGGGAAGCAGAGGTAGGAGAATCTCCGAGAGTTCGAGGCCACCCTGAGACTACATAGTGAATTCCAGGTCAGCCTGAGCCAGAGTGAGACCCTACCTCGAAAAACCAAAAAAAAAAAAAGTAAAATTAACAAATTCAGGCTGGAGAAATGGCTCAGTGTTAGACACTTGCCTGCAAAGCCTAACAGCCCAGGTTCAATTCCCCAGTACCCACTTAAAGCCAGATTCACAGGGTGACACATATATCTGGAGGATTTCATTGATAGCAGCTGGAGGTCTATGTGCCCATTCTCGCTGTCTCTCTTCCATCTCTCTTTGCTTATAAATAAATAAGTATTTTTTTTTAAATCCTGGTCTAGAAAGATGGTTTCATGATTAAGGAGCTTGCATATGAAGCCTAAGGCCAAGGTTTGATTCCCCAGGATCCATATAAGCCAGATGCACATAGTGGCATATGCATTTGGAGTTCATCTGCAGTGGCTAGAGACCCTGGCATGCCCATTCTCTCTATCTGCCTCTCTCTTTCTCTCCCTCCTCCCACTAACTCTCTATATAAATAAATAATAATAAAGTGCTTCTGTTAAATAAAAAAATTCATCAAAGTGCTAGAAGAAAATAAAAGAGACATCTTATCTCTAGAGAAAATGCTTTATAAATAAGACACAAAATCCCAAAACAATAAGTTACTAAATTTGATGGCTTAAGATTTTTTTATCTGCATAAGCAATGCTCTAAGTCAAAATATAAATAATAAACTACAAAATATATTAGCAGCACATACTACAAAGGGCCCATCTTCTTTACATGCTAAGAGTGTTTACAACCTGATTAAAAAAGCATAGTCATACTATGGGGACATGGTTCATACAAGCTCATCAAAAAATAAAAATGCTAACAAGTAACTTCCAACCCACCAGAGAACATTCAGGTTCACTCACAACTAAAGAAATGAAAATTAAAGCAATATACTATTTTCACTTATGCAACGATCAAATATCAAAAATTTTAAAATACAGTGCTCTGGCCAGTCATGGTGGCACACACATGGAATCCTTATAGTACTTAGATAGCAGAGGCAGAAGGATCAAGAAGAGTTCAAGGCCAGCCCGCTACATAGGAAGTTTGCAGCCACCCTGGGCCACATGAGATCTAATCTCAAAATAACAAAACTTTTTTTTACAAAAAGACACAGTGTTCTCACAAGAAGGTGGGGACCTAAGAAGCTTTTTTTTTTTTTTTTTTTTTTTTTTTTTTTTGCCTAGTTCTGGGAATTGAACACAGAGGAATGGGAATCCTAGGCAAATGCTCTACCACTCAGCTGTTTGTTTTTGAGACAAGGTCTCATTATATATTTGATCTGCCTTCGAATTTGGTATATAACCCACTCTACCCCTAAATTTATGATGCTAACAAACTGAATTACTTTTCTCTTTTACATTTTCTTTTGGAGTACTGGGGACAGGACTTTGTGTATGCTAGGCAAGCACTCGACCACTGAGCCACATCCCTAACCCCTTTTGGGAACAGCACCATTTGAAGTATAAACTAGTCAACCTCTATGGAGTTTCACTAAAAATATCCATCAAAATTGGAACTATATATACTCTCTGATCTGGTACAAAGTTGCACATGTGTATGGAGTTCATTTGCAGTGGCAAGAGGCCCTCGGGTACCCATTCATTCATTCTTCTCCCTTTTTCCCTCTCTCTTCCAAATAAATAAATTCAAAATAAATAAATAATAAAATAAAAGCAAAGCAAAATCCTGGACAAAATGTAAATGTCCATCAGCAAAGGGTAAATAATTAATGTTTTAATGTTTCATCTATACAATGAAATATTGACCACTAAGTAGAAGGGAGTAGATCTGTCTGAATTAATCTCTAAAACATATTAAGTAGAAAAGTAGAAAATGTAAAAACATAATGTTCCTATTCATATAAGAAGGGAACTAGGGGCTGGAGCTCAGTGGTTAAGGCACTTGCCTGAAAAGCCTGACAACCTGGGTTTGATTCCCCAGTACCACGTAAAGCCAAATGCACAAAATGGTACATGCATCTGGAGTTCATTTGCAGCCACTAGAGTCCCTGGTGTGCCCATATTCATTCATTCATTCATTCTCTCTCTCTTTCTACTTGGAAAATAAATTTTTTAAAAAGAGGAATTAGAATCACATAGTTATGTTTGTACTTGCTTAAAATGATACTCCAAAAATGCAGAGGAAACGTGGTAATGCTAGCACCTTTTAGGAAGGGAGTTTAGAGATCAGCAGTACAAAGGGATTTAATTTTTTTATTGGGCATATTTTCACACTGAAAGTTTTAGGCTGACTATTTCAAAGTTATAGGAAGTAACATATTTTGCACTTATAATGCTAAAGCAGACCTTTCTTTTAAAATAATAGTGTTTTTAAATATGTAAAATAATTTATCATTTATTATATTAATCTTAAAATAGTACAGAGCCTTCAAGATGTCCTAGGAAGCAAATATAAATATCCTATAAAAATGTGAATAGGGCTGGAGAGATGGATTAGCAGTTAAGGCCCTTGTCTGCAAAGCCTAAGGACCTAGGTTTGATTCCCCAGTAACCATGTAAAACCAGATGCACAAAGTGGTACAGGTACCAAGATCCTTGATGCTTGCATTCTCATTCATTCTCATTCATTCATATTCTCTCTCTCTCTCTCTCTCTCTCTCTCTCTCTCTCTCTCTCTCTCTCTCTCTCTCTCTGCAAATAAATAAATTTTTTAAATATTTTTAAAATGTGGATAATTGGAGTAGTAAACACAATGCTAATGGTTTAGCCACCCACACATATGAACACCTAGCACAGTTGTTAAGCATGGTAGAATAAACAATACTCTTAAAAGAAAAATGGTTGGGGGCTAGTGAGATGGCTAAGGGGATCAAGAGCTTGCCAGGTGAACATAAGAACCTATATTTGGATCCCCAGAGCCCACATAAAGTTGGATACAGTAACTTACATCTGCAATCCCAGCATGCCTAGGATCAGAAAGGAAGCAGAGACAGGGAAATCACTTGGAACCTCACAGGCCCGCTGTGCTGGTGAATACACCAGTGAACAATGACCCTGCCTCAAGCAAAGTGGAAAGCAAGAACTGACACCCAAAGTGATCATCTGACCTCACCCATACAAGGCATGTACACAATCATACATACACACAAAAAAATTCACAAAGCACAATCCCCGATATTAGTCTTTAAATATGATAAACTACTGAGCAGGTATGCCAAAGTAGCTTAGGATGTCTCCAGTGACCACTAGAATAAGCACAGAGCCAGATATACTGGTCAGACTCATGCCCAAACAATCACCACTTTGGTCTCTCCACTCCTTACTTGTTGAGCAGTATACCTTGTCTTCAGCCTCCCAGCCCTCACCTTAGGTAAGGCTTCTACATTTTGTATTTTCAACCAACTAACCAGTGATCTATGCAAAACTCAATGCTTACTTCACAGAAGGAGCACAGCTAAGACTTGCAGAGATAAGCTCATGTTTGTCAGGATGTTTATACAAGGACATGGATTTGCCTTTGGGTAAGAGAGCATTTGGAAAGAAAATAAAAACACTAATTTTAAAGAAACTCTTCAAGTCTAACCCTTTGTAGAGTTTTGAAAGGTTAGCTTCAGAATCTATAAATTCCATTCTGCTTTACTGGGAAACATAGTACAGTAACCTGACCTCATTTTACAAGGTGTGACACTTTTTTTTTTTTTCCATTTTCTCTTTCAATAGCAAGTACCATCTAATATCCACTTGAGTTCCTGTGTTTTCTACAGAATATTCTTATTCCTGATTATCTATTCATATGCTAGAAGGTTTGCTTGACTCTGAAACTTTTTCCAGTCCATTATCAATATCCCCTCGCAATCCAATAGCCATAACACTCTAGCAAATAGTACTATTTGTAAATGAAGCAATATGGTAGACGAAAACAGCATTAAAGCAGCAAAATAGTGGAGGGCAAAGGATATAGCTCAGAGTGTGCTTGGGCCTTGGGTTTAATCATAGCACTGAAATATAATAAAAAAAGTATTAGAAAAACATATCTGCATATATAAAATAAATATGAAAATGGCAACTGTAGCATTAGTAAATATTATAAAATTATTAACTTGCTGTAAATTACCCTAGCAGAATGAAAATATCACTGCTCTCTCAAATGTGTTAAAGCCATTATTAGGTCAGGCAGTGATTGCATCCACCTTAAGTAGAAGTCCACATCCATCCTTCCCAGATCTTCACAGTCCACATCCATTACAGCCTTCCCAGATACTTCTGACCTCAACTTTGGATTCTCCTCTACTACACCACCATCTTGTCTATCAGTAAAATATTCCTTCAGTCCAATACTCAGTTCCCTAGAACATGGTTCTCAGATCAGGCATCTTTGCAAAATTAGAAAATGAAGCCAAGCATAGTGGCACATACTGATAATACAAGCACTCAGGAGACTGAGGCAGGAAGCTCCCAAGCTTAAAGCCAGCCTGAGCTACATATAGTGAGACCCTATCTTTAAAAAATATATATCAAGTACAAAAATCCTTGGAAAACTCCAAGACATGACACAGAAAACTAGGATTCAAAGAAGAAAAACGAGAGGCATTTCATCCCCAGAGATGGAAATATGGGAACTATTTGTTTTTGCTAGTGAGTACAGTCCACTGAATTATTTCTCTCATACACAAAGTTCTGATGTCTCTATTACTCAAGTTCTATACATAACACATGATGAATGTCATCCTCTCCCTGAGAATTACTTTAAGAGGACAGCAGGCAACATCACCAGGATGCTATATTTATCCCTGGAAAGATAAGGATATGAATTTGGAAGTCATTTGGTCTTGGAGTCACCTATAAAAGCTGCTCTGAGGAAACAGTCCACTTGGACTCATATGGCCTTCAGTGATGATAAACAGATCAAGCTCTTAAAGAATATGTGTTTCCATAGTTGTTCAGATACTCTACTGCCCAAAGTCATTTTTAAAATATTTTATTTATTATTTATTTCCAGGGGGTGAGAGAGACTAAGAGAATGGGCATGCCAGGGTCTCTTGTCACTACAAACAAGCTCCAGATGCATGCACCACTCTGTGCATCTGTCTTTACGTGGGCACTGGAAAATTGAACAAAGGCCATCAGGCTTTGCAAGCGAGCACCTTTAAGCACTGAGCTACCTCTCTAGCCCTCAATCATTTTTAACAATGATTACTAGTTATTCTTATCAATCACCATTTTGAAAGTCAAAAAATTTAAAGTTTTTCATTAACTTTTAACAATGCTAGATATAGAATAACACAATTCAATATCCAGGCATTTCTAAAGTGTATTTAAAACTTAAGTACAGGCTAAACAGGTTATTTGGGATTAAGCACAAAAATACTTGAAATTTGAACTATAAGGGGAAAGAATGACAACTCTTCCTCTTCTTTTACCTGACAAATCTAGGCATTATACATTTAAATTTGGTTCAGACAATATATGTTACTTTTGAAATAATAAAGGCATATATTCAAAACCTAGATTGAAAATCTAGGGATGGAAAGACGGCTTAGAGGTTAAGGTGATTACCTACAAACCCAAAGGACCCAGGTTCGACTCCCCAGGACCCATGTAAGCCCAATACACAAGATAGCACATGCATCTGGAGTTCGTTTGCAAAGGCTAGATAGAGGCCCTGGCATGCCCATCCACCCCCAAGTACATAAATATAAAAATATTTCATGTATTTTTTTAAAAATCAAGTTAGTTTAATAGAGAAATAAGTATAAACCTTTTCACACAGACCAGATAAACCAGCTTCTCAATCCTGAATTTTATTTATTTGAGAGTGACACAGAGAGAAAGAGGCAAAGGGGGGGGGGGAGAAAATGGGCGCGCCAGGGCTTCCAGCCACTGCAAACGAACTCCAGACGTGTGAGCCCCCTTGTGCATCTGGCTAACGTGGGTCCTGGGGAATCGAGCCTCGAACTGGGGTCCTTAGGCTACCCAGGCAAGCACTTAACCACTAAGCCATCTTTCCAGCCCCCTGAAAGTTTTTGAAGCACAGGCAAACATGGACACAGTCAGAAATCTTTCCACACAGTTTTGTAGGGTCCATAATAGTGTCTGTATGCACTAGAAATCTCACAAGTGATTGTGACTTTCTATGTCCTATGACATGATACCTGGGGTAGAGCTGAAAATGTACCCCCAAATTAATTTTACAACAAAAAATTAAGACAAATCTCTATTCAGAAGGTCAAAACAACTGTGCTGACATCCTGAGGAATAAAAACATCTATGAGATGAAAATGATAATACAATATGTGTTCTGAAAAACTAAGCAAAAGAATGAAGAGGATGTGTAATAGGGGAAAGAAATTACTATACAACAAAATAGTTATGAAACTGCACAACTTTATAAATATAATAAAAACAGTGAATTGTACATTTCAAAGGGGCAAATTTATTAATACTTTAACTGTATAATCATAGCACTCAGGAAGCTGAAGCAGAAAGTAAACTACAATATGGAGCCATCCTGGGTTATATAGTGATTTCCAGCCCAAATACAGACTCTATAGTAAGCCCCTGTCTCAAAAATAAATAAATATGCTGGGCGTGGTGGTGCACACCTTTAATCCCAGCACTTGGGAGGCAGAGGTAGTAGGATCACAGTGAGTTCGACGCCACCCTGAGATTACATAGTGAATTCCAGGTCAGCCTTGGCTAGAGTGAAACTCTACCTCAGAAAAGAAAGAAAGAGAGAGAGAAAGAGAGGGAAGGAGGGAGGGAGGAAGGGAGGGAGGGAGAGAGGGAGTTAAATAAATCTCAAGGAATAAAATAATAGCCAAAAATAAGTAATGACATTCTGAATGCATATACAGTATTTTCACAGTTGTAGCTAGGTACAAGACAAGGCTAGGTTGGACATAGGGGAAATATTCAGAATTAGTATGCTCTGATTTGATTTCAAAAATAAAATATATATAAAGGGCATCAAATTCAACTCCTAAATCTTTATTCTTCCTCTGAGAGGCCACCTTCTGAAAACTTACCATTGGTTTTCTAAGCATGTCCAGACAAACCCAGGATAAGCCCATTCCTTGCAGAGTTTGCAGGTACTCAGCCTAACCACCTTGTTCTGCCCCAAAAGATGAGTAACCCAGCATTGTGTGGCCTCCTCCTCCACCACAGGATTTCTCTTGTGCTCTGAACATTTCTGAATGTGAAATGCTTTTCAGAGAGGACAGCCAAGAGGTCTGGACAGCTGAGCCAGTATTTCCCTTTTCTTTTGCCACAATGGACAGCCTTTTGTTCAATGGACTTCTACAGTATAGAGAAATAAAAGTGAAGAGCATGGTACCTATTTGGAGAGAAAAATATACAAGATCAGTCAGTCTATCCACATCCAAATTTAACAGCCTGCAGGAAATCCCCTTCTAAGAGACATGCTTTTTAGATCAAAAGAAAATAACAGCATAACACATGACCATCCCTAAAGCCATAACTATTTGTCATGGCTATTAAGAGTTTACACAAAGCAATGAGAAACTCTGTATGTCACTAAAGGAAAAAAATATTTTTTTCCCTAAAAAATAGGGCATAGTTACAAGAGACACAAGTAGAGATTTAGGGTGTTGGAAATGGCCTATTTCTTGAGTTGAATGTTGATGGCATGAGTGTTCAATGGATAAAAATTCATCAAGCTGGAGAATCATGAAATATACATTTAAATATGTGTACTTACACAAAAGTACTAAATCAATAAAAAGAAGGGCTGGAGAAATGGCTCAGCTGTTAAGGTGCTTGTTTATAAAGCCTAGTGACTGGAATTTGATTCCACAGTATCTATGTAAAGACAGATACACAAGGTGGCACATGAGTCTGGAGTTTGCATAGCATAGAGGCCTTGGTGTGTCCATATTTCTTTCTTTCTTCTTTCTTTCTTTCTTTCTTTCTTCCTTTCTTCCTTCCTTCCTTCCTTCCTTCCTTCCTTCCTTCCTTCCTTCCTTCCTTCCTTCCTTCCTTCCTTCCTTCCTTCCTTCCTTTCTTCCTTTCTCTCCCTCTCCCTTTCCCTCTCCCCCTCTTCTCTTTTTCCCTCAGGCTTGATGGCACACACCTTTAATTCTAGCACTCAGGAGGCAGAAGTAGGAAGATCACTATGAGTTGGAGGCCATCCTGAGACATAGTGAATTCTAAATCAGCCTAGGTTAGAGCAAGACCCTACCTCTATAAATAAATAAATAAATAAATAGAAACTAAGTTGCTGAATGAAGAGGAAATTTTTCATTAGTTTCTTCACTAAACTAAACAAGGTTAAGAGTGACAGTGATGATGATGATGGTAGCTAAGTCTCCAAAAGGCAGTATGGCTCCAGGCACTGTACTAAATAAACACTTTACAAATAAAATAATGTATTTTTGCATTTGAAGACAGGACTATACTGTATAAATGTCTGCCTACAGTGGAGCATGTGGCTCATAACTGTAGTCTCATCACTGAGGAGACTGAGGCAGGAGAATCATTTAGTTTGCCTGTTTGTTTGTAGCCAGTCTGGGCTATATAGTGAGACCTTGTCTCAAAATAACTAAACAATAAGTGAAAGCAAAAGATAGGCAAAGAACTTGAATATTATTTCTTTTTGTTTGTTTTTGTTTTTCAAGGTAGGGTTTCACTCTAGCCCAGACTAACCTGGAATTCACTATGTAGTCTCAGGGTGGCCTACAACTCATGGCAATTCTACCTGTGCCTACTGAGTGCTGAGATTAATGGCCTGTGCCACCACACCAGGTTCCTGAATACTATTTCTCCCAAGATAATACACAAATGAGTAACAAGTACAAGAAATGTTCTCTCTGCTAATCATTAGGGAAAACATAAATCAAAATCACAATGAGACATCACTGGAATTGCTGTGAGTATGAGGCCAGCCTAGAACACAGGTCGGCCTGGACTAGAGTGAGGCCCTACCTAGAAAAAAAAAAAAAAGAAAAGAACAATAATGGGGAAAATATCAGAACCTTTGTACACTGTTATTTGGAGTGTAAAATGGCACACTACTATGGAAAATATGGCAGTTCCCCCAAAATTAAAATTTAAACTACCATATAACCCAGCAATCCCACTTCTAGATACATTTCCAAAAGAACTGAGAGAAGCATCCTTGTAGAGAAAATTTCCATACTCACGTTCATAGCAGCACTACTCAGAATAGCCAAGAAATGAAAGCAACCCAAACACATACTGATGAATGAACAGACAGATGTGCCAGAGAAGAAAATTCGTCACAAGTTAAAATATAGATGAATCTTAAAGACACTGTGCTAACTGAAAAAAAAAAATCCAGCACAAAAAGACAAATACTGGGCTGGAGGGATGGGTTAGCAGTTAAGGCATTTGCCTGAAAAGCCAAAGGACCCTGGTTCAATTCCCCAGGACCCACATTACCCAGAGGCACAAGGGGGCACACATGTGTGGAGTTCGTTTGCAGTGGCTGGAGGCCCTGGTATGCCCATTCTCTCCCTCCCCCTCCCCTCCCCCTCTCTCTCCCCCTCCCCTCCCCCATGTCAAATAAATAAATAAATAAAAATAAAAATATCTTTTAAAAGAGAAATACTGAGTGGTTCAACTTTTCAGGGCATGCAAAATAGTCTAAGTTATAAGAATATCAAGTAGAATGGTGAGTATCAGGGGCTGTGACAAGGGGAGAAATTGAGAAGTTTAGTAGGTACAGTTCCAATTCTCCAAAATGAAAATTTCAGTTGCTAATAATGTTAATATACTTAATAGTACTGAATTGTATAATGAACAATAGTTACAGTGGTCCATTTTGATATTTTTTTTAACACAATCGCAACTCTAAAGACAGCTAGGCATGGTGACTCTCAGTTCTCAAGGGGCTGAGGCAGGAGATAAACAACCATTCACCTTGTAATCTTCTCTGATTACATGTAAAATTAATTTGATAAACATTGATAGGCATCTCCTTTGGGAAGATACCAATGAAGTACAGTATATCGGGAAGTAAATAAATATACAATAATGAAATATAAGTCATAGGCATTATGTAACTTCAACAGTGTTAACTCCTGCTCTATTGAAGAAAGGTAAAAATAGTTTTCAACTTAGATTCTATACTGACAAAGGAATTAAACCTAATTAAAGAAACATCATATTTTCAAGACATGAGGTCATCTTTCTCTGAAATACTGAGACCTTCTTTTGCCAGATAATTGTATGAGTAAAATATACAGCCACTTCTTTTCCCATACATGGAGGTGACAGACTAAGGTTAGGTTCTGGTTTCAGGAGTTAAGAATGGAGTTATCTGGGTTTTGATATATCTCATAAAGATTTCAAATGTGGAAAATGACCATTTTGTACCTGCAAACTCTACATATTCCTCATGGTGATGAGCATTTTTTAATATTATTCTTTTAACTCAATAATTTATATGCACGTGCAGAGGAGATTAAGACTAGGACTTTTATTGTAATCAAGGTGTTCTCACCTATCAGTAAACTGTTTTCTGTTTTGTTCTGTAATATAACATGAGAATTCTCTTCTTTAGATACAATGTAAGAATATATGAAGTGTTGAGCCGGGCGTGGTGGCGCACGCCTTTAATCCCAGTACTCGGAAGGCAGAGGTAGGAGGATCGCCGTTGAGTTCAAGGCCACCCTGGGACTACAGAGTTAATTCCAGGTCAGCCTGGACCAGAGTGAGACCCTACCTCGAAAAAAAAAAAAAAAAAAAAGAATATATGAAGTGTAAACCAGTTATGGTAGCTCCCACCTATAATCCCAGCACTCAAGAGACTGACTGAGACAGGTGGCTTTCTGAGAGTTCAAGGACGGTCTGAGCTGGGCTTTAAAAAAAATTAAAAAAAAAAAAAAGGAGGGCTGGAAAGATGGCTTAGCGGTTAAGCGCTTGCCTGTGAAGCCCTTAAGGACCCTGGTTCGAGGCTCGATTCCCCAGGACCCACGTTGGCCAGATGCACAAGGGGGCACATGCAACTGGAGTTCATTTGCAGTGGCTGGAAGTCCTGGCATGCCCATTCTCTTTCTCTATCTGCCTCTTTCTCTCTCTGTCACTCTCAAATAAATAAATAAAAATGAATTGAAATTTTAAAAAAAGAACCTATAAACTTCTTTTAAATAGGTACTACAGAAAACTCATAAAATATCTAAAAATGGGCCTTTTTCAAAAACCTGTGTCACATGAAAAAAGGAAATGAGTCAGGTGAGAAGACAGCAAAGCCATGAATATAGTCAATGCTTTATTCAGACTGTGTGTGAATGATCAGAGAACCCCAAGGATCACAGGTCTCTCCCTCCCCAACACAATTACACTCCTATGCCACTGCACCAATGAAAGGCCCAAGAATTCAGAAGCCCAGAAATACTATCATGCTCCAAAGGGAGCTTAAGCGGGCCCCTGCATACCTCAAACTCCAGGCTTTACTCTCTGTTGAAAGCAAGTAAAGAATCCCTCTTCTCATTATATCAGAGCCCGCTCCTAATATAAAACTAGGTAAAAAGGACATGAGATAGCCCTCAAGGATGGGAAATGAGTAATAAAGTAAACCACTTATTTGGTTTCTGTAAATAGCCTGCACCATAAGCCTTAATAGCCCACACTGTAAGCCTTAGTAGCCTGCACCATAAGCTGTAGCAACCTGCCTCAAACCACCAAGGTCATAAGAGACTGATACCACACTCTGCTACCCCCACCCAAGGACCTGCACAAATGCTGACCTCCAAGGTCATAGGAGTCTGATACCACACTCTGCTACTCCCACCCAAGGACCTGCGCAAATGCTGACCACCAAGGTCATAAGAGAATGATTGGTCCACGAGGGGCATGAACAAATTAAACTAATTGGCTTAGAAACTATGGGGTGGCACAAACTGTCTGGCTCGCACCCTGTGGGCTCCTGATATTAAAAAAATGATTGGTCTAATACACAGGCTTTGTTAGAAACCCTATAAAAACTGTCCCGTTCCTGCATTCGGGGCTCTGCAGTCCTCTACCCCTGTGCAGTGTATGACTGTGGGCCCCAGCGTGCTTGGAATAAAATCCTCTTGCAGTTTGCATCAAGACCGCTTCTCGTGAGTGACTTGGGGTGTCGCCATATCTGGGCAGAGCATGGGGTCCTCGTTTTGGGGGGTCTTACACACCCAGGCATTTTGTTTTAATGTGATTCTGAGTATCCAACTCAGATCTTCATGCTTACAAGGTAGGGTTTCACTCTAGCCCAGACTAACTTTACTGACTAAGCCCAATAGGCATTCTCACTCTGATTTTAACCTGACATATAGGAAAATACAATTTTTTAAAATTTTTTTATTAGTTTTGTATTCAGCATATATAGTCAGTTTGGTACCATTATTAGGCTCATCTATGACCTACCCGCTCCCCATTGGCCCCTCCTTGTTGAGGTATATGGGTCATGCATTGTGGAGCTAGCCTACAGTTATTGGTATGATAAATGCCTCGGAAAATTCAATGTTAAGAACTCAACGAAACACAAAACTAGATCCAAAATGCATTAGTACCACAGAAATCTTCCTTCTGAATAGCAGACTAAAAGATATAACCTTCAAGAAGAACATGGAGGGGTCATCCACTAAGAAAAGCCCTGGAGAGGGTGGGCTAAAGCCTAATGAGCCCTAAAACATTTGTCCCACCAGAAACTGGTGGGAGAGAACATCCAGAGGCATTGCCCCCTGCCACAATGACTGACTGCTGCTCTCACAACTCATAACCTATAAATCCATGGGGGAAACCAGCAATCCCACTGAAGGCCCTCAGTGGAATAAGGGCAGGGAGGAGGGAAATGATGGTACCAACACGATGTCTCCATACAAGGTTTCTACTAAATGAAAAGAAAGAAAGAAAGAGAGAGAGAGAGGGAGGGAGGGAGGGAGGGAGGGAGGGAGGGAGGGAGGGAGGGAGGAAGGAAGGAAGGAAGGAAGGAAGGAAGGAAGGAAGGAAGGAAGGAAGGAAGGAAGGAAGGAAGGAAGGAGGGAAAGAAAGAAATCAAGAGAATAAGGCAGGGTATGGTGGCATGGCCTTTAATCCCAGCACTCTCAAGAGGCAGATGTAGGAGGATCACCATGTGTTCAAGGCCAGCCTGAGACTATGTAGTGAATTCCAGGCCAGCCTGGGATAGAGTGAGACCCTACCTTGAAAAAAAAATGAAAAAGAGGAGAATCTGGTGATACAGTATTTAGAAGCCACAAGTCTTAATCTTATTTCATGTGATTTCTTGGATTTCTTGCAAAATCTCTCAGCACTTATTTCTAGACTATACTTCTTGGCATCTCTCCTTTCAATAAGATAGGGTATGGCCAAGTCACTCCTTTCCCTTAAAAAAGTTAATATATGCCCACAAGACAATCCACATAGGTATTTATTCAATAAAAATGAAAGCATGTATCCATACACACTTGTATATCAATGTCTACTCAAGTGTCTAACCAAAGTGAATATTTAACAAATTTTGATATGTCCACATAATGTCACAACAATAAAAACAGATGAGCTATAAGACAGACCCTTATACAAATGTATAAATTCTCAATTTAGATGAAATAACTTGGATCTCACAATGATTGTGCTGAATAAGGAAAAAGCCAAAACCTCAAAGTGTAGGTAGAATGTATTACCTACCATTCATACAAAATGCAGCCTAATCTATGGTAACCAAAAGCAAACTAAAGGTTGCCTAACAATACATGGCAAGGGTACAAGGAGAGAAGAGACGAATTACTAAGGAGCATGAAGAAACTTTCCACAGTGATGAATACGTTCATCACCTTGACTGTAGCAGTGGTTCCATGGTTCTATGCAAAACTGGTCAATTAAAAATACATATATTTTATTATACATTGACCATACATACTTCAATAAAACCTGATGCTGCAGTAAGGGTTGCGTTACTGATAGAAATCACCCAACCATGAGCAGCTTTTGGGAAAAAAGAATTTACTTTGGCTTACAGACTCAAGGAGATGCTCCATCATGGCAGTGACAAACAACTGCATGAGCAGAGGGTGGACATCACCCCCTGGCCAACATAAGGTAGACAATAGCAACAGGAGAGTGTGCCAAACGCTGCCATGAGCAAACTGGCTATAACACCCATAAGCCCACCCCCAACAATGCACTCCCTCCAGGAGGCATCCCTCCAGGAGGCATTAATTCCCAAATTTCCATCAGCTAGGAACCTAGCATTCAGGACACCTAAGTTTATGGGGGACACCTGAATCAAACCACCATATTCTGCCATTGGCCCCCATAAACTGATATCCATACATGATGTAAAATGTAATGCATCAGTCCAACTTTAAAAGTCCCCTTATTTTTATCAATCCTAATGATGTTCAAACATCCCCATAATCCAAGGTCTTTTAACTGAGCCGTAATAACAAAAAAAAAAAAAAAATCCCCAAAAAACCCATAATAGCACAGAATAAACATTCACACTGCAAAAGATGGCACTGGTCATAGCAAAGAAATATGCAACCAACACAAGATTTAAACAGGGCAAACACCAAACTCTGTAGCTCCAAGTCTAAAAAATCTAGCCAGTGACAAATCTCGAAGTCCAGTAATTCTAACCAGTAACAAATCTCTGGAGTTCCAATTCCACCCCTAGAGCTAGGCTACTCACAGTCCTAGAAAACTTAATCTGGGGCTGGCAACTCTCCTTGGCAGCCATCTCGTGGTCCCAGCATCTCCACTGGGTCTCACTGCAACCCGTGGTTCATCCTCATGGCACCATGGGGTCTCCATAAAGTCATCCAGCAAACCAGCTTCACACTGTCCATGGCTGTTAGATCTCAACACAAGACCATGCTGCAAACTCAATGACCCTCTCTTTCCCACATTTGTTATGCTCCACAATACCCAGGTAGGGTGCCAATTTGTTAATCTAGGGGAGAAAAAAAGCAGACTTTGAAGAATAGGATACTCCTTGAGCACTCAGGCCCCTTCAAAAGAGTCTACATTCTTCCTGTTGCTCCAGTACAGGTCAGCTGGCCCAATCTCAAAGGTTGTAATCTCATATACTTGCAGCTCAATAGGCAGCACTTTCAACCCACAGATTTCATTTCTGTGCCATATCCCTCAGCTCATACCAGTCCATTTCTACACAATGCAACCCTGTACAAACTCTCAGGACAGGGACATAACAGCAAGCCTCTCACACAAACTGCTTCTAGGTCAGCCCAAACAAAGTTCATTCTCACCATCATAAGCAAACCTCACAGTCCATAGTTCCAACTGCATTCAGATCTTTTAACTTGGACCAGAATAGTCCATCGTTCTGTCCTTATGGCTCTGTAAGGCATCTCTTAGACCAAGGTTTCAAATCCTCCCACATTCCTCTTGGAAATCAATTCCAAAAGGCCAAAGCCACATAGTCAGGTGTCTAGGAGTAATGACACCACTCCTTGGTACCATTACTGCTGCAGTCAGGTTCACAATGCTGATAGAAATCACCCAACAAAGATCATCTTTTCTGGGGGAAAAAAGGCTTATTTTGGCTTACAGACTCAAGGGGAAGCTCCATCATGGCAGTGGAAAACAATGGCATGAGCAGAGGGGGAACATCACCCCCTGGCCAACATAAGGTAGAAAATAGCAGCAAGAGAATGTGCCAAACACTGGCATAAGGAAACTGGCTATAACACACATAAGCCTGCCCCCAGCAATACACTACCTCTAGGAGGCATGAATTCCCAAATCTCCATCAGCTGAGAACCTAGAATTCAGAACACCTGTTTATGGAGGGACACCTGAATCAAACCACCACACCTGACAAAGCTCAAGTATGTACTTTATGTTAAAGAATACTATCTTCTCTATGTCAAATTTTTTAAAACTGAAGAAGGAGTCTCCATCCCCATATATGCTGAGGGAGGACTTCCTCTGGTAATACAGGACCATCATTTGAGTGCTTTCACTGCTGCTGTATTTTTGAGAGGAAAAAAACTAATTGTCTTTTCAAATAATTCCTTCCTATGCTACATTTAAAAATTCATGCCTGTTTATATACTCTCATGTATAAATTTTTATTACCTAATCCTTTGGGCATAAACATTATCTGTCTCTCTGGAACTCCATGAACCACAGAAGGGTCTGTGATCACTATAAAGACACAGAAAGAGTCCCTGGCCACTGTTAGATCTCAGCTCCTTCCTCTTAGAAGTTCCTCTAGAATAGCCACTTAGATTCCTCTGTTACAAATAGGAGCAATGACTTCTGGTTAAGATGGTGGCATAGGAACCATGCTAAAGCAGACTAAGGGAGAAAAAGCCAAAAAAAAAAAAAAAAAAACAGCAAAATACTCTCTTCCACTAAAAAGTGAGGTGTAAGACAGGTGTGGTGGCACACGCCTTTAATCCCAACACTTGGGAGGCAGAGGTAGGAGGATGGCCATGAGTTCGAGGCTACCCTGAGACCACATAGTTAATTCCAGGTCAGCCTGGATGGGAGAGATACCCTACCTCGAAAAACCAAAAAAAAAAGTGAGGTGTATAAGAAATTACCAACTGCAGCAGCAAAGTAGGAGAGATCCAAAGCACCTAGAGCCCACCTAGGCGGGCAGAAGTGGCTCTGCAGGGCCACAGCTGCAAGGCTCAGCTTGAGCTGCAGGAAAAGCCAGGGGAGGGGATTCTCCACTCATACCGGCCTGCTTGTAAACTCAAGAAACATGAGGGAGGACTGCAGGGAAAAACGGAGGAGCAGCTTCTGAGGAATAGGATCCCAAGGACCAGCAGGAAAACATCAGCCACCATCCACAGCCTTCCCTTCCTTACCACCAGCGCAAGTACCAGAGACCTGGGAAAGGGAGCTCATAGCACCCAGCACCAGTGACCAGAGCAGCAATCCAGTGACCCAACCAGTCTACTTGAACCCACAGTGCACCAAAGAGGGACCCAAGAAGGACCGCAGAACAACTGAGACCAAAATCATCCCAAAAGGTAGCTTGGATTACACCAGGTCAGTACCCATTAAATAAGCCTCGAATATAGGCTTGAATCAGAAGTGCTAATTGCACCTTCCCTATCAGGATAAATTACATGTTAAATCTGATGTATGGTTGGATTTGCCATTCTTAAATAAGCTATATTTTGGGCTTATTTAATGAATATGAATGAGAATAATGAGTATGAATGAGAATTTCAAGATATTAAAGACAATATGAAAAAATCAAACATAAGAATTCAGGGTATAGTAGACGGAGAAGAATTTCACTCCAAAGGCATAGCAGGCATTGTCAACAAAATCACAGAAGAAAACTTCCCCCAAACCAGGAAAGAGATACCAGTGCAGCTATAGGAATCCTTTAGAACACCAGACAGACAAAACCTGGAAAGAACCTCTCCTCTCCATATTATAATTAAGCTGCCAAACATACAAACCAAAGAAAATATATTAAAAGCAATTCAAGAGAAAAAAATCAACACACATACAAAGGACAGCAGATAACTCAACACAAATGTTAAAAGCCAGAAGGGCTGCAAGTGATGTATTCCAAGTTCTGAAAGATAACAACTGTCAATCAAGGTTACTTTATCCTGCAAAGCTATTTATTCAAATTGACAGAGAAATAAGGACATTCCACAACAAAATCAGGCTAAAGGAATATTTGAAGGCAAAATCAGCTCGACAGAAAATACTTAAAAGAATCCTTCATGCTGAAGAGAAAGGAAAGCACATATAAGGAACCTGGAGAAAAACAAAGCATACTCAAATACTAGATAATATAATACAGCAAAGGTCAAACTGGAAAAACTACAAAAAATGGCAAAAATAAATATATACCGTTCAATAATATCTTTTTTTCAATTAACAATTTCCATGATTATAAAAAATATCCCATGGTAATACCCTCCCTTCCCTACTTTCCCTTGTGAAACTCCATCATATCCCCTCCCCATCTCATTCAGTCTCTCTTTTATTTTGATGTCATGATCTTTTCCTCCTCTTTATGATGGTCATGTGTAGGTAGTGTCATGCACTATGAGGTCATGGATCCAGGCTATTTTGTAACTGGGGGAAGCACATTGTAACGAGTCCTCCCATTCCTTTGGCTCTTACATTCTTTCTGCCACCTCTTTCGCGTTAGAACCTGGGCCTTGTAAGGTATGACAGATATTACAGTACTGAGCACTCTGATCGCTACTTTCCAGCACCATAATATTTTCTGAGTCATCCTAAGGTCACTGCCATCTGAAAAGAGAAGATTCTCTACCACAAGCATTACTATAAGGGTATGAAAATTAAGAGAAGTACTTACTAGGCAGTTTAATAAGAATAGTATATACATTTAGCCAGACAACAGCAGATGTTACACCACTATGGCTCATGACTACCAGTTTGAAGTTTTCAGTATCAGCAATGTATTCCCTCCCATGGAGCAGGCCTCCAGTCCAATTAGAGGGCAGTTGGTTGCCACCATGACAGACATGCCACTATTGCACCCATTGGCTCATTTGGCATGGTTGGCCAAATATAAGGCTTGCAGTGTCCACTGTTGAGTATCTTCACTAGTGATTTCTCTTTCTCCCATTGAACTGCATTCAGAATGGCTTCTTCTAGTTTTCTGTCTGCTGGTCTACATGGAGGAGGTAATCAGCTCAGTTCCAGCATGATTTCTCAGTGGCCTCGCAGCCCAAGTATGTGGAGTCTTCAGCAACAGGGTATTACTATCTATTCCTGATGGGAAACCAAGGGCCTTGGAAATGGCCTATAATGTTTTGGGAGCATCAGAGACCTCCCTGGCCAACAACTCACTGGAAGTTAACCCATCCCTGGCACTGAAAATATTCAAGCAACAACCTATGGCTCCTGAGTGTTCCATTGTCCAAAAAAGTAGGATTCCATATGATTTATTCATATCTTCTTAGATTTTGATTAGCCCTCCCTCCACCTGTCCTTCACTTAATATCTTCCACTGACCTCACTTTGGGCCATTTTACCCCCATTAATCTATTCCTTTACTTACATGTATACAATACCATCCTATTAAGTAACCCCCTGCCTTCCTGTCTCTTCCCTTTATATTTCTTTTCTAGTTTACTAGCCTTTGCTACTGAGTTTTCTTCCTACTCACACAGAAGTCCAATAAACTCTAGCTAGGATCCACATAAGACAGAGAGAACTAGTGATGTTTGGCTTTCTGGGCCTGCGTTACCTCACTTAGTATAATCCTTTCCAGGTCCATCCATTTTCCTGCAAATTTCTTAAGTTCATTTTTCTTTACTGCTGAGTAGAACTCCACTGCATAAATGTGCCATATCTTCATTATCCACTCATCAGTTGACAAACATCTAGGCTGGTTCCATTTCCCAGCTATTGTGAATTGAGCAGCAATAAACATGGTTGAGCAAGTATCTCTAAGATAATGAGATGAGTCCTTAGGATATATGCCTAGGAGTGCTATAGCTGGGTCATATGGTATATCTATTTTTAGCTGTCTTAGGCACCTCCACACTGAGTTCCATAATGGATGGACCAGACTGCATTCCCACCAACAGTGTAGAAGGGTTCCTCTTTCTCTGCATCCTTGCCGGCATTTTTGGTCATTTGTTTTCATGATGGTGGCCAATCTGACAGGAGTGAGATGGAATCTCAAGGTAGTTTTAAATGTATTTCCCTGGTGGCTAGGGATGAAGAACATGTTTTAGATGCTTATATGCGCTAACAGTTTGCTAGTAGAGTCTTTAGGGTCCTTTATGTATAGAATCATGTCATCTGCAAATAATGATAACTTGATCTCTTCCTTTCCAATTTGTATCCCTTTTATATGTGTCTGTTGCCTTACAGCTATGGGTAAGACATCCAGTACTATATTAAATAAAAGTGGAAACAGTGGACACCCTTGTCTTGTTCCTCATTTTAGTGGTAAAGCTTCAAGTTTTTCTCCATTTAGTATTATGTTGCCTGTAGGCTTGTCATGAATAGCTTTTATTATGTTGAGCTGTATTCCTTCTATTCACAGTCTCACTAGGACTTTTATCATGAAGGGATGCTGGATTTTGACAAATGCTTTCTCTGTATCTAATGAGATGATCATGTGATTTTTGACCTTCAGTCCATTTATATAATGTATTACATTTATTAATTTGCATATGGTGAGCATCCCTGCATCTCTGGGATAAAGCCTAGTAGGTCAGGGTGGATGAACTTTCTGATATATTCTTGTATTCTGTCGGCAAATGTTTTGTTGAGAATTTTTATATCTAAGTTCATGAGGGAGATTGTTCTTTAATTTTCTTTTTTGGTTCAATCTTTGCCTCATTTTGGTATCAGGGTGATGCCAGCATCATAGAAGGAGTTTGGTAGGATTCCTTCTTTTTCTATTTTTTGGAAAAGCTTAAGAAGCAATGGTGTTAGTTCTTCTCTAAAGGTTTGGTAAAGTTCGCCAGTGAATCCATCTGGGCCTGAAGGTCTGGTAAAGTTCACCAGTGAATCCATCTGAACCTGGACTTTTTTGAGTTGGGAGATTTTTGATAACTGCTTGGATCTCCATACTTGTTATAGGTCTATTTAAGTGATTAATCTCATCTTGATTTAATTTAGGTAGGTCATATAAGTCAAGGAAATCATCCATTTCTTTCAGATTTTCATACTTAGTGGAGTATATGTTTTTATAGTATGTCCCTATGATTTTTTTTAAATTTCTACGGTATCTGTTGTGATGCTGCCTTTTTAATCTCCAATTTTATTAATTTGTGTCTCTTCTCTCTTTCTTTTGGTCAGATTTGCTACGAGTTTATCAATCTTGTTTATCCTTTCAAAGAACCAATTCCTTGTTTCATTGATTCTTTGGATTTTGGGGGGGGCGTTCTATTTCTTGAATTTCTGCCCTAATCTTTATTAGTTCTTCCCATCTACTGATTTTTGGTTGCCTTGTTCTTCTTTTTCTAAGGCTTTAAGGTGAAGCATTAGGTCCTTTACTTGAAACCTTTCTAATTTCTTAATATAAGCACTTAAAGCCTAAATTTACCTCTTAGGCCTGCCTTCATTGTGTCCCAATGGTTTTGGTATGTTGTGTTCTCATTATCATATGACTCTATGAATTTTTTGATTTCCTTCTTGATTTCTTCGTGGACCCATTCATCATTTAGTAGTGTATTGTTTGGTTTCCATGATTTTGTGCATGCTCTATAGCTTTTATTGCTATTGACTAGTAGTTTGATTGCACTGTGGTCAGATAGAATGCAAGGAATTATTTCCATTTTCCTGTATTTGTTAAGATTTGCTTTGTATCCTAATATATGGTCTATCTTAGAGAATGTTCCATGTGCTGCTAAAAAGAATGTATATTCTGCAGCATTGGGATGAAATGTCCTGTATATATCTGTTAGGTCCATTCCTTCCATGACCTCATTTAATCCAGATGCCTCTGTATTTTTTCTTGAGATGACCTGTCAATTCATGAGAGTGAGATGTTGAAGTCACCCACTACCACTGTGTATGGTGTTTTCTGTGACATTACTTCTAATAGCATTTGTTTGATGAATTTGGGAGCCCCTATGTTAGGTGCATATATGTTTAGGATTGTAATGTCCTCCTGTTGGACTTTGCCTTTAATCAATATAAAGTGACCTTCCTTATCTTTCTTAACTAATGTTGGATGGAAGTCTACCTTGTCAGATATTAGGAGAGCAAACCCTGCTTGTTTTCTAGGCCCATTTGCTTGCAACACCGTTCTCCAACCTTTCACCCTAAGATAGTATCCATCCTTGGTAGAAAGGTGAGTTTCTTGGATACAACAAATTGAAGGATCCTGCTTTTTAACGCAGTCTACAAACCTATGTCTTTTGGTTGGGGCATTAAGGCCGTTGATATTAAGAGTTTTTATTGAAAGGTATTTATTTATTTTTGCCATTTTTTTGTAGTTCTTCCAGTTTTACTTTTGTTCTCTTGTGTTAACTAGTATTTCAGTAGTGTTTGTTTTTTCCAGTTTCCTTATATGTATGTTTTCCATTCTCTTCAGCATGGAGGATTCTTTTAAGGATTTTCTGTTGATCTGGGTTTGTCTTCAAATATTCCTTTAGTCTGCTTTTGTCATGGAATCTCCTTATTTCTCCATCTATTTGAATGGATAGCTTTGCAGGATAATGTAACCTTGGTTGGCAGTGGTTATCTTTCAGAATTTAGAATACATCACTCGAAGCCTTTCTGGGTTTTAAAGTTTGTGTTGAGTAATTTGCTGTGATCCTGATGGGCTTGCCTTTGTAGGTAACTTGATTTTTCTTTCTAGCTGCTTTCAATATATTTTCTTTGGTTTGTGTTTGATAGTTTGATTATAATATGGTAAGGAGAGGTTCTTTCCAGGTTTTGTCTGTTTGGTGTTCTAAAGGATTCCTGTATATGCATGGCACCTCTTTACCAATTTGAGGGAAGTTTTCTTCTATGACTTTGTTGAAAATGCCTACTATGCTTTTGGAGTGGAATTTTTCTCCTTCTACTATATCCTGAATTCTTATGTTTGACCCTTTCATAGTGTCCCGAATATCTTGAAATTCCTATTCATACTTTTCTATTAGTTTGTCTTTCTCTTTGTTGGACTGTATTAGATAGGCCACATGGTCTTTTAGCTTAGATATTCTGTTCTCTCCTTCATCCATTCTACTGGTGAGATTTTCTACAGAGTTTTTATTTCATTAAATGTGTTTTTCATTGCTAGTAATTCTGACTTGTTTTTCATTATTTCTATTTCCTTAATTATGTCTTTATTGACCTCTTTATTTCATTAAATTGGTGTTCTATGTCTTCTTTGATTCCTTTGATTTCCCCTTTCATTCCTTTGATTTCTTCTTTGACTTCTTTGAGCATATTTATAATCACTCTTTTTAAATCTTTTTTAGGCATTTCCTCTAACTCATTCTCACTGAAAGTCATTTCTGATGTATTAATACTTTTTAGATTCTAAAATTTAACTAAACAATGTACACTTTCAATGAAAAACAGTATACAGTATTTATGCAAGAGTAGGTATTATGACAACCAGATCATCTAACTGTACCCCACACCCTTGATCCTGACAACAAGGAGGTTAAGATTTCTGGTCTATTGAGGGTTCCAAGTCAGCTTGTGACCAAGTGAGACCCTTTCCTAATGTATAACAGAAGAGGAAACAAAGCCACTATAAATCAAGAAGCAACAAATAACAAGCCCAAAATACAGCTTATTTAAAAATGGCAAATCTGACCATCCATCAGATTTAACATATAATTTATCCTGATATAGAAGGTGCAATTAGCACTTCCAGTTTCAGGCCTATATACCAGGTTTATGTGGTGGGTACTGACCTGGTGTAATCCCAGTTACCTTTTGGGATGATTTTGGTCTCAGTTATGCTGCGCTCCTGCTTGGGTTCCTCTCTGGTGGGCTGTGGGTTCAAGTCGGCTGACTGAGTTGTTGGATCGCTGCTCTGGTCACTGGTGGTGGGTCCTGTGATCTCCCTTCCCCAGGTCTATGGTGCTTGCTGGCACTTGTGCTGGAGGTGGAGTAGGAGAGGCTGTTGCTGGTGGCTCTAGTTCTCTCAATGGTCTACAGGATTCTCTACCTCGTGATCTGCTCCTCTATTGTTTTCTGCAGTTCTCCACATTTCTTGAGTTTGGGAAGAGCTCCAGTGTGAGTGGAAAATCCCCTCCCCTGGCTTTTCCTGCGGCTTGAGCCGAGTCTGGCAGCTGTGGCCCCATGGACCTGGTGCCTACACTACAGAGCCATAGGAACAAAAACAGCATAGTACTGGCACAAAAGCAGATATGTAGAACAATGGAACCGGATAGAGGACCCAGATGCAAGTGCAGGTAGCTATAGCCACCTTATATTTAATAAAAATGCCAAAAATACTCATTGGAGAAAAGACAGCCTCTTCAGCAAATGGTGCTGGGGAAACTGGATATTTATCTTTAGAAAGATGAAAATAGATTCTTCTCTCTCTCCATGCACAAGAATTAAGTCAAAGTGGTTTAAAGACCTTAACATCAGAACTGAAACTCTGAAACTGCTAGAGGAAAAAGTGGGGAAACCCTTCAACATCTTGGTCTTGGCAAAGACTTTCTGAATATAACACCAATTGCTCAAGCAATAAAGCCACAGACTAACCACTGGGACCTCATGAAATTACAAAGATTTTGTACAGCAAAGGACACCTTGAATGAGCAAAGAGGCAACCTACTGAATGGGAAAAGAATCTTTGCCAGCTTTACATCTGATAAAGGATTAATATCTAGGATATGCAAAGAACTCTAAAAATTAAGTAATAAGAAATCAAACAAGCCAATTAAAAATGGGCTATGGAACTAAATAGAGAATTCTCAAAAGAAAAAACACAGATGGCATATGAACATCTAATAAAATGTTCTACATCCCTAGTCATCAGGGAAAGGCAAATTAAAACTACATTGAGATTCCATCTCACTCCTGTCAGATTGGCTACTACCATGAAAACAAATGACCATAAATGCTGGCAAGGATGCTGAGAAAGAGGAACCCTGCTATATTGTTGGTAGTAATGCAATCTGGTCCAACCATTGTGTAAACCAGTGTGGAAGTTCCTAAGACAGCTGAAAATAGATACCATATGACCCAGCGACAGAACTCCTAGGCATATATCCTAAGGACTCATCTCACTACCTTTGAGATACTTGCTCAACCATGTTTATTACTGCTCAATTCACAATAGCTGGGAAATGGAACCAGCCTAGGATGTCCCTCAACTGATGAGTGGATAATGAAGATATGGCACATTTATACAATGGAGTTCTACTCAGCAGTAAAGAAAAATGAACTTAAGAAATTTGCAAGAAAATGGATGGACCCAAAAAGGATTATATTAAGTGAGATAACCCAGGCCCAGAAAGTCAAACATCACATGTTCTCTCTCTTATGTGGATCCTAGCTATAGATGATTGGACTTCTGTTGAGTAGGAAGAAAACTCAGTAGCAGAGGCCAGTAAACTATAAAGGAGATACAAAGGGACTAGAAAGGAAAGGAGGAGAGTACTTAATAAGATGGTATTGTATATATGTAAGTAGAAGAATAGATTAATGGGGGTGGAAAGGCCTAAGTGAGGTCAGGGGAAGAGACTGAGTAAAGGAAAGGTGGAAGGATGGCTAATCAAAATCTAAGAGGATACAAATAAATCATATGGAAACCTACAACAGGGGTAGTCATGAGCCCTAGGGGTGCTCTCTGGCTAAATGTATATACTATGCTTATCAACCTGCCCAGTAAGTACTTCTTTTAATGTTCACACCCATATATTAGTGCAACTCTCACTTTTGGTTAGAGAACCTTCTCTTTTCAGATGTCAGTGACCTTGGGATGACTCAGAAGGCACTATGGTGCTGAGAAGAAATGACAGAGGAGTGCTCAGCACTGAAATGTCTCTATTATACCTTCCAAGGCTCAGGGTCCGTTGCGGAAGAGAAGGCAGAAAGAATGTAAAAGCCAAAGGAAGAGTAGGACTCCTTACAACGTGCTCCTCCAGACACAAAATGGCCTGGATATCCATGTCCCCACAGTGCCTGACACTACCTACACAAGACCATAATAGAAGGTGAAAGATCATGACAACAAAATAAAAGAGAGACTGATTGGGGGGGGAGGAGACATGATGGAGTTGTTGTTTCAAAGGGGAAAGTGGGGGGGGGGAGGAGATTACCATAGGATATTGTTTACAATCATGGTGGTTGTTAATAAAAAATAAAGTAATTTAAAAATTAAGCTATGGGCTAAAAAGAAAAAATAGAAGCACTGTACATACATAAAGTAGAACATGCATCTGGAGTTCATTTGCACAGCAAGAGGTTCTGGCATGCTCATAGCAGCTTTGAGCTGGAGAAATGACTCTGGTTAAAAACACTTGCAGCTTAAGCACGAGAGCTTATAGGGGTAGAGACCATCGAAGTACAATTCCAACCAAACCCACATAAAGAGCTGAATTTGGCCATGCAAGTCTGTAATCCCAGTCCTCAGCCAGAGATTAAAAAATTGCTGGGGCTCCCTGACCGACAAAGGCTCTAGGTTGACAGAGACCATGTCTCAAGGAAATACAAGGATGAGCGATAAGAGAGCAATACCAGACATTCTCCTCTGGCCTCTGCAGGCATGTGCATGGCACATACACACACACACACACACACACACACACACACACACACACACACACATGCATACACCCCACACTTTACTAATGAGAATTATTAGCTGCTTTGTCTCATGCTTAGATAAAACCAAAACTAAACATTTGCCAGAAGACATCAGGCCTTAACATGCCAGAGTAGACACTCAGTAAAACTGCCAAGAAGACAGAAGAAAGGTCAGAATGCCCAACTGGTCTCTCTTTTGAAATAAGCAGAGTATAAAATTCCCCCAGGCCTCAACCCGTAGGCAAAAGAGCAGCAGCAAATATAAACTTATCTGTGTATTTATGAGTATAAATTACCAGGCTAGGAGCCCATCTCTGTATTCCCATCTGGTATCAAAGCTATGGCTGGTTCTTAGATTAAAAATAATGCATCCAATATGGCATTATCATTATCTTACTAAAATTGACTTTTAAAATAATCAGGATAAATTAATCTTGCTCCTAAATCCAAAACCTCATATGCCTATTTTGTTTTCTATGTTTAAAACTGAGTCTAAATTTTCTCAAAGTGATCATATAAGGAAATATATGTGTTCTTTTAAAAAATGCCAGAGCCAGGTGCAGTGACTGATGCCTATAATCTCAGCAGTCAAGAGGCTAAGGTAGAAGGATCTCCATGATCCTTCAATGGAATGCTGAGTGAATTCTAGGTCTGCCTGGGATAGGGTGAGACCCTGCCTCAAAAAAAAAAAAAAAAAGAAAGAAAGAAAAAAAAAAGATTTTTACAAAAAAAGCACCCAGGGCTAGAAAGATGGTTCAGGAAAGAATGCTTACCATGCAAGCATGAGGGCCTGAGTTTGTTCCTTGCACCTACCACAGTCCTGTGGGAAGCAGAAACCAGAGAAATCTCTGGGGCTTACCGGTCAGTCAGTCTGACTGAACATAGCAGCTCAAGGTTCAGTGAGAGACTCCATCTCAAGGAACTACACAAATGAGCAATAGAAGACACTGGATATGCTCCTCTGGCTGCTGCATATGTGCACAACAGGGTCCTCCCATCTGTTCACACAAGTGAATACACCACACACCCCATACCATCCATAGCACACAAACATATGCTAGAAAAACAACAATATGTGGCTGAAGACATGGCTTGATGGTTAAAGTGCTTGCCTATAAAGGCTGATAGCCTGGGTTCAATTCCCCAGTACCTACATAAAGCCAGATGCACCAAATGGCACATATATCTGGAGTTTGTATTCAGTGTCAGAAGGTCCTAACATGCCCATACTCTCATTCACTCCTCTTTTTCTCTTGTTCTCTCCCCACCCCTTGCAAATAAAAATGTTGAAAAGGCCTATAGCTATCTCAAAATATTCCTCACTTAATTAATGTAGAAGTTAAATATAATGAAATGGTACCATTCACAAATCTATACAAATTCAACATATTCCTTTATATTACTTAAAAAACTATAATTGTATGTATAAGCGTATATTTTACATACACATGCTTTATTCACCACACATTACTTTGGCTATCAACACATATAACTATATAATAGGTGCAAAATTATGTGTGCTGTTCTTTATAGGCACTTTGAAGAATCTTTTAAGGGAAATTTTGACTAGACATGATTTTGCCTTTTATGCCAGCCTATGACCCAGTCCTACTCAGCATACTCTTTAAAAAGCAACCACAGTTTTCATAAAAGACAGGTAGTAGGAATTAGGGCAAGAAATTTATGCATAGGAAATCCCAGATAAAATAAGGACAGGAGGATGGCAGGAGTATAGCTCAGTGGTAGAGCACTTGTGTAATATGTGTAAGGGCCTAGGTTTTGTCCTGAGCATTGTAAAAAACATTTTTAATAAAATTAATACAACCTTTATCAAAAATTACAGATATGCCAGGACATGATAATTGCATACCACCCTTTCCAGACTTTCCAACCTCTTATACCCCTCCCTATCTCAGCCCTCCAAAAACAATATAAGCAATTATAATCTTCCAGAAATTCATCTTTGGCCACAAATAGATTGTAATATTTTTTTTAATTTATTTATTTGAGAATGACAGACAGAGAGAAAGACAGATAGAGGGAGAGAGAGAGAATGGGTGCGCCAGGGCTTCCAGCCTCTGCAAACAAACTCCAGACGCGTGCGCCCCCTCGTGCATCTGGCTAACGTGGGACCTGGGGAACCAAGCCTCGAACCGGGGTCCTTAGGCTTCACAGGCAAGCGCTTCACCGCTAAGCCATCTCTCCAGCCCTGTAATATTTTTAAATAACAAAGTACATGGTATCTAATAATTAAGGAATCAAAATTCTACTGAACTTGACCTACAGATTCAACCAAGAAACAGTAAAATAGAGATAACAGCCAAGAGAAAAATGTCTGTAATAGATCTGCATTCATTATTTTCTACTGAATTAGCAGTCCTCTATCAGAGAAAATCAAAAAATAAACTTAACTGTTCTATACTCAGATCCCTCCTTATTGCTAGTTTACAGAGGAAAGAGGGAAAACCTGATGTTGAAAACTACTTTTCAGGGCCAGATGTGATGGTACTTATATGTAATCCTGGTGCTCAGTAGGCTGAGGCAAAAGGATGGAGAACTTGAAGGCAGCCCTGGACTACATAGTGAATTCAAGGCCAACCAGACTGAAACCCCATCTTCAAAACCAAATGGGAGGAAGGGAGAGAAGGAAAGAAAATCATTCCTAAGCTAATCCAAAAATAAGATTCTTCCCTTTTTGAAGGCCTCTAAGTTGGGACTGGAGAAATGGCTCAGAAGCTAACGCACTTGCCTAGAAAGCCTAAGGATCCAGGTTCAATTCCCCAGCAACACCATAAAGCCAGATGCACAAAGTGGCACATATGTCTGGAGTTCGTTTGCAGTGACTAGAGACCCTGGCATGCCCATTCTCTCTCTGCCTATTGCTCTCTTTCTTTCTCTCTCTCAAACAAATAAATAAATAATAATATTAAAGGCCTCTAAGTGGACTTTTTTTTTTTTTTTTTTTTTTTTTTTTTTTGGTTTTTCAAGGTAGGGTCTCACTCTAGCCCAGGCTGACCTGGAATTCACTATGTAGTCTCGGGGTGGCCTCAAACTACAGCAATCCTCCTACCTCTGCCTCCCAAGTGCTGGGATTAAAGGCGTGTACCACCATGCCTGGCCTAAGTGGATTTCTTGTCATGCCTATGTTATGCATTATTCCAATGACAGAACATAGACTACTCCATACTACCCTCTCTAAGCCCCTTCTCTCCTAGTGACCTACTCAACAACCATTCCCTTTCTCCACATGCCCTCCAGAGCTGGCTGGGCTCCACCCCAGATGCAAAGTCAATTATGAAGGGTCAGCACTTATCATACAGGAGAAATATTTGAGGCCTGCCTGGTCAGATTCCCATGGCTAAGTCATGATTTAGTCATGGACATGGGACACGAACTTGGTCCAAGTTATATGAAGAGCACTTTCTAGGAAGTCCTCCCTCCAGCTGAAAGAACACAGGGTAGGCGCAGTTTCTTTTACTTGTGGCTAGGTGTAGTTGTTCAAAGATGGCTAAAGCAATTCCAAGTACCACACCTTACAAGTCAGGAAAACAAGAGCCTTGACTGCTTGATCAAAGCCCACTGATGGGACTTTGATTATGTGAGATAACTGAATGAGGGCACTTCTACTTTAATTTTCTGTCACTTGCAATCAAAAACTTGCAAATAACTCACCATCGAAATACATAGCTAGAACTTGCCCTCTAAAACTGGGTATATTAAACAAAATCTGAAAAACTGGAAGAGGTATGTCCTTTCTTGTCAAGCTTACACTTTAAACAAAGGAACTGTTACCTGTTAATATTCTGTCTTTGGTAAAAATTACTTTGCATCTCTGTTCTTGTTAAGCTTTTTTGATTGACAATTCTCATATATGTGCCCAGTGTATTTTGATCACTGACTTCTCCCATTACCTTCTCTTGTCCTCTCTCCTCCATCCTCTGCAACTGAACACCTTTTCCTTTCCAACTAGTCCCCTTCTACTCTGATGTCTTTGTTTTTTGACCCTCCTTCATCATACATGATGGTACACTGATGGGCCCGATATTGAACAGATCTTGTACAAGTAATGACAGTAGCTGTGAGGTCATGAGTGTAATGCCTACCTTATGTCCAGAAGACAACATTCCAAAGCATCCACCCCATTCTCTGACTCTTACATTCTTTCTGCCCCATCTTCTGCAATGTTCCCTGTGCCCTGAAGGGCATGGTAGACATACCTCATTTAGAGCTGTGGTATCTCCTTTTTTGAGATGCATGCGTACTTCTCCCATAAATCTGACAGGAGTGGAAATTAATTATACCAGTCTTTCTGACTTAAAAAATGGTAATAGACTACTCAATTTATCTTTCTCTATTGAAGCCAGTCTAGGAAAAATAGCCTTAAACCAGAGGGAGTTTGTTCACACATTAAAAAGCAGGGTGTTGTGGCACATGCCTTTAATCCCAGCACTTTAGAGACAAAGGTAGGAGGATTGCTGTGAGTTTGAGGCGATTCTGAGTCTACACAGTGAAATCTAGGTCAGCCTGGACTAGAGTTAGACCCTACCTCAAGAAAAAAAAGAACAAAAAACCCTGACAGAAAGAGAAAAGAAAATCTCTAGGGACAATGTCTCTAGATGAAAGTCTTTAAAAATAGGCATTTTGTGTAGTTACGAAGGCTTTTCACTATATTTGGATTACATGACAATTCAAAACTCCCTACTGGACCTATCTAAAGAGAAAATTTATCTTCTTTCTAAACTGAAATTTAGAAAACTAACCATTAAAAATAGATTTTAAAAAGCCAGGCATGGTGGTGCACACCTTTAATCCCAGCACTTGGGAGGCAGACGTAGGAGGATCGCCCTGAGTTCCAGGCCACCCTGAGAATGCAGAGTGAATTCCAGGTCAGCCTGGGCTAGAGTAAGACCCTACCTCAAAAAAACAAAAAAAAGATAAAAACTTCCTAATCCCAAACTGAGTAATCATATTTGTCATTTACCTAAGCAAACCAGTTATGTTATGGAAATTCACTTCATTAATCTGAGAGGCAAAAAATATATATAATTTTCCTAGAATTTTAATTTATTGACCAGAAAATATCTGATCACTAATTTAACTGAAAGTTAATTGAGTTAAGTAAAAAGACAGGTGAGAGATGGGGGATATAGCTCAGTAGTAGAGTGCTTGTTTACCAAGCAAAGAGACAGGGATAGAAATATACATTAAAAAGGATGTAGGCCTGGAGAGATGGCTTAGTGGTTAAGTGCTTGCCTGTGAAGCCTAAGGACCCCGGTTCAAGGCTCAATTCCCTAGGACCCACGTTAGCCAGATGCACAAGGGGGGTTCACGCGTCTGGAGTTTGTTTTCAGTGGCTGGAAGCCCTGGCGCACCCATTCTGTCTGTCTATCTGCCTCCTTTCTCTCTCTCTCTCTCACACACTCTCAAATAAATAAATAAATAAAAATTAAAAAAAAAAAACAAAAAGAAAAGACAAAAAAAAGGATGTATATAGCTGGGCATAGTAACAGATGCCTCCAATCCCAGCACTCAGGAGGCAGAGGTAGAAGGATCGCTGTGAGTTGAAGGTCAGCCTCAGACTACATAGTGAGTTCCAGGTCAGCCTGGGCTACAACGAGATCCTACCCTGAAAAAACACACAAAACAAAAAAGGAATGTATATAGTCTTATTACAGATTAAAAACAGTTTCAACCCAATGGCAGTTCTATAGCTAAGGGAATTTTTTAATGTTTTAGATTAACAACTGGAAGAGTAGTGTTAAATATAGTTTCTCCCTTTGACAGTATAGAGCACTAAACTTCCATTGACACTTACAATGACCAAAATCTGGAATATTGACTTTGAGAAGCAAATGCAGATAAGTATTCATTTATTCAGGGAAGGTACATTTTTGCTGACTTTTTATGTAATGCATTACTGGCTTTTGATTTAGCAATTAAGACTCATAGATCCAGCAGGTGCTCACATAAGAATGGACAAGAAGGGCTGGAGAGATGGCTTAGTGGTTAAGTGCTTGCCGGTGAAGCCTAAGGACCCCGGTTCGAGGCTCGATTCCCCAGGACCCACATTAGCCAGATACACAAGGCGTGCATGCATCTGGAGTTCATTTGCAGTGGCCGGAGGCCCTGGTGTGCCCATATTCATTCTCTCTCTCTCTCTCTCTCTCTCTCTCTCTCTCTCTCTCAAATAAATAAATGAACAAAAAAATTTAAAAAAAAGAATGGACAAGAAGGAGATAATATGTATGGCAAGTTTAAAATGGATGGTATGGTGTTTCTAAATTATAGAATCATATGCATGGCTTGGGAGCAGACAGTTCTGTACACATAGCATCTCTCTGGATGGGACAGGTGTTCACTGCACACATGTCATACTAATGCCTATGATGGCTCCACCTGGCTTTCAGGATCTTCACTCAGTAGCACAAAGACATCCCCTACTCCCACACCCTTGTCTTCTAGGAAGGGAGGAAGATAAGCAGTCTCATTCTTAATACTCAGCTACCAATGTACTCTCTTTATAAAAGAGGTGGAGGCAGATCAGGTTTTGTTCAATGGGGTCCTATCCCCAAGAAATAGAGAAATGGAAAACTAAAAAATACCTCTAGAGAGAGGATATGATTAAGTCTTATAGGATCATTTATTAGAAGTAAAGAATTACGTCTTCACCCCAAATCCAGTTTTGTCATAGCACAGACTTCCACTTCATTGAAAAGGTATCAGCTACGAATATCTGGACCAGGTACCACTTATCAATATGCATAATTTACCACATGAATATTTGCTAAAAACATTTACCTACAGCTATAAAAGTTATTAGATCCTATTAACAATTTAAAAAATAATGGCTTCCTCTGATTACCCAAGCTTGGCCTTTGACAACTAATGCTAAAAATAGATTATAACCAGCCCCCACCAAAACTTGGGTATGGCTTAGTACTGGCTGACAGAATAACATATTCAATACCTTCTGGAATGGAAACTACTTCAGTCAAACTAAATGTAGCAGCTTGGTATTATAAACAATTTCTGCTATGTAAAATTATCAATAAAATATATACTACTCTAGTCCTTAACAAGAAAAATAAACCATCTGTGCTACAGTAAAAAGAGAAACCATGCAAACACAGACTCCTGCATATCTATCCTAAATTCAAGCCTATGGAACTTCAAAGTAAATAAAATAGAAATCCTTTCTATTACTATAAAGGCCTACACTGATAACTTCTATGCAAGTTTTTCATAGACCAACATGCAAAAATAGTAGTAGTTCTCTGTAATGGGACAGAGATAATGCTAAAAAAAAAACTGAGGTTATGTGAGACTACTATTTGAACCTGCTCTAACCACTGATCCCAACCTTTGTATAACAAGAGGACTTTCCTACACAATTATAAGATCTATCGAGGCTTTCAACAACATATTTCATAGGAACATCATAGTCATATACAAAATTCAAAGTACTACTATGCAAAATAAGAAGACAAGAACAATATCCATATAACAATATCCTCAGTATTTTACTGCCCAAATTCAGATACTGATAACACAGGCTTTGGAAACACCTCAGTCTTCCAGATAGACTGAAGGAACAGGACTAAAGCAAAGAGCTTTACACCATTCCTTGGCTCAAAAATATCTGGTGTTCTCCACTAACCACAGAAGACAGCCAAAGATCCTTAAATAGCTTTCAACATCAATACCAACAAAGCTTCCAATGCATCTCCCATTCTCCCTGCCTATGTATCCCCAACTCCCAGGCAATGGCTCCTCCATCTTGAGTACTAGAACACAGGTGTATTTTGCCATCATATGTCATATGATCAATAATAAGTTTAAATTCTGAAACTTGTTAATTTTATTTCTTTTATTTTAGAGACAGAGAGAGAGAATAAGAATTCGCATACCAGGGCCTTAGGCACTACAATAGAACTCCAGATTCTTATGCTACCTAGTGGGCAAGTGTGACCTTGCATTTGCCTCACCTTTGTGCATCTGGCTAATGTGGGATCTGGAGAGTAGAACATGGGTCCTTAAGCTTCCCAGGCAAGTGCCTTAACTGCTAAGAAGGCTCTTCAGCCCAATTTTATTTTTTAAACTAATTTGCGAGGTGTAGTGGCATGTTCCTGAAGTCTCAGCTACCCAGGAGTTTGAGGCAAGAGGAATGCTTGAATCTACAAGTTCAAAGTCAGCCTTAGCAACATAATGAGGTCTACCCTCAAAAACTAAATGACAACAAAAACTAGGATAGATATTTATTCCTATAATGCCTAAACATTACACATTTGCCTTCATTACAAATGGGCAGGGAGCTAAGCATCTCGTTCAATGGAACACTATGTACTTAACATACACAAACCCTGTGTTGTGGTTTGGATATGAAATATTCCATGAAGACTCAGATGTTGAGGGTTTGGTCCCCAGCTGTTAGCACCACTGAGAGGTGACTGGATTATAAGTGTGCTGATTAGTGCATCAATGAACTCATAGCTGAATGGGCTATTGAGCACAGTTGAAGGGAGCAGCTCAGTAGGAACATGCCCTTGACGGATATATCTTGCTCCATATCTTCTTGTGCTCTGCTTCCTGGATGCTGTGAGGTAGAGAGCTTTCTTCCATCATGTCCCTCTGCCATATTATTTCGGGTTTGCCACAGGCCTAAAGCAATGAAGCCAGCTGACCATGGATAAAGGCCTCTGAAACTGTGAGCTAAAATAAGTCTTCATTTATTTAAGTTGCTTTGTTAGGGATTTTGTCACAGCAACTTAATGTGACTAAAACCCATTCCAAATCAGGATTTTTCAGAAATCAGGATCATTCAGCACCCCTCCCCTGCAAAGGGAGCAAACAGTTTGCCATCTTCAAACTATGCAACACAATTAAATGTTATGAGCCACTCATAAATGCAAGAGGAAGCTGAAGCAAGGGGATCATGAGCTTTGAGGCCAGCCTGGACTACATAGTAAGGCCTTGTCTCAAAAATTAAAAAAAAAAAATCAAGAGTGGAGGTCAGAGGGACTCTGGAAGACTGTTATTCATAACAAACCTCTTACGCAAAATGGCAGTATAAGTTAATAAATGCAAATGCCAGAAGAAGCAAGAGTACCAGGTAGAGGTCTAAGTACTCAGCTCCTTGCAGACCTAGATTCACCATAGATGTATTTAAGATAGATGTTGCCAGCACATGGCTTTCTTTAATACCAGTACTCAGGGGGCAGAGGAAGGAAGACTGCCATGAGATTGAGGTCAGCCTGAGACTACATAATGAATTCCAGGTCAGCCTGGGCTAGAGTGAGACCCTATCTCAAAAAAAAAGAATGTTATTCTATCTTAACTGAAATATAGATGTTTCATACACTACTAACCTTTGAGATTCTAAATAAAGTTTTATATGCATGTCTATTTTCTGAAATATATGTCTTTATAATGTTCTCAAAGGAAAGCATGGCTCAAGACAAGTTAAGAACCACTGGTCTAAAGATGAAGCCCACATACATGGACCCTTCAGGCATGCCTCCCCATGCAGAGTTTCTCCTGAACTGTTCAACCTAAAAGACTGCACCCTCTAACAAGCACTTGAAGTACACTCTGCTCTGGTATGAAATATGCAATTTTTCAAGCTATGTCAATGCTCAAGATAACCTTTAATACACTAATGGGACTAGAGAGATGGCTCAGTGGTTAATTGTACTTGCTTGCAAAGCTTGGGCAGCTGGAGTTCAATTCCCCAGTATCCATGTAAAGCCAGATACACAACGTGGTATATACACCTGGAGTTCATTTGCAGCTGCATGAAGCCCTGGTGCACCCATTTTCTGTCCTTTCTCTCTCTCCTCTTTCTCTCTCTCTCTCTCTCTCTCTCAAATAAATAAATACTTAATATAGTAATATCCATTAGCATACAGAACATATAATCATCCATTCATCTAGCATATCTCAGACATAAAATTGGCAAAAGGGTCGCAAATGATCGGTGATTTTTCTTCTACAACACTTTTATAAAACAAAAAGTCTTTTACTTGGAAATAAAAATTACAAGTAAGCACATACCAAGTCATTTTCCTAGATAAACATTATTTTTGAACTTTAAAACTAAAACTCTATATAAATTGACACCATGGAAGCTTCCTACTTTTTAATCTTATGTTAAATAAAATCACAGTTACTTCCATGGCTTTGGATACATGTCTAGACATCTGCCCAAAGTATGGTAGCTAAGATTTCTTAAAGGCCCAACAGCATCAAACAGCATTGAGTCAAGAAGCTGACTCATAGGACCATAGAGCATTGAGTCAAGAAGCTGGCCCTTAGGACCATACAGCATTGAGTCAAGAAGCTGGCCCATAGGACCATAGAGCATCAAGTGAAGATGCTGGCCCATAGGACCATAGAGCAGAGTCAAGAAGATGGCCATTAGGACCACAGAACATTGAGTCAAGAAGCTGGCCCATAGGACCATAGAGCATCAAGTCAAGAATCTGGCCCATAGGACCATAGAGCATCGGGTGAAGATGCTGGCCCATAGGACCATAGAGCATCCAGTGAAGAAGCTGACCCATAGGACCAAAGAGCATCGAGTGAAAATACTGGCCCATAGGACCATAGAGCATCGAGTGAAGATACTGGCCCATAGGACCATAGAGCATCGGGTGAAGATGCTGGCCCACAGGACCATAGAGCACCAAGTGAAGAAGCTGACCCATAGGACCAAAGAGCATCAAGTGAAGATACTGGCCCATAGGACCATAGAGCATCGAGTGAAGATGCTGGCCCATAGGACCATAGAGCATCCAGTGAAGAAACTGGCCCTTACAACCATAGAGCATTGAGTCAAGAAGCTGGCCCTTAGGACCATAGAGCATTGAGTCAAGAAGCTGACTCATAGGACCACAGAGCATTGAGTCAAGAAGGTGGCCCTTAGGACCATACAGCATCGAGTCAAGAAGCTGGTCCTTTGGACCATAAAGCATTGAGTCAAGAAGCTGACCCTTAGGACCATACAGCATTGAGTCAAGAAGCTGGCCCATAGGATCATAGAGCATTGATTCAAGAAGCTGGCCCCTTGGACCATAGAGCATTGAGTCAAGAAGCTGAGTTAGGCAATGAGAAGTTTATCAGAAATTAAAACAGCCGGGCGTGGCAGCGCATGCCTTTAATCCCAGCACTTGGGAGGCAGAGATAGGAGGATCACTGTGAGCTCAAGGCCACCCTGGACTACATAGTGAATTCCAGGTCAGCCTTGGCTAGAGTGAGACCCTACCTCGGAAAAAAAAAAAAAAAAAAAAAAAAAAAAAAAAAGAAAGAAATTAATATTCAATGAATTAATATTCAATGAATTAATTACTGTTGGATCTTTCTAGTGATTAATGTTGTGACACCATAGATAGTCTCCCTGAATACTGTTGCCACATGTAGCAGACTTCCAGCTCCCTGAATTTTCTTCTTCCAATAACCTTCTCACCATTAAGTACTCCTCTAGACACACACAGCATAATAAAATACCTTAAATGCACTATTATCTCCATTGTTTTAGGAAAGATATCCCCAGATAAATCTGTAAAACAATCAGTCCAAGATCACAGCCAGCATAAGGCACAGCAGGAATTGAAAACCAGATCTCAAGTCAAATGTCTAAAACCCCAGCACTGGTGAGGCTAAGGAAAGAGGACTGAGTTTGAGGCCAGCCTGGACTACACAGTCGTACCCTGTTCAACTAACAAAGTCCATCATTTTAATTTTACAGTAAATGATGCTTTTATGGTGTTTATTCCTCAGTGCCCCCACCTCCTAGTCTGATAACTGTGTTCCCACTAAGTATACCACAGCTGTGAATTTTGGTATAAGGGTCTATCCCTCTCAGTAAACTGAAATTTACTAAGAGCAGAAGTGATATGCAGTCATTCTTACATCCCTAAAATGGTATCTATGTAGGTAAATATTCTATCAGTGTGTCCAGTGGTTTAATACGAAAACTAACAAAGGCCTCAAATTAACTAGCCTGAGGAAGGTCATAAGTTCTTTAGCCACTAGAATCTCATCAAAAAAATAAAATGGGGATAAAAACAATGGGATAAAGTGAATATGAAAATGAAATGGACATACACTGATACTTGGGCTCCCATCTAGATATAAACAGCACTACAATTAGGCCATCTTATCAATGTGGATTATTACAAATAAAATTCAAGTACTCATTTATCCTTTGTGCATGTATGTTACACACACAAATAATAGCTCAGAAAAACCTTTCCTAAAGGATATAGCTATCAACAGTGCCAAAATTCAAACAGTGGCACCCTCCTCTGGCGAATGTTAAAGAAGCTGACAATACAAAAGATAAGCACTACATGGTGAGGTTTTCTTCTACTGATACATTAAGAAAGAATGAAAAAAAAAAGTCAAGAGAGAAATAACTCAATAGTATTTGTTGTTATCACACTTCCAATAGCAACTATATCACTCTCAAAACACCTTCTTATTTTGCCCAAAAACAAAGCCAAATTAATGAACTGGCTGAGTGTGATAAGAAGTTAGAGAGAAAATAACTACTCTATTTTTCAAGGTACTGGTAATTCTTTTGCAAATAACAAGTATTTTGACATAAGACACAATTAAATGCATTCCATAGTTGGGCTAAGTAAAAAGGATCATCTTTTCATTTATCATTTTTAAAATGTAATGAGCTCTAGACTGAAATTAACAAAAGCATTTCTTGCCACTTTTTCTCAATGACATATTTTCCTCAAATAGTATTGGAATTTATTAGTCTGAAACCTCTTTTGAGTCTACAGCTTTCAGGTCATGGAAAATCAAATTTTTTAATGTGTTTTAATCATCCAATCATATGTGAATATGCAAAACATGCCAATACATCATGCTTAGACAAACCCAAACTTTTATGATATTGATATCACACTGAAACTTTTAAAAGTGTGCTTTCTAACACTGGAATCAGATAACCAGCCAATAGTTTTAATATAAAAATACGTTAAAGGGCTGGAGAGATGGCTTAGCAGAGGCTCCATTCCCCAGGACCCATGTTAGCCAGATGCACAAGGGGAAGCACTCATCTGGAGTTCATTTGCAGCAGCTGGAGGCCCTAGCTTGCCCATTTTCTTTCTCTCTCTCTTTCTCCCTCCCTCCCTCCCTCCCTCCCTTCCTCCCTCTCTCTCTCTCTCTCTCTCTCTCTGCCGCTCTCAAATAAATAAAAATAAATATTTTTAAGATACATAAGAAATAAAAGCTGGATTACAAATGAATCTTAGCTTTCATGCCCCTTGATGACTCTAGGCACATAAATTAAAATAAAATGAAATACACACGTTCTGACTCATGTCAAAGAAACAGATCAGTCATACTGGCAACCTTGCCATTCAGGTATGTTTTTGACTAGTATGCAGTGTCTCTTCTCTCTTTTCATCTACCCTAGGGTCATGGAAAGAATCCTGTTCCACACAAAAATTACAATTAGTGAGAAACTTCCATTCTTAAATGCAGATTATAAATAATCTAGGGTGACGAAAAATAGAAAAACTGGCTTCAGCTTTATCAGGAAGTTTTCTTACTGTTTGTCAATTTTCTGAAAAATCATTCTACAGGGCAAGAAGGCACAGTACCATGCAGATTGTGGGAGGAGAGTGTACTGAAGATAGCCAATTGAAAGCTTTCTCAATGTTTACCCAAAATCAGGGCCAAATTAGAAGTAAATGCCTGAAGAATGATGGTCCCTGTAGTTCACTACTGCCTGCTGGGGACTAGAGGGCAGAAAAAGTGGTTGGGAGGTGAGAGAGGGTGAAAAGGAAGAGTTAAGGGTGAGAAAGTATCCTGAGAGAGACAGACAGAAAAGCGTAAAGCAATAAAACTTTTACAAACTAACCAACCGAAACAGATATAATGTCTCTAGAGTGACATTTAACACTCAGTTTCCAAGGCTCAAGGACAGGAGCCAACATTCACAAGACCAGGAAACCTGCGCCCCAGCATAGAAAGCGGGCAGGCGTCACAGAAACGTGTGAGAAAAACCTAAACTGGCATAAAGTGGCCATGAGCTACATCTTGCGTTCCCATATAAGTCCCAAACAAAGGTGAATAGAAGCAAGGAGCCATCTGCGCCCCAAGGTGGTCAAGGCGCATGGAAGGTACGGCCTCCGCCTGCTTTGCGGACAGACACCTCCGCAAAGGCCAAGCGACAGCGTGGTCCCACAGTGATTCACCTAAAGCCCACCACCAGAGAGGCACTACTGCCTGTCTAGCGGCTCGGGGTGAACCAGCAAAGTTGACCGAGTTGGGACGCAGTACAGCGTAGCCCTGGGGTTTTTTCCTAAAGGGAGGACGACTGAAGGAGTCGCTTCCCTCACCTTCACTGAGTCTCACTCTGCCCTGCAGACTCAGTGTGTTTCCCTAGGGATGCATCGAAGACTGAGTTCCTACTGCAAGGCTAATTTGGCCTGAAACTCTAGAATCCAGGCATGAGGCTGGAGGCTAAAGTTCACTGGAAATACTATTAGCTCTCCCCCAACACACACACACACACACACACACACACACACACACAAATCTCAGTTATTGAAATGACACGAAATGTGCAGAATGTCTCTTTGCTAAATAGGAGCCTCGTGCCCAAAAGATCCTCCAGCAGGATTTTTGACAACTTGAGTGGCATCTGTCCAGGCACCTGGTAATCACCACGCCCCTCTCATCCAAGTCCTACTCCGCCACGCACGCACGCGACGCCCCGTTGGTTGTTTACACAACACCACACACACACACACACACACACACACACACACGCACACACGCACACACGGTAACTCCTACCTCGCCGCCGTGCCCATCGAAGATCCCGAAGATGGACGGGTGCGTCTTGTTGGCCAAATCCGTGAGAACTTCGAAGCGATCCTCCATGTGGTCTCTCCGGCCCTGGATGGAGTACACCGCCACGTTGTGGCTCTTGAACTCCCAGGTCTTGGAAAACTCGGCCTCCAGCACGTCAAGTCCTCCAAGTCGATCGTTCTGCATAATCTCGGCTACCTTGCCCTTCACCATCTTCACGGCGTCGCGGCTGGACTTGACGATGGTCTTCACTTCGTCGGTGTGGAAGAAGTAACTCCACAGCGCCAAGCTGATGCATAGCAGGAAAAGCGTCTCGGGTCTCAGCAAGAAGTAGCGCATGATGCGACCGAGCAGAGACAGCAAAGTCATTGTATCCTCTATCATTTATTAGCCCTGGAGCCCCAACCACCAGCAGCGACGCGCGCCC